>NC_043985.1:23336877-23681877 GCF_902150065.1 Myripristis murdjan
CCTTTGGAATAATATTCTTATGTAAAACTGACACCATTTTAGCTGGGCTGGTGAATTCCATTACAAACAGCAAAGCTAGGCTAAGAGGAGAGGAGAGGAGAGGAGAGGAAAGGAGAGGAGAGGAGAGAAGCCAGAAAACAAAGGGAGACAGGTTGAAAGCCTGATTAACAATATTAGGGCTGTCGCAGTATTCAGATCAACATAGGCATACATTGTCACATCACACAGGCGTCTAATCACACACAGACACACTCCATATCTTTGACATACACAGACACACATCGACGCCAGTGCACACACATGCACACCAACACACACACACACATATGCAGAGAGAGAGACAGACAGACACAGAGAGAGAGAGAGAGAGAGAGAAAAGCAGTGCAGTCCAAGCACCTCATCAGCAGCTGGCCCATATGCTGCTAAAAGAGCTCCTTTCTCCACAGGTATACATCCACAGGCAGCCTGTCCTCCCAGGCGTCCTCTAGCCTCGTAACCATCCGCCGTGCATCTTCTGCCGGCTCGGCCAGCCTCACCGTCTCCCCCGCCTCTGCTCTGCTTCACAACCGCGGCTCCCGCAGCCCGGGCCACTGACACCGGCCAATTCAATCCCAGAAAAGGAGACGGGGATGGGGGAAGGGAGAGAGCGAGACGCGGAGAGATGAAGAGACGACGACCGTCGGGAGACAACAGAGGAAAAGGAGATGTGCCAGTGGGAAGCCGGGCTCCAAGCAACCAGCCAGCGGATTGGCCAGAGAGCTTCCACAGTCCTGCAGCAACCCCTATCTGCTGGTGCTTGTACTGCACTGGAGTGTTTGTGCAGTGTGTGTGTGTGTGTGTGTGTGTGTGTGTGTGTGTGTACGCGCGTGTGTGTGCATGCGTGTTTGTGCTTGTGTGTGAAAGACAGACAGAGAGAGCGAGAAAGAGAGAGAGAAAGAGAGAGAGAGAGAGAGAGAGAGAGAGAGAGAGGTGACTTTAAGGGCTTGATGTGAAAGATTATCAGGATCAGATGTACATAAAGGTTAAGTGGTTTTATGTGTGTGACTGCACTCATGAATCAATATGGTTGAACTGTATGTGTATTCTGAGTGTGTGTGTTTGTGCGTGTGTGTGTGTGTGTGTCTGTGTCTGTGTGTACCCAGATGCTCCCTAATACTCCTCAAATAGTGTAACTTTCTCCCACCAGATGCTCTCCCTGGTTGACCTTGTGTAAACGTCACTGACTAGAAATAAATGCTGTGAAACGCAACAGCATATGTCATACTGGAATTACACACACACACACAAACACACACACACAGACGGACACGGATGGCTGTTCACAGCTGCTGATGCCGGTGAAGATGCCTTGGGCGCAGTCTTGGGGAAGATTTGGTCTGAGTGCGACGAATGAGCAAACACCAACACAGAAACACACGCTCATGATATGAATACTCAGCTAAAGACAGCGACTGGATAGGAGGCGCAGTTGGGTCTAATTAAAGATGCTTTATTGGCCCGGCAGTTAAAATGTAACAAGATCAACAAGGCATATATTAAACTGCAGAATAATGATATCAAATTGTATCGTTTTAAGTGTTTCTTAATTGTTTAAGCATGTTTTATCACCTTGTCTTTGCTGTTGCACCAGTGCAGCACTGTGTTCAAGGCAAGTTTCCCCATGCTGACAACATAGTGCAATATATTGTATGGTATGGGGCAGTATGGTATCATATTGTATTGCATCATATCATAAATACATAGTGGGAAATGTGCTGGATAATGATTTTGTTACAGCAACAGCAGCTCTGGTTTAAACTACACCTATCGTCATTGATGCACTTTACTGTTTTTTTTTTTATTGTATTTATTTATTTATGTATTTATTTAAATATCTATATTAGGACTTGCGCCGTGTGGTTGTGAGAGTATGTTGTACTGTGTTTTTGTTTTTTGCATGCAGTGACCAGGAGTAGCATTCCTAATTTTGTTGTATTTGCAATACAATGATAATAAAGGCTTTCTATTCTATTTGTACTCCAATAACAAAACCAAACAAAACCAAACAAAACAAAACAAAAAAAATCCTGTGTAAGCGCCTTGTTAATTTGCCTCTATCACAACTGCAAAGCTCATGGTCGACCTCTGTTGTGAGGCTGGCTGTTGCAACCAGACAGGAGGAAACGCTCATTTTACAGTGGTCCAAAAATGAAGGAGAACACTAGAATTATTACTTGTATTTTGCTGTGAAGTGTAATATTGGTGAAATGGAAGTTATATAATGACATGCATGATTCCAGTGAATAAGCATGATGTCTTTACCTAGAGACTATTTTTTACAGAGGAGTACAGAGGACTGATGGAGGGCTTCATCACAAGGTGCAAAGATAATCACCTGAAGCTCAATATCGGCAAAACCAATGAGCTCGTGCTGGACCACCAGAGGAAGAGGAGGCCGCCTCTCCTGGTTGTCACCCAGGGAGAGGAAGAGAAGTGAAACTGCTGAGTAATGGTGTTGACCTTTAGCCTTTTGAATATAAAATGTCATGCCTTCATCATGTTATCCTACTTGACATTTGTGTGAAACTTTGCCATAATTAGCAGATGAATTCTTTAGTTATGGCGAAAAATTTGCTTTGTGAAGTCACAGTGACCTCGACCTTCGACCTCAGACCACCAAAATCTAATCAGTTCACGCTTGAGTCCAAGTGGACGTTTGTGCCAAATTTGAAGAAGGTGTTCCTGAGATATCGCATTTGTGAGAAGGGCACAGACGGACGGACAGACAACCCAAACACATAATGCCTCCAGCCACGACTGTCACCAGCACAGCGGCATAATAAAGTTATAATGTTAGGATTAGCATCACCGCCTATTGGCCAAATGCTACCAAATTTGGCATGCTCACTCATACATCACAAGTGCATGTGCACCAAATTGGCTGCAATGGCACAAAGCAGTTTTGTAAGGTAAGCCCCAGCCCCAGCATTTGTTCAAACTTTGGCCGGTAACTGTAGGAAAATGGTAATGAATATATTTGAAAATACTAATGATAAAATAAAAAACTTTTTGTGCGGCTCAAAGACACACTAGATGCAAAATTTTGTCAAGATTTCTTCGAAAATTGTAGGAGAAGTAGTGAAAAAAACTAAAAATGGTGGGAAATGGCCGTGGCTTTTATGGATCAATTTGTCTTGGCACAAAGAATCCAACAAATTTTGTTTTGTTTCTAACTTTAAATAGCCATTACTCGCTACTCAGAGAGAAAAAGACAACCAGGGACAACCTCAGTTGATCGCACGGGAGTTCAGGCAGGACAGATAGCTGTCCAGCCACCACCAGTTGACCGTCAGGTGATCCAAAGAAAAACCAACCATGTTTTGTGACAGTTGAACATGGAGCTTCATTTCAGCTGCCCTGAGTTTCCTCCCTGCTCCACGCTGCTGTGTTCATGCTGAGCTGCTGCTCCTGCCACCAGCTCATCCTCCTCCTTATTAATCAATATACTACGTGTCTCTGTGGGCTTGTCTGTTGCGTTCATATATTGAGTATCTTGTGACAAGTGTCTGCTGAGTTCTGTTGTTTACTCTCTCGAGGGTTTAACTGCGCTCCCCTCCTCTGAATCTTTGGCGTGCTGCTTGGATTCATAGCGGTAGCGTTAACATCCTCGAGAGCAGAGTCTGTACCGCCTCGTACAACTGTACAACCGTTTATATATATAAAAAAAAAATGGGTCTGATTTCATGAGGAGACATTCAATCTGTTCATATCTGATGAGCTCTTTTAACTTCCATCTTATTCAGCTTCAGAGAAAAAACACTTTCCACAACATCTAACATTTAGTACCTTCAAGTGAAACCCTGTATTTACCGTGTTTTCGGGTTAGCAAGCCCTCTTACCGATGGAAAACGGGGAAATATCAGTGTTAACCAAGTTTCTAAGTTGTGACTTTTCATGACAACAAAAAAAAAGTGGAAAGCACGATGATATCAAAACCAACCCTTCAGCAATAAAAATGAAGTTTCAAACAATCTTATCTTAGAGTGAGAGGCAAACTGAAATCATAAACATAAATATCTTAAACTGACTCATTTCTCATGTCTCATGTGTTCATATAAAGACAAGGTGCTGGTCTTCCACTACATAGCTTGTTGTTTGTTTAGTGCAACTGTAATGATTAATAGAAAGAGCGGCCTCTGTCTGACACTCGTCACAGCTCTGTCAGTGATACTGTTGCTTACAGTGACTGCTTCCCCTCTGGCTTTGGCATTCGGACGCACACTGAGCAGCCAAGCCAACACGGCTTCCATCCCAGAGGAAGATTTAGATTTTCTCCTCCTCATTTAACACGGACAAACTTGGGACTTTTTTTTTTTTTTTAATTTAGCCGCTTTCTTCACATCAAGATGTTTTCCACATTCTTCAGGTGAGGTGGATTTGCATTTTTAGGAAGGCTTTACAAATAATGTGTTCATTTGCTTTGTGTTTTGGCTTCGTCTCAACTACAAGTGCATGCATAAGGGCCCACACACACACACACACACACACACACACACACACATACATATGAACGCTTTATATGGATCCTCAAATTACATTATCAACACAAAGGGCTCAAATATGAAGTTTTAAGGGTTAGTTCACCTAGGTGCACAAAAAGCACATTTTCCTTCACACTGCTACACACACACACCCACACACCCACACACACACACAAACACACACACAGTACTGTATTTGTAAGGACATCTATAATTTCCCTAACCCCTAAAACTAACTTAACAATTATAATCTGTGACATTTGTGTTTTCACTTCTGCTGTATTCGACAGTGACAGCTGAGAGAGGCAGGAAAGGCAGGGGAGAGAGAGAGAGATGACGATGGGGAGCAAAGGGTTGCAGTAACGACTCAGCCTTGATACGTGGTACACACTCCACCAGGTGAGCCACCCCATAATCTGTGTCATTTCCATATAAATAAATGTTGCCTTCCTCTATTGGCAACAATTTACACTTCACCAAAAAGACAAAAACAAGTCAAAAGACATCACAGCTGTAGATGATTGTAGCAAATATTAAAGCAGCAGTATGGTGCTAATAATAAAATCAGTAACTGGTCGGCTGATGAATCGGGGCAATATCTGGCATTTTGAGATAATTGGCATTGGTCGATGCCTGGCTGTGCTCAAGAGGCATAGACGATATTTATTTTAGACTTAAAACAGTGCAGAGTGCAGATCTACTTAAGCAAACAGAGACAATGCACATTTTTCATTTTCAAATATTTTTCTGTGTTCAAGTGAATAATAGATTATTAAAATAAATGTTCACTGGGACCAAAAACAAAGAGATACTGCTGGCTGCTACTGTGTGCGCTGACATTGTTTAGTCTTTTTTATTCATTTATGTAAGTTTACAAGTGTTTGCTCCCTTTCAGAAACAAGGAGATGCTGCTATCTATCTGCTGATAAATGCTGCTGTTAAGTACACTAAAACTTTATTTATTCTTCATTTATAAGTTAAATTTTTTTTATTATTATTACTTGTGAACATTTATTTAGCTGATTCATTTTTTTTAAAATTCAAAATAAGTGCACTGCAGACAGAGGGCAGATCTAGTTACGCAAACAGACACAATGCAGACAATACCCTCAGTGTTCAATGAATGCTCTTTCAAGTTCGTGTCTCATTTGTTGTTATTATTAAATTACTGTGTATTATCAGATGCAAAAAACATTGCCAAAGCCATTGAAAGCCCATATCTGTCAACCACTTATTAATAACACAAATTTTGGCCTCGGTGCGGCGAAGTGTGTTGTTAATCTTGCCCTCCTCCCCCTCGTTTGGTCAAGCTCGTGCTCCAACACTTGAAAAAGCATCTCGCCGAGGTAACCAGCATCTGTGAAGCCACGGCAGGCGTTGAAGAAGTAAAACAAACAATGCAGGCAATTTGCAAATAATTAAAGAATGCTTCCCATGCTTTTGAATGACTTGGGCGCACATTTGGTTTAGCTGTTCTCTGTGCTGAAACCACTTGCAACTTGTCGCTGCTCACTCGCACGGAAGCAAACAGTGTACAGCCCAAAAGGCCCAAATATTACTGAAATGCCAATATCAGGCAAACTGTGGGGTTCCGGTATGTATACACAAGGCCACAGAGAGACCCAGTAGAATATTTCCTATCTATTTATTTATTGCGGTTTGGATGTGAGAAAATCAAAGTGCAGCTTCACTACACTCCCATAAACTCTTACAGGCTGTTCACGCCGCACCGCTGCATCGCACGGTTTGTATCTACAGCAACATTCAGCTTGAGGGAGGAGCAGATAGATGTAGAAACCAACAGGAGCCATTTTGTTTGATTTGGGAAGGCATAATTAGGTCTGACATGCCCAC
Source organism: Myripristis murdjan (assembly GCF_902150065.1). Taxonomy (NCBI): domain Eukaryota; kingdom Metazoa; phylum Chordata; class Actinopteri; order Holocentriformes; family Holocentridae; genus Myripristis; species Myripristis murdjan. Next base: position 23,343,252 of record NC_043985.1, read on the forward strand.
TGTCCCAGGAGGCCATGAGAGGAGGGAAGCACTGTGGCGCCACACTGATTCTCTGAGTTTCTCCTCTCGCAAAGTTTATCTGCTGAGCTGCAAGCACACACAACCCTGTATTCATGCACAGGGACTTCTTACATACTCCCAGTTTCATATGCACACACATGCACGCAAGCACAGACGCACACACCACACACACCCAGATTGAAACAGGTGTGCGCTACCACAAATAAATAAAAAAAATTTTTAAAAACATGAGCACAGCAGCACAGGAGACCCGGCGCAATGTAAGCACAGGGACACAGTGTATCATGGCTTCAGGAATACACTCAGAGTTGACACATAATTGGCGAGACACTTGAAACTTCGAATGTCAACACACACTTTACATACAACCTCTACAAAACCTACCCACGCAGACTTGTCTCTCCTCTCTCACATAAAAAAAAAAGGGGGCGAGATGAGGTGAAGTGCTGCCCGAGCGGTTGTCATGGTGAAGAAAACTTGAAGAGAGGCTACGTGATCGATAGCTCCTATACACAACTAGCCCGTACTCCCACAAGAGGTCACACGGGCGGGAGAGGAATAGAAAACTGCAGGGCAAGAGTCAGCATACAGCAGCACACAAACATATTCATAAAGACAAGTGGATAGATATATATATAAAACTCTGAGTGTATATATATATATATATATTTATATATATTTATATACATCTTGCCTCCTCATCTTTTTGAACTGCTCTCTCCACTCATTCCCATTACCCTGCTTACCACTCTCTTCCTCTCTCTTTCTCTGAGTGCATCTTCCTTCTTCGCTACTTCTAACACCCTCTACCCCCCTCTCAAATTTTAATTCCCCCCCTCCTCTTTCTCGCTCAACCTCTCCAGTGGTTCAGTTAAGGCTGCCCTGACCTGACCTAGTCTAGTTTTTCTTGTTTTATAGTCCCAATTAGGCACAGGCAGTTTGAGCTGGCCTCAGACAGGGTGTGTGTGTGTGTGTGTGTGTGTGTGCGTGTTTGTGTGTGAGAGAGGAAGGGAAAGAGATAGAGAGAGTGCGAGAAAGTGTGTGCGTGTGTGCGCGCCTGTCTGTTTGTTTATGTGCTCTTTATGTACCAGTGGTTACTGTATGTGGCAGAGCTATCCTGACGGCCATTCAGCTGTGGATGAAGTATCTGTTTCCGCCGCTCCTAATGGCATTATTACAGCAGGCGGCAGCGCCCATTATTAATAGTAAATGACAGAGCCTCTCTCCTAAAGGTCTTAATATTGATCTCTCCTATCCTCAGACTGCTCTTAACGATGATGTTTCTCCTTACTCGTCGTGTCGTTCTCTACGGCACGGTAATCAAGGCCAGATACACATTTACAACCTCTGAGTCACCCCAACGAGAAACAAGCCTCACACGACAAATGAGACGTAATAATGAAAGGGAAGGGAAGGGAATGGGGGGGGGGGGGGGGAACTGCCAACCCTAATATACGCCTCATGCCCGCCTCCTCCCACACCAAGCACTAGAATTCCCCACCTGAGCTCACCTCTCCTGTTGATGGACACAAGGTGGTGAGAGAGAGAGTGTGTGCGCAGGTGTGTGTGTGTGTGTGTGTGTGTGGTCTCTGATTTAATTGTGCCAACATAGAGGTGTTTTTCACTACTGATTGCGCTCTCCAGTTCAAGCGCTCTGTGGCTCTATCTGGAAAAACAAGTAGGATGCATCTTAATGAGAATCAAAGCCAACAGAGAACGGTAAAGGAGAAGGCAGTATGGGGGCCGCATCAAGAAATCAAAGTTCGGAGAGCGTGTGTGTATTTTTGTGTTTGTGTGTGTGTGTGTCTGTGCATGTGTTTATGCATGTCAAAGTAAGAAGTTGGTAATGATAGGCAAGAAAAGAGAGACAGAGAGAGAGAGAGAGGGGGGAGGCTGGGCTTGTTTTGTTGTCTGGGGCCAGCAGAGACAGACTCTCACTTTCTGTTACAGTGTGAAGGAAGGAAAAGAGACTTATTTTGAGCAGATTATACCCAGAGTCCAACCTTATCTTCTAAAACATCCTCCTGGAGATGCCGAAAAAATTCATTGTTTAATATTAGCCGCAAAATGTGCTAATTGCTGTCATATGAATGGAACATGGCAACAGTGGTGGATTAATATTGGAACAACATGTATAGCTGTTTATTTCTCTAAAGGTTCATTGCTTTATTTTGACTTGTTTGCAATATGACATATTTTTGACCACAAAAAGTTGCATAAATGTGGAATTACTGAGAGTCTGGGTATGGGCAGTAGCACATGGAAATAATATGTGCCAACACACACACACACAACAGCACACACACACTGTTCCAAAGGAGTGGATAGGATTCATTTTAAGTTGATTAATTTTAACTTTTTGGTTGTTTTTTTTTAAACTGTGATGCCAGTAAACCACAATGAATTGAATCAAATTGAACTGGATTGAATCAAAATGACTTCAGTTAAAGCCAATTGAATGAAATTTAAGTGGACTGATCTGAAATAAGACACTGAGACACGGAGAAATCAGGAGGACAATACAGTCATAAGGAGCTCACTCAGGGCCTTTGCATCGGGGGGTGAACGCTGGTCAATAATCTGGGGGGTTAACGCCAGCAGGGGTGCAATCCCGCTCAGTACCAAAAATGAATAATTGTGTCTGAGAGGAGACTGCCCTCTGAGCATGGTAATGATACTCTGTTCCAATGCTTCATTTGGCTGCTATGGTCTGATAATCTAATAAAGCCTGTCTGCGGTGATTAAGGGGCCCTCCATGCTACTTAAACCACACCAAAATGAAATGAATTCGTCTGAGCTGAACTGACCTGATTGCTCCATTCTTTTCCTCATTACGACACGTTAAGATGAACTATATGAATAGGAATATGCCACGTACCCACGGGACAAAGTCTGCAAAAGACGGTCATAACTTGGCTCTTAACGAGTCAGGTGGAAAACTGCCTGTAAGCCGTTTTCATACAGCAGAGCTCTCATCAAGAAGGCGGTAGATATCACATGATGGTCACAACAACCCGAATCTATCCAAACTAATAAATTACTGATTTGAAGGCTACAATAAAAGGGTCCTGCCAAATCTGACCAGGATGAAACCGTTCAATTTTCTGTCTACGAATCTGATCACAACAAGCACAATTAATGAGTAATTTCCCTTTTAATTTTTTGGTCATTTTCTTTTTCTTTTTTAGCGAGTAGTCATCACCCTGACCTCCAATGACTGAGCGCAAATAAAATGGCAAAGAGTGTGTTAACCCACTTGAAATATGTGAAAAAACTGGGTTGCAAAGGTGGGAGTGAGAGCGAATAGCGGTGTGTTTTTGTGATAACACATCATTCATCTCTAGTTGGGGGAAGTTGCAATTTTCTGATTTTCAAAGCATTTGAAGCTGCCAAATCCAAAATACACGCCTTGACACCACTTGATTGAAGCGTAGCCAGAAGAGCAACGTGGCTGAATCTTTCAGACTGTGGAGAGAAGTGCTAAAAAAGCCTTGGAAGGAGGTGCAGGACGTAATGTGAAAAATGCTCTAATGATGCTGTTCACACTATGGAGGCCATACAACCATGTTTACAACTACAAAAAAAAAAAAAAAAGTGATTTAGCGCTGAGCTGGTCTTAAAAACATGCACAGAGAAAACATACAGTCACACACATGCAGACAAAAACACACACACACACACACACACACAAACACACACAGTAATTCAAGCTGGAAGTTATTGCCGCAGGAACAGCGGAGTTTCACAGGATGATCACTCCAGATGGGCTACAATTTAAAGAGGTGCTCAGGTAATAATTGCAGTCATCAGACTCCTGTGGCACCAGTGACTCTGCTCAGAGCGGCTGACGGAGCGTTTCAGCACCGCGGACAGCGACAACAAGAAAATTACAGTCGCAACAGCTGGAATCTCAAACCTGATATTTTAATATTCATGCCAGAGTGGAGAGGGCCACATAAACACGTCTGAGTTTCACCCCGACGTCCACCCTGTCATGCCTGTAGAGGAGACAGGGGAGCCACCTGGGGCCGTCTGAAGGCAACAGTCTCCCGGCTGTGACTAGACAAGACAGCTGCTGTCCTCTACTGGCAGGAAGCATCAGCTACACCGAGAAAAACGACGACAAATGCAAATCAAGCACTTCAGATGAGCCTTCTCCCAATCAGTCAGATGGGAAGCTGTGTGATGCTGCAATGAGAACGACTGCCTCAGCACTGCCGTTTCACTCCAAATGTTTAAACAGCCTCACAATCACATCCTCTTAGCTCATTAATTCTTGCACTACCACTAAAACGTTTCTTCTGTAAATATGCCCTGAATGTACAGAATAGTTGTGGCACTTAACCAACTCCATCGCTGATGAGGTGAAACCAACTAAAAGCCATTATCCAGTTCCCTTTATTAAATCTACAGCAATCACAAATGAGATATAACTAAACAGAAACTGGAGGGGTTTTTTACGCTTGGAGACGACTGAGATGTGGATTGTGCAAAAAGGCGCTGCAACTTGATATCAGGAGGATGTTCCTGACATTTTGTACATTCGGTGTACGCGATACCCAGCATATCCGAAACACCACGTTTGGCACCAGGCCAGGATATTCATCTCAGGAATGATGGTGAGCCAGCCATCTTTGTAAGTCAGAGGAGAGCAGAGCGCTGTTGGGAGACGTCCACCAGTTTCAGAGCTGCAGTTGGAGCGGCTCCTAACACCAGCTTTTATAATCCTTCTCATTCAGATCTCAAGCCCACAGTGAAGCTATCAGATTAGCGCTCCTAGCTAATCTACACCGTGTCAGTGAATGGAAACCGTCCCCTGACTTCTTTGCTGCCGTGCCTGACTGAATAAGATATGATTTTGTGATATTATTAATGCTGCTGGTGCTGGTGGTGGTGGTAGTCTCTTGTTTCAGCTTAAACCTGGCTCTCTGTCACACACAGAAAGTTAGCTGAGTGCATGTTGTGTAAGCAGGAATCACGTCCTATACGCCTGTGAGTTTGTCTGTGGGGATGTGAATGTGTATGTGTTTGTCAGCAGATGGAGCGCACACACACACACACACACACACACACATATATACATAAGTCAACACAATCACAGCTTCAATGACATTCAGTTTGCGTTTGTACAGCAGCCTTGATTGGCCAGACGTCCTGGCTGCTTCTGTCTCTGGAGAGGAGAGACGGCTGTGCCTCTCAGCTGTGGCACCCAAACTGAACTCGCCCACCTGGAGGCTGACTGCGGCCAGGTGGGGGCGCAGGGTTCAGGGACAGTATAGGAGCATTCAGCCAAGACCACAGGTGGGACTTTCCATGACAAGGATCATCACGAATATGTCTTAGCTCTGATGGAAAAATACAGAGGAGTGCTGTTGCAATCTTATGACTCAGCTCTGTGGAGGTGCAGTTGAAGTAAAAATATTCAGATGAAGTAAAAACATATATACAACACTGCCAAAAAATAAAAAAATCGGTTGGACAAAAAAAAAATGGACAAAATAATAAGATTTATTTATAGTGACAAACATAATCATCGACATACATGGACAAGTCAAAAAGAAAAAAGAAAAATCGCTAAAATAGAGCAATGATGAGACCAGGAAATTATATTTTTTCTCTAACTTAAGCCTTTTGATCTAATGAGTGACTATTACGGCAATTTTTTGGCAATGTGATTTACCAAAGCACAGGATTTGGTGTTGCAATGTTGCACACAGACACAACAACAACCAAGCACTTTCCTGTTGTTCCCATAACGAATGCAAGCATGCATACACTTGCATACATTCCCTTTTTGTCTTTCTCTCTCGCTCTAACGCACACATACACTTCACAAACACCATGAATAGTCATAAGAATATGGTGTTTTATCTCAGCCAGATGAATTGCTTTTAATAGCAACATCCTTGTCGTGTGAAATATGGCCTCTCTTTCAAAATACGACCTCACACGCTGTATTATATAGTCACATTGCCATGGTGATCCATCACTGAAAGGTCGGTGTTGTTATCCTGTGGAACACAGCCTTGGGATCCTGACTCATTCCTATGACTTATGAATATGACATCTCTATTGTAGAAGACGTGTCCCCACATCTAGATCTTGGGTTCAATCACTTGCTGATCACAGGGCATCACAACCAATTGCACGCCAGCATGACTAAGTAACTGGGTTAGACGCTTGAAAAGTGGCTGGTGCGTTGCTAACACATCAGCATGGGTGACAGAAACTGATCCTTGTATGACTGAAGGGCAGAGATGTTTTAGCAAAAATGGTACACTGAGTTTTCTTTTCGGTTACGCAACATACACACACACACACATACACACACACACAGAGGAAAGCTCTCGCACACACACACATAGGAGCCACACAAACGCACCGACACCACTCCTATCTATATTGTGCAAACTGTCATCCACACGCAGTGACACAGACCCAGATACTCCCATGCAGTGTGTCCATGGTGAGGAGAATTACATTGACCTAATTCACTTAACTGGACCAGCTAGATATTTGGCCATTGGCTGGCTGAGCTTGAGTTTGATCCTCTGAGCCTGGCTCCAGCAGCTTCTAGCCTCAATAAAATGAGCCTGTGCCTCTGACAGAACTCATCTCTTGGTGAGTTATTAATACCAACAACACAGACAGGATGTTATGCGCTGATTCTTCAAGCTTCTCATCAACAAAGCGACAAGAGAGGAGAAGAAGGTCACTCTCTCTCCCTCTGCTCCATCTGTCTCTCCATACTGTATCCACATCAAGAGCCCTGGCAGGAGAGGACTTGGACATCAGCAGATACAGACTACGAAACAGCACAACCTCCCACATACTTTAAAAGTGTAGATCCTAGAAATAATGCAACATAAATTGCATCCGGCTGACTTTGTGATGCAACATGGCAAAAGCTTTCGGTTTTTGACGGCCCTGAAGGGATAATGCCTCTGAACTTTCTGCTGATATGGCTTCCCCCCCTTAGCACACTTACACAAAAAAACTTTAAATGCAATTTTCACAAAACGAGTAGGAAGCTACAGTATGAGGGGGAGTTTTATTTTTCAGTTAAAGTGGCTATAGCCCTCAGCTGAGTCCCTATTTACAGTTTCATTAGTAAATAGAGAGCTCCCTGGCCTGGACTGCCCTATATGGGCTGCGGCCGAGCACCGCTGCGCAGTGTTAGGGAGGACAGCTATGCTCCACTTAGATGTTAAAGGGCAAGTTAACATTTTGAATTTATGTTATTTTTTCTCTCAAAACATTATGCACTGTTCTTTAAAAAAGCCATGTAGCTACGGTTTCCCGGGGTCTTTCTCTCCCTTTCAGAGGCAAAAACACAGTCTGGAAAGGAGAAAATTATAGTACACAGGAACAATATCACCGAGCAGTGACATTTTTGTGGCATTAGGTCTACTGCCTCCACAGCTGAGTGCCTTTTACGTAGCTAAAAATGCATTTTTGATATCCTGCATATTGTTATGTAAATTACTGCACAAATTGTTGTGGATTTGGCCTGGGAAGACGGCCCTGATATCTGAATGAAAAAGTAAAACGCCAGAAATAGTTGACAGTATTATTATTTATTTTGCTGCGTTTTGCTCCATAGCTATTTATGTCAAAAAGATTAAAGGCAATTAAAGGCAACTGAAAAGAGCGCTGACGTATTTGGAGATGGAAACATATTTGATGAAGAAACGATGCATTCTTTTTCTAAAAATACTCTTGCAAAAACCACCATCGCACTTGTCACTGAGAATCAATAGGGACGGTAACTGATAAGCAGAATGGGGACTGGAATTGACAAAAACCTAAACTGTCACGCTCAGCTGTCAGACCGAACTGTGGCTTTCGAACTGAACTGATCCTGTTGAGTTAGGAAGAGAGAATGACAAAGACGCGGCACTCTTTGTAGCACAGTCACATTATGTCCAAAGTATTTTCATCACTGGGACTAGTTGGAAACACAGTGGCGCCTCATGAGAAATTCATGAAATCACAGCTACTCCGTTTCAAAAAACTGATAACATCATAAGTTGCTGGCTTCATTATAATGTCACAACTGAAGATCCCATTGATGATAATTGGAAACAAAGAGCAGAGGGCGGAATTTCACCTCTCTTCTTCCATGTGTGTTTCACGGTTATTCTCCCACCTTCTCCATAATCCTCTTCCTCTCTTACTCTCTTTCTAACACACACACACACACACTCACACACACACACGCACACATGCATGGATTCGTTCACACTTTTTTTTCTCCACTCCATACACTTCTAACACCTTTTGCTGGTTATGATCTTCATGGCTCTTTATGAATCCGCCTCTCTGTGCCAAGCAGACATTTCGACTTCGCTTCTGCTTGGTACTAATATGCAAATACGATGAGGAGATGAGTATGGGCAAGAGATCTTTATCATATAATTACAAAGAGACGGATGGTGAATAATTTGTTTACAAGCCAGCATTTAACTGGAATTCCAATACAACATTTTTTTTTTGAAAAATACAAATATCTGTGGGAGATATTCTTAATATTCAAGTAAACCAGTGCCTTCAGTGGTTTGCAGATGAAATCATTTTGCCAATAATTGCAAGATAGTAGCTGTTCTATAAAAAATGTGACCTGCAGATTGTAAAGGAAGCTGATTGCGATGGAGATGACTGTGATCTTCACAAATAACATTGACACAGGAGTAAGGATTTTTTTATTTATTTATTTATTTTTTTTTGGTGGACTCGTTCTCTTTTGGTGTACTGCCATTTGATGAGGTTTATTTACAGCAACGCCGATTACATGACTAAGAGAACTGTGAGACGAGGCATACACTCTCCCTCTCCCTCTCTCTCTCTCTCACACACACACACACACACACACACACACACACATTCAAACACACACAGAAACACACACAAACATGCACATGCATATGCACACACACACCGAAGAGAGAAATGGAAAAACAGCCCCACATTATCGCTACTACATTAATGCTACTGTGTAAAAGATGTTGCTCTCCAAATGTTTGCACGAATCATCCGTGGTTAACAAAACACTGTGCCGTCACCAGACAACCAGACAGACAGAGGAAAACGACAGACAGAGAAAAAGATAGATAGATAGATAGATAGATAGATTGATAGATAGATAGATAGACATACAGACAGACAGACAGACAAAAGCCATAATTGAGTTAAAAGTTGACTCATGCTAAGAGACCAAACCACCAGTGGATTTGTCTGCATTGCATTTCTATGATATAATCTCACATAACAGGGTTTGGAATTTATTTAGGGAAGCTAAAAATCTTTCCAGGCTGAAATTGTACATTAATAACACACACACATACACACACACACACACACACACACACATATATATATATATATATACACACACATTGTATTTACTAAATATGAAAAAAGCAAAAGAAAAAAGAAAACTTCCCAGTCAAGGTCAAGAAGTCATGAGACCGATGACAAGGTCTGTATCAGACAGGCGTCACTGGCAATAACACAAGGTGACTTGACACACACTCGCACCAGTCTGAAACACACACCTGCCTGTTGTGACATGTGCAGGGAAACTTGCCAGCGCGGGGATATGACACTGACCTGGGCTTGACCCGTGTTCACGGCTCGGTACATTAATGTTTCAGACTTGAGTTGGTCTGAGTCTGTATCAGAACTGAAAGCAAAGCCTTTGCTGTAAAAAGCCACATAATATTCCCCTTCAGAAAGCCTGTCCTATCAATTTCTATGTTTATTTTTTTCTAATCTTTCACTGATTGCGAGGATACGTACAGACATGCCCGGTGAGTATGTGCTTCCCATGTGTGAGACTAAGGACGTCACAAGTCAATACCAACAGGGGCTGGGCAATATGAGCAAGAACAAATACTGAGATAATTTTCAACAAAATACCTCGATAACAATATATCACAAAATCTTCACACAACAGTTTTAATAAATCATCATTAGTAATGTGGATACGATGACCCAGCAGATAGAGGGAAATCACAGAGCAGCTACAACAGTCTCATCAGTGCAGAAAACTGCATCGCTTTACTTTAATGCACCTTTAAAACCAAGAAAATACAACACAAATGCCATATCACAATATCATGATATCCAAAATCCTAGTCAATACCTAGTCATATATCACGATATTGATATACTGATATCATTACCAGTGCTAGTGTTTTTAGTTTCTATAATATCAACACAGCTTGATCCTTCACTCTGTAACTCAGTCTTCTTATTCTAATGAAACCTCAGCCTGCATCTTCAAATACTGAAGCACTTAGGTTGCAGTTTAAAATTAAAATGAGTGCGCATAATAATACCACTGTACTTATTGTTACTGCAGGACACTTCCTACAGTTACTCTAATTTGACATTAGTAGTTTATTGGGGTGTTTCGTTTCCAGACTGAGGGCTACAGGCCAATGCTGCCAGTGTAACGCAGTGTTTTTTGTTCTAATGTACACTGTATGTTTAAATATTTGATGCTAAGTTGTTTAAATAAAGGAGTGTGTGCTGGATGGGATTTTGTTTTTTGCTGTGGTACTGAATCACGTATCTAGCCCTCCTATTATCTTTGGGGTCAGTTTGACCCCATTCAATATTTAACATCTCTTGATACATGATTAATATCATTTTTTCTTTTTTTTTGCTTGTTTCATATTTTATGACTTTTCCTAATTTAATAGGAACAACTGGGTAAACATAAAATTAATATAATGGTATGTTTCCTAATGCATTTTGTACACATTGGTGTTTCTTTGGGGTCTATTTGACTCCAGGCTGTATTAGCTTTATAAAACAAATGAGAAATATAAACACTGTACACACATTTGCTTCAGTGGTTTTGGATGACATTGAACAACTATAACATGGCATTTATAATTTTCAAAAACTTCCCTCTGCTTTTGGTCCCTCACTTAACATAACCACACCTGTAGTTATGTGAGAACCAGTCCAGTTTATAAGATGTTTGGGAAGGAAAAACATGATTCCCACAAGAACTTTGATGTATAAGAGGGGATGAGTGGGCGAGGTTACGTTTTATTTAAAGGGCTATTTAGACAGTCAAGAAACATAAAGTGTCTGACACATACACTTGGGTAACCATTTTTATTTTAGCCATTTTCTCAAGGTTCAAATTGCTGGGATCAAATTGACCCCAATCGATAAAAACATTAGTCAGTTTGAAGGTAGGAGGAGGGCTACAGTCGTGTGATTTCACTGGTATTGCTTTCAGCTACGGCACCAAACCATGCCATCCCTGTGTGACACACAGTGACAGTGTGGTTGTGTGTTTGGAGTCAACGAGCAGGGCAGATGAGAGGGGGAGTGTGTCAACGCCTCCACTGTCAGTGAGCGGAGGTGAGGGCAGCGCAGGGCTGTGACCCCGCTGGAGGAGCAGCACAGCCAAACAGCAGCATCCCGGACCTCCGTCCCCGCCTCGCTGTCAGCGCTGCGCTCCCTCAGGGACAGACGGGGGCTTCTACCTGACTGAACATGGCCCATTAAAGACTCCCTCTCAACTCCACTTGTTCAGCTGCCCTTTATTTGTGTGTGTGAGTGTGTGTGTGTGTGTTTGCGTGTATTCATGTAACATTCAGATGTTCACATGGACATTATGTGAACGCAGGCAGCAAATCCTGCTCTTATAAGGGCTGTGTGTAGCATCCAAGCCAAGCATCCGGACTCCTTCTAGATGATTCCTCAATGGGCTCCGAGTTTATCTGCAGCTGTCTGCAAGCACATAAGCCGTAAATACACTCCACTCTCGGCTCGGCGGAAGTGGAATAACAAAATGACAGCGAGGGAGTGACGGCAAGACCGATATGGAGGGAGGTTATGAGGTGAAAACGGAGAAAAACATGCAGTGAAACGGACAACAAGCGGCTCAAAAACAGAAGCAGGCTCAAGGACGTTCTATCAAAAGATGCTTGCTTTTACCGAGGTGGTGGGTCGTGCAAGGTGGCTAGTTCAATTCTGTAAAGATCACCTCAGGTTTAAATGGAGAGGAGAGAGCAAAAAAGAGAGGGAAGAATAGACAGGCCTGGACACATTAGCATCTGACCACGATCCCATCACAAGACCTGGCCTGTACTTTCACTGTGGACCATCTGTGTCAGCAGCCTTGCCTCAATAATCAATCAAATTCACAGAACTCAGAGGAACACAGAGCGTAAGAGCAGAGTCAGGTGAAGAGTGTGCAAGAAAGAAAGAAAACTACTAGTGTCTGACTTTGCATAATTCGTGTCCTCAAAACAAACTGTAATGCTCATTTCATGCCTGTGAAAACAGCCTTTTAGCCACTTATTATGACTTAAATGTTCCCACTCAGCCTCGGAGGGTGTGATTACTATCTCCTCCACTGTTTCTTGAATCCAGTGTTCTTGTCTGCATTTATAATGGCTGACAGAAGCAGGTCACTCAGTCAACACTACAGTTGCTCTCTGCGTTGCCATAATCCTGTACAACCCCCAGAAACATGACAGGAGGCCAGCTTTAGTCCATAACAAGAATGAAAGGCTGGCTGACAATAAGCACTCAGAGACTCAGAGCTTCTCAAACCTGGAGACTGCAGACACAGACCTGCACACTTATTTTCCACTCTTACAGCAGAACGATTTCATAAACAAAATGTGGCTCCCAGAAATAGTTTTGTCCAGTGTGTGTGTGTGTGTGTGTGTGTGTGTGTGTGTGTGTGTGTGTGGCTGGTGTATGTGTGTGTGTGTGTGTGTGTGTGTGTGTGTGTGTGTGGCTGGTGTGTGTGCAATAGGAGGCGGGAGTTAGAGCAAAACATGTTGACTATAGGCTACTAGACCAGATTTGATCAATATGACCGGGGGCTCTTCAGTAATTAGGCTAAACAGATTTAATTTTTCATTAAGTGCGAATTGCACTGCAAAATGAAAAAAAAAAAAATAACAACAACACACTGGACTACACATTCCCGTGATATTTCGTGCACCTCCACAGTGTCGGCTGAGCCTCTCTGTCGCCCAGACTACAGCAGAAAGAGAAAAACATTTCAGCCACAGGAGCAGGCCTAGCCGACTTGATAAATAAGCCGTATATCCCCGACCAAAATAAGGAGAAAACCGCAGGCTATGGCATCACGCCTAGACGGACACACCCCCTTCGGGCAGTGGCATCGGACCAGCAACGTTGTGATAAACAAACGGCGGCTATCTCGGGCCGCGTTATTAACTACTCAGCCAATCATTATCCCGTGATTAAATTTCACCGATGATCCAGTAAACAGGCCCGGGCACTGGCTTGTGCTTTGTCCACCTAATGATAGCCTCCAGTTCCCCCTTTAGTGCAGACTGACAGATGACTGCACAAATGACATCTTAATAAAACCAACCCCCCGTCTCCCCCAAACACACACACACACACACACACACACACACACACACACACACACACACACACACACACACACACACACACACACACATGCACACAAACACAAACATAGCACTATTCCCCGCCTCTGTCGGTGCGACTGTGCGCTCCTGGACCCCCCTCGCATATCTCACCTTGCTTGACACATTTGAAGCGCACCGGATCTTTGCAATGTTTGATCACGGCCAACACGTCCCGGGTGGTGAGCCCGGCCACTGGCATGTCGTTGACCTCCAGCAGCAGCTCATCCTGGGCCAGTTTGCCGCTCTGGATGGCCGCTTTACCCTGCTTCACCTCCCCGAAGTAAGGGAACTGGCCGATCTCCGCGCCCCCCTTCAGCTCAAAGCCCAGCTCCCCTTCTTTGCCTCTGGTTATCACTGCTTCGTGGACTTTGTTGGTCCAGTGGTTCTTCTTTTTTAGGCTCTTAGACATCGTTAGGGCGAGTAATCACCGCAGGCTGGCCTATCCAACAGCCTCCTATCCTCTCATCCCTGCCTTTTGTGTGCGCGGCGACCAGCTGCGGCTCACAGCGACGGTGGCTCCATCACCGGTGCACGCCAGGCATAGTATCCGCTCGGCGAGCAGCGCAGTCGGGCAGAGGGCTGCAGTACAGCACGGTGGATGAAATGATTACGCTGTCACACACAGATGCAAGAAACAGATACTGGCGAATGACCCGGATGTGAAGTCTGAAGGAGGGGAGAGATGAATGGTTCGGGTTCGGAGTGAAGGATGGAGAGGAGGGGAAATAAAACAGGAGGCGCTTCACTCCCGCTGCTGCCAGGGGCGCTTTCTCAAGCTCACTCCCGATCAGCCAGCCTCGTAGGCAATGACATGCAAGAGTCACATGTATTTAGGCTACATAACTGCATATAGCCTATCATTTTCCTGAAAAGCCAGCTGAGTCTTTACGGGTTGGCTGTGTGATGAAGTGTACCCCTTAAAGTCCCTTTATCCACCTTTTAGGCTGGCACAAAGATAATTTTAAGTGACAGAGCTTATATAAGTGATAGAGGATAAGCTCTAAAATAAATTAATTCTTAAAAAAAAAAAAAAAAAAAACTTTTCTGAGAGCATGATTAAAATTTTGCTCATTTTGATGGTCCCTTCATGCTGATTACTAAAAGTCATAGTTTACCCTGCTTTTTTTTATTTACCACTACATCACTGGGTCTAGCACATCTATCCGGTTTGAACCTGTTTAGTCGTGCCTAAGTGCAGGAGGTGAACAGAAAAGTCATCTTTAGCCTACCTGCGTGCCAGAGTGGCTCCTGAAGCTGACTCTCAGGCTATAAAACACCTTCACTCCTCCTGCCCATTACTGTCTTCACGACCGAGTAGTTTGTGTTATAAATGCAGAGTGGGGATGCAAGTCACTGTGCACTGCACTGTAAGAGATATCTACTATCTGAACAGTCCATCAGTGAAACTGTAGATGGTGGATGTGGACATTTTCATTTTGTTGCAGTTGGAGGGGAAATCAGTCTCATTTCTCCATATTACATAATTCCATGATGACATAAATCCAAGTCCAACAGAGAATGACAAATCATTTGGTTGTCATTATTTTTTCATGGCCGCATGGCTTCACGAAATGGCTGAAGTAAAGTTTCATTCAATATTTAACACATAAGTCAAGAGGAGCTGTTCCACCAAATCTACAGAGGATGACAGTCCCTCTTACTGCCACTCTTAACAGCACCATATGCTTTGCCTGTGCATGCACTATCCCCACAACGCTCCATTATACAGACATGCATGTGCTTTTGTAGTGTGAGTACCTGCCCAAACATCACTGTACACAACCAATCGTTCCCAATGCATCTCCAACCTGTAAATAATCCATGAACACGGATGGATCCTCTTTGAATGTCACTGTATTTACCTCAGGCTCTTGGCAATTAGGTCAAAGTTCCTAGTAATGGAAGAAGTTTTTGATGCTAAATGTAAGGAGATAATCCAAAGTTGATGATTAGGAGAGACTAACCACCTCAGTGAGGAGAGGCCACCTGTATAATCCAGAAAACTGGCTGGATTAGGAGATTATAAACCCAGGAGGAAAATGACATCCTGCTTTGCACGGTTTGTGCCTCTGCTGGTGGTTCTGACAACTGCAGCCTGGTGGGATGGGAGGCTTTTCGGTTCCTGACTTAAAAGAAGCACACAGGATATTAACACCTGTCCTGCAAACATCTCTCTATATCTGGTTCAGTGCCTTCATTATTCTGGACTTTCTGCTTGCGGATAGAAGCGTGACTAAAGCAGAAAAAAAGGCCCTCAGCCGTCAAGGCTTTGTACCGGAGCATCTAAATTTGGAGCCACTTTAAACATCTCACCACCTCTTAAAAATGCTTTTCTTGACAAGACTGAGTGTCACAGTATCTCTCAGTGTCTAAATGGCCACTAATGGGACACATTCTCAGTGTTGGAGAGGGGTGTGTTATAGCATGACCTGTCTGTCTGTCAGTGGTGTAATGAAGCAGGCTGGTGTGGGTGTCATTGTGGCGTATGACGGCCGGGAGGAAAAGGGGCTCCAATGGCATTCACTTTCTCGGCTTTGCTGTTTTTCTCCGAAAGCTGCGAGCCTGATGAACTATAACAACACCATCAAGCCTTAAACTTTCTGCCAGAATGCTGATGATTGAGACAAACCAGCTCTCATTAGGAAGTGTGACTCTGAACACCCAAAGTATACAAAGAATTCTCATATTGTTTGTGTGTCTGTGTATTTGTGTAGATGTGTGTGTCCCGCAGTGAGGGAGGGGTGGGGGTCAGGAAAGAGGAAAGGAAAGATATTACTTTATATCATCATTATATGCAGGATGTCTGTATAATGAGCATTTTAAAACAGACTGCCAACAACAGAAGGCAAAAATACAATAACATGAGGCAGACTGCGCGTTCAGAGGGGGAATTTCAGCAGAGCTTATATGGATTTAGATCAGTGCCTCCCTCATTGACTCTGTGCTTTGCGTATTTGCTGTTAGGGAGAAATGCAAACCAAGTTGTTTTTATTGCCCGGGCAGAGATGGGGGAAACGGGGTCACCTTCACACACACACACACACACACACACACACACACACACACACACACACACACCCAGGGTGCCTCTCAGCAGGGTAAACGGCCTTCCTCTCCGCTCATCTTCATTTTATTCAACGATGTGCAAGAGCTAGAAAAGTGAAAGCCGACTGGTGACAAATATATTTTCATCTGTCATCTCCAGAGAAAGCAATAATGTTAGGAAGACACATTAAACACTGAGATGAAATCTCCCTGGAGTTATGGTATATTGTCTGCAGAATCCTGGCTGTGGAAACATTGGACTGGAAAATCAAAGTTTCACACATGCACACATGCACCGAGTACACTGACACACACACACACACACACACATATTCACACACAAATGACATAGAATTAGTTAATTAGACTAAATGGCACCCACAACTGAATTGCTTTAATATTTTCCCCAAGTTCACAATGAAATCTAATTAACTTTGCCTCGAAAATGCGTAAACATTTCTACGAGCACATAATGCCCAGACACACACACATAAAACTTGTAACTCCTGTCACTCAGATATTGGCCCTTTTAAGAGGTAGATGCGCAGTCTATCAAGCCACAGATAAAAACATAAAAAAATAACTGGTTATTACACATACTGTGTTTTTCAAAGGGTTCCTTTTGACAAGAGATGTGGGTCAGATTGGATTCCTCAGACTTTGACTCGCTGGCCAACTGCAGTCAGCTCTGATGTGGTGTTTGATCACCATCATTAAAATCATCATCATCTTTCTCTTTTCTCTCCTCTTCTGTTTTCATCAAACTTTCCTATTACCTTGGTTTTGAGGAAGCTTCATATCCGCAGAGTGTTTGATCTCCCTGGGAGGGCTTTGGGGATTAGCTAAATGACTCCACAGTTAGCTTTTAAATCACACAATGCTTCCTAAAATAGTGTCCTCTCAGCTAATGCCGAATCATTGTGCTTGAGCGGTGATGGCTTAACCGAGACTGCAAGACAGAAGTTTGCTTTGGCACTACTGTGACCCATTTGTGGATGTTAGTTGCCACCATGTTGGTGTTTTGTAAAATATGAATATAAAATGACTGAAATATGACAGTTGTTCTTATAATCCCAGCACTCTAACGCACTCCATGACTACTTTATCAGCTTGTGAATACTGGAAAGAATTCTGGGCCTGTCATTTTAATTTTTGCATTAAATTACACAAAACTCGGTGGAAAACCCAGATTTATTAGTCTTAATTTTAGAGAATTTCTAATAGAGGTTTTGTACACAAGGCCAGTTTAGTCTTTGTGAGGGACAATCTGTACTAATTATGTGAAAATTAGCAAGATGTTCCCCTTTGCAACAATCAAGCAGCCATCAGTCCCATGGTCATTATGTGCACTTACCCCTTTTGTCCACTAGGGGGACCTAGACACCGTTTGCCAATTTTTCTGATATTACTTTGAAAGTACCAGATCCCTGCGACACCCTGCATCAAAGCATGCTCTTGTTCCTTGTAATCCTTGAGCTAATATTAACTTTTCCAAAGTTTTAAATTTTCTTGCTTTTATGGAGAGTGATTCACCAAGGCCTGAGAGGAACTTTAAAGGACAGCCATCAAAGGAGAAACCGGCCTGAAGATCTTACAGGAGACATCTCATTACCTCTCTGGTAGTTACACTGCATGACTGTGCCTCACTCCTTACTTTAATGTGCATGAACCTCAGTCCAGTGTTTTCCCTTTAAAACTAAAAATCAGAACAGCACAAAACGTACAAGAATACTCATGAGACAGGTGTTTGTTGCAAAGGATGCAATGGTTTCACCACAGCAACTCTATTTATTAGCAAAAATCATGGAAATTAGTCCACTAATGTCCCCATCCAATGGAAACAGAAAGGGGATTTAAGGGTGGATATGTAACCTGAAACCAGTACAGATCATTATCAGTAACAGTGCACATGTACTCAGCCACCTCTGACAATATCTATGCACTGAATGTAGATCTACTGTCCTATCATCTGCTACAAGGCCGTCACTGGCATCCTCTATTCAAAGCTTCTGAGTTCATGATCTGAGATAGGAATGTTCCCAGCGGTAGCAGCACAACAACTGTGTGCACAAATTAATTAGCAAGAGTAGCTCTTTTGGTCACTTATTTAATAAAAAATAAAGCTTTGAAAGAGGATGACAAGTACAGGAAAAAAGGTCCCTTTGATTTATGTTGCACACGCATCCACACATACATACAAAAAACATGCATGCCAAATCATTCACACGGGTTTTTGGTCTCAATCAAAACAAAGGTGTCACTCGCAGCACATACACAGCCACACACAGGAAAAGGCATTCACACAGCTCTCACAGTATGTCAGAGTCAGAGTGAGTCGGTCTGTAGAGCATGACTTGGTTTGTCCACAGAGGCAAAACTTCTGTGATGTTGATGTCATCATGGGAAAAAAAATCGTATAAGTCTGTGGAGGGTTTGGGGGAGAGTTCAGTGATAACATCTACACAAATCTAATATCTAAATCAACAGAAACAAAACACTGCAACTAAGGCATGCAAGGCACAAGTAGCTACAGACAAGACAAAAAGGTGTTCATTCCTTTCAAAGAAAAAAAAAGACAAAAATAAATGCCAAGGCCCCCTTTTTATATAAAAATTCAAAGTAAAAATGGTAGGTAAAACAAGCACATTTTAAAAACTGTGAAAAATCCCCAGTCATAGTGACAGTTGTACAAATATTTTACACAAATGTTTTTCTTTTCTACACACCGTTTTTAAAACTTTTAGAGATCAACATAAGTTAATAAGAAGTTAAAAGTGACATTGTCAAAAGTGTCCATGAAGAGTTTCCTCCAGCCACAGACGCCCTTCGAATAACGTCACTTGGAAGCTGGCCACCAGAGTGCCTGAGAGGAGAGAAAAAAAACACCCATTAGGGGAGAGAAATCCCATGATTGACCACACTTCACTATTTATTACTGCTAATAATGATCCGATTCAAATAACCCTTCAGAGTTCACAAACTAAAGCTGAGAAATTTGCCCCAATTGCTCACTAGTCATACTGTGCCTGCTTTGTCATTGCCCTAATAGACTTTACCCTAGAAAAGTCCACAGTCCTTCAGGTTGTTCTTGATGATGACGTCGGTGACAGCATCAAACACAAACTGCACGTTCTTGGTGTCGGTGGCACAGGTGAAGTGGGTGTAGATCTCCTTGGTGTCCTTTCGTTTGTTTAGGTCCTCAAACTGGCACTGGATATAAGCTGCTGCCTCTTCATATGTGTTGGAGCCTTTAAGGGAGAAAAAAAAGTGGGGCAAAGGAGAAACAATAAAAAGAAAAAAGGGGATGAAAAATGAGCTTATAATGTGGAATGCACACCAAAGATGGGATGTATCTACACAAAACACTGACTTGTCATGTAACAGCGGCTTAAAATAGACTTGGCTGAGTTTCATGGACTAAATGTACCACCTATACATAATTTGCATGTCTTGCAGCCTCTCACCTGCATATTCTGGGTAGCAGATTGTGAGGGGGCTCTTTTTTATCTTCTCCTCAAACAGGTCCTTCTTGTTAAGGAAGAGAATGATGGAGGTGTCTGTGAACCATTTGTTGTTGCAGATGGAGTCGAACAGCTTCATGCTCTCATGCATCCGGTTCTGACAAAGAGGAGAGATGTTAATAGTAACCTCAGCCCAGGAAGTCATACAAGCCGCATTAAAAAAAAAAAAAAAAAGAAGAACTAAGGACAAAAATAATTCGGTGGGAAGGAGTAATGGGTCTTACCATTTCCTCGTCCTCAGCAAGTACCAGGTCATAGTCACTCAGAGCCACACAGAAGATAATGGCAGTGACGCCCTCAAAACAGTGAATCCACTTCTTCCTCTCTGATCTCTGTCCGCCTACATCAAACATTCTGCAGGAGGATGAGAGATGTGGAGTGTAACAGTAAATATCACAAACCCCAACTTCTGTATCATAACTCCAACACTACATCCTGCCAGCCCATGATTAAATGCTCCCAGTACTTTAGTCTACTCTTGGTAGGCTCCTTGAAAAATATGACTCACACTCTTACCACTGCTAATGATTCTTTACTCAAGGGCAGACTGCTTTAAGGCAGACTGCATTAACTGTATGTAAGATTTGCAACGTTCATTCGAGCTGTTCAAACACAGGAACCTGTTTCTCATAGTGCTTAAGAGCAATTACTTTTCCGGTAATGTGAATCACTACTGAGTAAATCAACCCCGAGAATTCAACAACACGATTTTCAGAATAACAAATGTCTAAATGCATACTGAGGAGAATGCTAGTCACATGTATCAAATGGAATTGTGATAAACCAAACCACAGCGGCGGTACTCACTTGAAGTGCAGGTCCTTAAAAGTGAAGTGTGTTTCCACAATGCCAGTGGTTTTGACCCTGGTCCTAAGCACATCCTGTTGTGTGGGCACATAGGCGCCATGTGCTATCCTGTCCAAGTCATTCAGGTAGCTGTGGATAGCGAGAGATAATGGAGAAAGAAGAAAGATGGAGAGAAGTGAAAGAGGTAGAAGAGGGATTGTTAAGATGACAGAGTTGGGCAAAGTGGTATTTTTTCCTGTCCTTGTTTCCACTTTATGTTGAAGCGGCACTCTTGGTATGCATGCCAGTTTGTTCGACTCACTATGCTGCAGAGTCGTTGAGTTGGTACTCTCGGGAGCGGCTGAAGCAAGCCTGAACACCTCCATCTTTCCACAGGCGCTGGATGACCCCGGCCAGCTCACCCGTCATGAAGCCCTCCTCCGCCGAACCTGCCAGCACAAACAGCTGCCGAGCATCGTCCTGAGGAGACGAGACCGATGAGTTAATGAAACAATCTGCCACACTGTTATATGAATACATATCCGCTTTTCTACTCTTTAGCTCCGACTGATCCCACACAGTGATTCAACCTGTAGCCAGCTCATGAAAATTGTTTTCTGTTATGAACCAAAGGAGAAGGACACAGTTTTCAATCTCAAACTTTATGGGCCATACAGGCTCTGCTGCCCTCTATAGGCAGGTTTCAACACAATTCTTCAGTCCACGGTCCAACTAACAGTGTAACTGAAGAGTATGGGCCAAACATCTGTGCCAAAATATAAAACCAAAAAAGGCTTCATATTGGCCACTTCCTTTCACAGTAATGACTCTCCTTATGCTTTCCCTTGGATGATTGTCCCATGTAGAGGATTTATGAGGGTATTTAAATGGGTGTGTCCCATGGCAGGACAGTCTCAAGGCACATCCATCGTGAAAGGATGACAGCTGACTGGCAGTCATTCTCAGTGAACTCCTGTGCCTGTCAGAGAAACGCTCTTCTTTCTATAGCTGTCTTAATTCACCGAGAAGGGAATGTGATGAGCGCCCTCATTCAGATGTGCTGAAGGCGAATTATGTCTCGACCTGCAGTGAACTGTGCTAATGGACTCTTCAAGCGCTTTTTTTCCCCCGTCCCAGTGAGTACTCCAATGTTAGCTAGATGTAGCAATGAATGTGACAAAGCTAATGTATGTACCATATCTAGATAGAGGTTCTGTTATCACAAGCATCTCACTCATTTGCTCAGCTATACAGCCTCTGGTTTCACACACAGCATATTTTTAAAATGTCACTTCCAAATGTATCGAACCAACTCAATCACATCGTCATGCCAAAACCTATGAATGGGTCTGTTGTGCAGGTTGTGATACGTTTGAAATCTCAGGCAGCAAACTTTTTTGTAAAACAAATTTCAGAAAGCAGAACAAATTAAAGAGGCTGTAATCTACACAGTCCTTATTACACAATGAGTTAAGCGAGCGGCAAAACTGAATACAAAACATCAAAGCAACCCCAAAGTTTTCACCAAGGTCAAGAAAATCAAGAATGTGACAGATTATGACCCGTTTCTGCTGAAAAATAACAGGTCAGTGCACAATCAGGTTCTTCACAATAATCCTAATCAGATCACAGCAGGGTGACACAGCAAAAAAAAAAAAAAAAACGTCTCTCAGTCAGAGGATCCAGGTTTAATTCCCCATGTCTGTAAGCTTCTGAGCCAGATAATAAATCCCTTTGTTTTTTCACATGACTACTTCACATAACAGTTGCCCTCACCGAATTGGTAACAGTTCTTTATATACACACAAACACAACCAGTAAGGAGACAGACACACAACATGAACTAAGAGCAGAGTAAATGCCGACATTGTTTTCCTTCACTCACCGCCCTGGCTGGGTCAGCAAAGTCGATCTTGAGGCGCCCCATGGCTCTGATGATGGCAATAATCGACTGGATGGTGTTGCTGTAGACCACGGCCTTGTACTGCTTACACTCCTCCTCTGAGTAGCCGGCTTCGTGGATGATCCTGAGACAGACAGCGGACGCAAAGACAGCACATCAGCGGCTCATTCTAATGGCATCCTTGTAAATTTGTTAATGTACGGCAAACACAGGCAGCAACACTACACTTACTTCATCTGTTTAACAATGGTACTCTTCCCAGACTCTCCAGCACCTGAAACACAAGGGCAGACGGGATACAGAGTGAGAGGAGATACGTGCCTTATTTTAGATGTAAACTGTATGAATTCATACAAAAAGTAGGTAATTCAGCAAATGTAAATCATTAAAATTGATCACTGAGGTATGATTACAGATATGCAAAGTATAACTAATAATATAACCTGGTACTGTTCTGAATGAGAGCTACACCCTCACTTAACTGTTTGTATTATAAGCTTTTTTTTTTTTTTAACTCTTGCACACATCTGCAGGCTGTACAAATTTAATGGAAAACTGTATATTTAGCATCTTATCTTTTTATGTCTTGTTTTATACTGTTCAAGCTCATAATACAAGCAGTGGAATTTAACCCTCTTTAGATTGATTATATGATTATGGTTTGGTTTTACATATATTTTGGCATATGAAGAGTCAGTGACCTGAATGGAGGTGAAACATGGGTAAACTTTTTGACTGGAGTCCAAAAGTGATTTAGGCCCACAAAAAATATTTAAAAAATGTCAAATACCATCACACCGGTAAAAATAGGAAAAATGTGAGATTTCTGGCATTCTGCTCAGCTCTATCTTTAAGTATACATCACGAAAAGGTTATTAGGCTCAATATTGTCATATGAACCTTGAAAATTACAAAGCCAGCTTTTTCCACACATTTTCTGTTTAAATGAAATGAAAGCTTTCTTCTGACATGCAACTCTTTTTTGCAAGCCAGGGATTCTATATGGTACAAGAATATGCCAATCATCTAAGTGGCCTCCCTACTTTATTCATTATAGCATCTGCAGAAAATCAAGCTCCATTTCCTTACTTTAAGGATAATATTTTGCTGGGCACCATCATCATATTGTTAGATGCACACTCTCGGCTTATTTCCTCATTAAATATCCAAACGCGTAAATGGACGTCTCTGCTAGGAAGTAATTACTCAAAAACATGCTGCCTCATAGTCTTGTTTGACACTGTGACATTATACTTAAAAAAGAAGCACCGCCAATACACTCTATACAAAATTATTGGAGGAAATCTAACCTAAACTCTCTTTAACTCACCTATCTATTCTCCTAACTAGATAAATAAAATCTCCCATGATTTCCAATTACCAGTAATCACTATTTTTGATTTATTGTGCAGCCATGTTAGCAAATCTTTACATCAGTTTAGCAACCATGCATCAACAACTAGGTTCCTGCCAATGCACAGCAAATTAAAGTCAAATCCTAAAGGAGTGATAATTTCATGAGTATTTCATGCCAACGACGATGCAGAGGTAGTGATAATTGATTACCTGCTTTTATGAATGTATTGAGAATGCTGTTGAAATTAAACCAAGCATATCATACAGTGGAGAGGTGTCTAAGCACAGGGTTAGCCAGGTCTTGGCGCAATTGGATTTATCAACTAGATCCTCTCGTCAATGAGATTACACACGATTAAACATCCCCAGGTTAGAAACCCACATTATATCAGACTGGCTGGCTGAGCTCAGTTGCAGTACATCAATCTGATTTTTGTGAGAGCAGTATACAGTGTTGCACTGAGTAATGCAACCTCACTGTGGTCATAAACATTACGACAATTGAGAATATGAGTAGCTAGCCCACAGTGATACAGATCTGTAATGTACAAGTTTATATGCCGGGTCGGCTACATTTGCATCTTCTGAGGTGACTGCAGTTTCTCATAGCCTTCTCCAGCTCCCTTTGAGAGGCAGGCATGTTTTCACCTGAGCACACAACATTTTAATTACGTTAACTCTGCTGGGGCCTCCGGCTCCCCAGTGAGGAGAACTGTTCACCAACGCACCGTCCCATAAGATAAACAGCCGTGCACCACAGACGCAGAGCAAGTATTACAGCTAGCATCATATCAGTCTTCAATATAATTTCCAAACCCACGCTCACACCTCAGTGAGCCGCTGAATTTTAAGGGCTTAATGGGAGGCAAATATAAAACAGACAGATCAAGTGTGATAGTATGTCTGAGATGTTTATTTATTTCTTTATTCGTTTTTGTCTGGCTCTGGAGATATATCAGACATAGCCTTATGGAACAATTAACACTGCATCTGCATCTTCTGTGCTGCTTTTCCTCCTGCAGTAATACACTAATGGCTCCACACTAAAACAAAACAAATCTATCTTTAAGATGTGTATATGTGTGTGCGTGTGTGTTCGCACAGTACACAAATAGTTTTCGGCTCTGACAATCCTCCCACTCAAAACACACATCTGAAGACCATGTCATTTGTAGATTACTGCATTAATGCAAACACCCCAACAGGATCCCTGGCAGAGCGGCAAACTGCACTAAGCATATAAAGTAAAGCTGCATATCTCTCCCTTACACACACACACACAACATAGGATTCAAACAGCACAAATATGGGAGAGAAATACATCTATGTGTTCAAAGACATAATTCCACCATCAGAGGATAATTCCACCCCCCACACCCTCCCAGCTACGCATATGTGAACTACTCGCTGCCAGCCAGCTCAGCCCACACATCTCGTGCAGGTGCTTGTGGGGATTGTGAAGAGGGAAAACACACACACACACACACACACACACACACATACACACAGACCCATAAAAATTCAAATCAGGTCCATCTCAAATGACATATGCACATCCAACAACTGCTTGCCGTGGCTGAGCCATGTCTGTCAGTGTGTTTGTCAGTGTGGTCGGTACGATCACGTGTCACAAAATGAGAGGTGCCACAGACACACAAATCAGTGCTGGAGCAGAGCTGAACTTATGTAAGAGATGCACCTGCTCCTGCAAAAGGTCTTGCATTGTGGGGCAGCTTTAGACTGCATGGTCCAAGCCGACAGTGAGCTTCACTCAGTAGCTGTGATCATTGTGTTAGTATAGTTGCCCACAACGCTGACTGAGTTGTTCACTAGGATGTACTCTCTCTAATTCCTTCCTGATTTAGACACCAGTACACAGCCTTCAATTTAAGGAAAGCAAACTCGAGATGTCAGCTGTTCTAAAACTGAAAGTGAAATTTGTTCCCTTGAAATATATCCCACATATAAAACATTCAATCAAGCACACACACACACACGCACACACACACGCACACACACACACACACACACACACACACACACACACACACACACACCACTCACCAGCTACTTGGCTCAGTCTTGACTTTTTTGACATTTACAGGTCAGGCTGGAGAGTTATAGCTGATACATCTAAATCATCATCATTTGGCAGGCAGACGTTGCCTTTTATATAATGTGAAAAAAAGTGTTCTCCCAAAATTAAAATACAATACTGTCTGTGAAAGCCACACAATGGACAGCTTCCTAACCAGCCAGGCTGAAGTAACTCCGTGTTTGTCAGGAGGAACTCATCGAGACACAAGATGCTGTCGACATTACTACATTTAAGGGAAAATGTAGACACACTGTAACGCTTAAAATTAAAAGTAGGACAAGTGGACACGCTAAAGTCGATACAGCTGACCGACTCTGGTGATATTAAGATGTTTGGTGCAGTTAATGAGACTGCGTGCTAGCTAATTTAGCTAGCTTTAGGTAAGTAGCTACGCAGCTAATTGCTAAGCTGATTTAGCTTACTAACGAGCTAACCTTACTATCTTATTTAGCCGCATAATTTGCGATTTAGCAGCTCATACAGCGGAAGACTCTCGCCTGGCTGGCTAATTCGTGAAATAAGTTTGGTTATGGTTTAAGGGACGAAAAGGCTCAGACTCCAGCGTCAACTTTTCATTCAACCGCCCCAAAACGTAACTGTTAGCTAGCTCACGGCGAAGTTTTCAAACTCCGCCATCCTTAGCAAAGTTTACGGCTCGGTTGTTTAAAGCAACCGACGTTTTGGGGGAAACTTTTAAAGAGACACAGCTTTTAATTAGCCGGCTAACTAGCTGGTGTTAGTTTGCCACACAAGCCGTGCTGAAGTTCTCCAGCAAATAGACCGAGACCCCGTGTTTGTCTCACCGAGCAGGAGCAGCTTGACCTCCCGGGCGGCTTTTTCTCCGTCGTCCCGTAAATTTCTGTCGATCATCTTGCTCCGCTCCTGCGCGGCTTTGTCGTCCGTGCTCAGGGTACATCCCATCTTCCAGGTGAACTCCGAAAATAACAGCAATAAAGACGAAACACAACTTCACTACGAGTGCAACAACATGCAAAGGCTACCGAGCTAGCATCCAGTGAGGAGGAGGAGGAGGAGGAGGCAGACTCCCGAAGACTTCAGATTCAAACACGCCCTTGCCTCGGACTCGCACAGTTCCCTACTTTTCTCGACGAGACTTCTTCAGATCTCCCAAACCGGGAAAAGCGCGTCGCATAGGCACAGCTGGTTGATCTGGCGGTGTGTGTATCGATCAGGAGGGTCCACTACCCCGCAGGATCATTCAGAAATTCAAAAGAGGAATGGAGCAGACAGCATCTCCGTCAGAGGAAGGGTTCTGGGGCGTGTTGGATTGGTCGCTTCCTGACTGCTCCGCGCACATACCTGTCATCTGCGCATGCGCGGCCGAGCAACACGCTTATTTCCAGAGTTGGAGGATTTTGATTTTTATAGTTCATGAAAAACAAGCCTTGAAAAATAATAATTCACAGCATCAGCTAAGTTAGCATCAGATCACTACCTGACACAGGATTAAAAGTCTTCCAACAAACTGCAGCTTGAATCAGCTTCTTAGGTTGAGGACAGCAAACTCAGAGAGGAAATGTGAATAATAAGTTAACCCTCCAGTTACCCCTTTTTCTTGTGTAAGTTTGTCTCATATCACTTTGTTGGTATTGTAATGACTAACACAATGAAGAGTATGCAGCACAAGCAAGTGCCACCCATTTGGTTTAATCAATTTCACATAAGTAGCCCACATTTTAGGAAAAATTCTAGCTAAGAAACATTTCTAGAATAAAATAATGGGTGAAGTTATGCATGTTATACAAACTGCCTCTTTGTGAAATCAGTGAGATACACTATTTTTAAGCCTACTGAACTAGAATTTTTTATTTGTGTTTGCCTACATATTTGTACTGCAGCCAAGTGTTAAACACATTTGTGATGTTAAGGCAGTCAGTCAACAACTGAAGCAGATCAAATGCATTAAATTGTTGTGGGTAGAGTGTGTGTGCATTCGTGTTTGTGTGTGTGTGTGTGTGTGTGTGTGTGTGTGTGTGTGTGTGTGTGTGTGTGTGTGTGTGTGTGTGTGTGCGTGTGTGTGAGAACAACCCATGTGTAGGGGAGAAAGATTAACTGATTACGTAGTTCATCTGTGGTGACAGCGTTGATTTGCAATGCAAGTTTCCTTCACATTAGTAGATCAGATTAGTATCGTCACTGTGCAGTAACTCCTTTTTATGCACCTGAATATGTCTTTGATTTTCATCGTCTCACAACTTGAAAATATAAAAGAAACGAAACCTTATTCAAGGTTAGCTAATGAAATGTCATTTCTAAAGCTATACTTATGTGAGGACAGTGAAGCATCAACCTTTGGTTACAAAATGTATAAAAGGTGAATAAAATGATTGTATTTTGAGAAATAAGAACAATTTGTAACTTTTTGAAAACATGCACAAACACCACAGTTGACAGTGCAACGCAATAGGCCACTTTCACACCTCTATACTGTACCAGTGTATATTAAGACAGACAGAAGATATAAAAGGTTGTACAGAAAAAAGAAGAGGGCAGTGGCTAAGAAATAAGGAAAGCAAATAATATTGTGAAAGAAACACCACATAAAAGCAGTCTGTAAAATTATCCCCTCCAAAGTTATTAGATGAAACTAGTGATTCACAGAGTAACAGAAGTTATTTTGGTTTTTTTGAAGCTCCTGTGCAGGGATTTAAGAATACAAGGAGATGATGAGGTCAGATATACAACTGGGATCTAACCATGTCCATTATCAAGGGAAAAAAAAAAAAAAAAAGAAATGCTCCTGCATAGCAAATCAGGGTTAAAACCTGTGGTCACAGCTTCCTCATAACCACATCCAGGAATTCAAATGACTGCTGCCTGATCACAGTGTGATTCAGCCTAAAGGACACTGTAGCTAAAAGCTCTCAAACTCTACTAAATCAAAACAAATAGACCACTATTTTTATTTATTTATTTTTCTAAACAATGCAGCTTACACATTAAGTTTAAATGAGTAAACTTTGCCATTTGTGGTGCTTATTATATGGGCAAAATGGTCACTTGCACAGACTGTATAACCGATGCTTACGCACATATAAAGATAAAAAATTGGAGTTAATATCTTCTGATCGTCTTCATATTGATTTCACTGCTGGTGCTGGTGTGACCTGAGGTGAACCAGTCATTCTCAATGGTAATATGTATAAACAGCGAGGCATGGACATGTGGTCATAATTCACCTCCTCACTTTACATGATATTTCCATTGCAGATGGCCTCTGCATCATGCAAACTACGGCCATAATTTTTCCAATCCACTCTAAGTTTTCACGGCAGGATTTTCCTATGCATGTACAACAAGTGAGGCAGAGCTGGAAAGGGCATGGAGTCATAAGACCGGGGCCTTTCAGCAGAGCATTTTTTTTATGTGATCACCACTGAATTGCAGAATAGCCGAGTCAGGAGGTGTTTCTGAGAGGATGATGTTTTATTCGTGGTCAGGGTCAAATGAAAGGAGCGATGTGTAGTATGTAGAAGTGTTGCCATGGCACAGCTACAATATGTCAGAGCGCCACCAGGCAACGGGATATGTTTTGACTCATTCATCTGTTGTAGACTCAGTTGGCTGTGTGTGTGTGAGAAGAATGAAGAAATGGAAGAGCAGCTTGTTAGCACTTTGATGCTTGTGAGCTCCACAGAGACCAAGGACACCAAGTGGGGCTTATTAGCTTCTCAGTGTGTGTGTGTGTGTGTGTGTGTGTGTGTGTGTGTGTGTGTGGCATCATTGAGATTCATATCCCACAGGTCCTTGGTTGGTAAAATTATTACAATTACAGAGCAAGTCATCTGTATTTTAACAACGCTGAATGGTAAAACTCGGCTAATATTCAAAATGTGTGAATAGCACCTCATGATGGATCTCCCTGTTTCATTTACACCACATCATAAAAGTGTCAACCAAATGTTTTTTTATGTAAATTAAATGAAAACATGATACACACCTGCTCAGTGTGGATGCCTTATCCAAGGAAAAAACACTGGCCTTTTGTTATTCAGCATTATTCTGTAAATACACTTTACTTAATTACTTAATTAGTCTGCCAAAGCCGTGTCCAAGTTTGTGCTAAGGTTTATTCTTGGTTTTTGCTGTCCTGACAAGATTTTGAAATTATTATTATTATTATTTTTTTTTTTTACTTTAATCCATGTTATTGCTCGTCAGTCACATATAGTGCTAGACTGTCTTTTGTGCAGCCACACATGATGGCTGTACAAATGTTTTCACTCCATCAGTATTAGCCACAGTGGACAGAAAGAGCTTCCCATTACAAACATCTGCAGGACTGTGGAGCAGGGCCCGACACTGGTCCTCCAGATGGCAGCAGAGTCATGAAACAACCAACCAGTGACAGACAGAAACATACGAACTGGTAAACAATTGCTGCAGAATTGCTGAGGATCTTGGGGTAAAGGACAGAAGCTGAAATGGTCAAATGGTTTGAGCAATCTGTGGTGATAATCATATGTACTGCAGCTTTCCCAAATATGTCTGGTGAATGGGACTAACATGTCTCTAATTTTGGACAAAAGTTTCTTTTATTGGGAGAATACTGTTGTTTAGCTATATGGTCATCTAACTTAACATATCAGTAACCTGCCAGATCGTACGTTTTGACTGCACTTGATCAATAATTCCTAAAATCACTTCTGAGTGAGTCCTCAATGGGGTCTCGGTATTTTCAGCAAATTGCATTTTTCTGTCATTTAATTCTTGGTTCAGGAAGCTGGGGGTGAAAATCTTGACAAATGGGAATCTGTGGCTGGATACACATCACTGTCTATACTATAGACTATAAAAAATAGGCATCATATTGTCATCATCATCGTCATACTGTTTTTAGTGTTATATTATCCATTTATCACTTACACAAAGTGTCATTGCTGCTGATTGTTATCAGAATTCCCTGACAATGATATATTTACAGTAAATTCTCTTCCTTTATTATAGAAAGACATTGTTATCTTCAATGTTGCATGTTCCCCTGTCATATTTATTTGCACGTATCATCAGAGAGGTGCAGGGAGCCCAAATGGGCCCATATAAAATGTTAAATTATGGGTAGTTTTTAATAAATCATAAGTTGGGCTCATAATGCAAACTTTTGTCTCAGGCACTGGGAACAGTTCGTGTCTCTGGGTAAATGATAAGCATTAGCCTATATTAGACCTAGAAAACTGCAGCATCTGTGTTTTTCTATCTTGTTTTGCACTGTCTTTCCTTTACAGTGCAGGACAGTCTTATAGAAGTATTATAAATGGTGCTCTTACTTGCATGCAAGGATGCTTCTCTTTTCCAAACCTCGGTGGTAATCAAATATATCTTAAAATTCAAAATTGCACTCCTCTAGCACAATTTTGTTCATAAACGAATGAGCCAGTTAATTGCATAAAACGTTGCCTACCTCATCAGAATGGTTATATAGAGGTCTGTTGTTGTGTGTATGGCCCCGCTGCATTCAAACAGCTGCTCTGGCTCAAACTGGATGACCTCATTTCCTTGCCACCTTGGGGCGTTGCTTCATATAGTGAAGTGGAGAGAGCCTCATTGTTCACCCTTTTTTATTCCTCATGCACAGAGTGGTGGAGGGCAACTTTCAAAAGACGAGTATTCTCAAAATGCCATTACCAGAAGATATCTATGCATTTTTATATTTTGACAGTGACTTTTGATTTGAGAATCTTTTGCATTCGTATTTGTAAGGGGTCAGCAAGGGGGGCAGCAGGTTAGCAAATATGCGCAGTATAAAGAGGAAGAAAGGAAGTGAGGAGGCAGAGGGAAGGGGTTAGGATAGTATGTGAATGAACAGTGTGTGTTTGAAGGAGTAATGGCTTTTATCACTCATGGTGGCTTCCTATATTATAGCTCATATCCCCCCAAGCAGTGCATCCTTTATGGTCTCTGTGCGTCCTCTCTTTCACCCCCGAAAACACATTCAGTTCAGTCAATGAATGTATATGCAGTAGTCCATGTGGGGCTTTTGAACATGGGCCAGGGTGCACGTCACTCCAGTGAGAAAACATATTGTGACTGACACAAAAAACAAAGGATATTGCCTTAGCATGATATACTGAAATTGAGACATTTACCCTTCCATACAAATAAGTAGACACTTGTGTGGTGCCTGCGCATGTGAACCTTCATGTGATGTTACCATACAAAGCCACCGCCAGTGGCCAGCTTGCATTAGACATGATTGTACCAACCTTTATGAATTATACATTCACACTCCAGTTTTAAAACTACGCAAGTCATTGCCCAGAAGAAGTAGTTTGATGACAATTCACATTTGCATTTATATGAACTGTATCTTACACCATTCACAATATCCATGTTGCTGGATTATTTTCATGCAATTCTTTGCAATCTAACAATGCCAAGTGGAGGCTAACTCATCACATACTGATCTCCTTCCGTTGTCAAGCAAGATACTTGTAAATACATCATAAAAAAATGTCTAAACTTCTCATATGGCTGTCTAAAGCACCAATCCCTGGTGCTAACCAGGTTACAGTGACAAAAACCCTTTCAGTAACATGAGGTCGCATTACATTTAACTTTATTTTACCATTCGCTTGTTATTTGTCCTCATTAACAGAGCCTAAATTGGTGTGGATTACAAAACCTCTGTTGATCACATGCAGGATACGGGATACATTCACACACATTGGCCTAATACTGCTGAAAATTCATTTGGTCTCACATATTAAGAACTGCTGCAAATAAGAAGACTATAACAATATGCTACAACAGGAATGCAGCAAGCCTCAAGCAGCCAAGAAACACAAAGACCTCAGCACCAAACACACAGAGATGCAAACTCAGGGTATTATATTTATTTGTGTTCAAGACAAATGATAAAACAGTAGAAATTATAGTTATGGCCATGGATGCACCAAATACATGACAAATGCACACAGATGCACCACATATATTTTCAGTGACACAACCACCCCCACAGCAAATTTTAAATAATTAAGCTGTGATGTTAAATTATAGTGCTTGGTACCCCAATTACAGGGAATATTCAACGTGCAATGTGCAGTTTACAATACATCCTGGTAAATCATTCAGTAGCCTGTACTGCTGATGTGATCAATGTGATAAGGGTGGTTTAAGGCTAGACCAAGATAAAAGCAATAAATCGTCTTATATTCCCCCTTATCAAATCATGCTTACATTCCCCATGTGCGCCTGTTTGCTGACATATTTATTTGTAATTGTTTCATTGGGAGGGACCATTATTCTCTGTGGTAATTCCATCAAAGTAAGGTCATCCACCAACTGGGGCGGACTGCGTCACCAGTTTGGTTAAAAGGTCAAAACAACAGAGTCTTAAAGGTTAACGTCCTGCAGCGGCAGAATAACAGTGGGACACTTTCCTTTTGTCCTCGGTTTAGCGCTGGTTTACCATTTCATTTCATGATTTCATGCCACAGCCAGTCAAACTTCCTCCTCTTACTATTATGGCCTACAGCTCCTGTGTGAGTTAGTGTTTGTACGTGCGTGTGCGTGCGTGCGTGTGTGTTGGAGATGCCTGTGCTCTCCATGGTCCTGAAACAAACATATGTCTCTCTCTCTCTCTCTCTCTCTCTCTC
This sequence comes from Myripristis murdjan, assembly GCF_902150065.1. Lineage (NCBI taxonomy): Eukaryota > Metazoa > Chordata > Actinopteri > Holocentriformes > Holocentridae > Myripristis > Myripristis murdjan. The sequence continues at coordinate 23,377,043 of NC_043985.1, forward strand.
TCTCTCTCTCTCTCTCTCTCTCTCTCTCTCTCTCTCTCTCTCTCTCTCAAGTCAAATTCGCGACTGTAGCTCAAGGGATACAACACAACAGTCACTAATAGCCCCCTTGACCCCTCCCTTCTTTCTCTCTGCGACTCTCCGTCTCTGTCTCTCTGTCTGTCTCTCTCACACACGCACGCACACACACACACACACACACAGACACACACACACACTGGTTCTTGTCAGAGGAGGAGCGACTTTAACGTCGAGTTACTTTCTGCCTCTCTGTCTGCTTCAGTGTGTCCACAGAGGTGAGAGTAATATGGACGGAACTAAAAGACTTCACCTTTGTCCGTGTCGTTTCCATCGGCCAAGGTAAGATGCTGCTTTCATACTGAGCTTTACCAAAACTGCCAGACAGGGGTAAGGACTTTTTATTTTATTATAATTATTATTATTTATTATTATTTTTTAAGAAAACAAACTTATGGACCACCTGAACCTAAGAGACTGGACTTAATGTTTCCCCCCAGGTCTATACTTCATGCAATAGTTCAAATTAACGCAGCTTTGGGCACGTCTTCTAAATTTGGAAACTGTGTTGTAGGCTACTGAGATTTACCCGCATGAATTTCCCAGGGTGTGACATCTTCTAAACGAGTGTACCCCTCTTGTATTATACAATTAGCTCTGAGTAGCACGGTGCAGAAGGTGCTGAGTCAAACGAGGACACCTTAGAAAAGGAACAAGTTTACTTTTAGGTGTATAACCTGCCATAAAAAAATATCACACCAAAATTATCAACTAAATTGAGTATCCCTTAGGTTCAAGGTTCAACGTTCAAGGAGTCTTTTATTATCCCCGTGGGGCAAATTGCTCTGCAGCCAGCAATAGTAGGACAAAAAACAATCAGCCACAACACAGAATGACAAAAACATATAACACAGAACGAAACAATAGTTAGAACAGACAATTATAATCATTTGTTCAGAAACCCAATGAAGAATTATAATAGCACTATTATAATGATTCCATAGTGGATACATATAACATGTATGTACACATGTAATACCCTGTAAGAGTACCACAGACACACCTTGAGTCCGTGTAATAATATTATAGGAATATTACAGGGCAGAATCATATTCCGCGCAGCCTCCGTTTCCTGAGGTAGTTTTCAGTTCATGGTCATTACCACGCACTTTATTGTTCCTCATAAGCCTGTTCTTGTAAACTCTCCATGCCATTTCTGCCCAGACATCAAAGGTTTCAGGCGGATCACAGCCCCTGGATTCCCCTGTCTCCCTGCTCCCCAGGAATCCCCCTGATCACAGTGTGTTTGTGTTGGAAAATTAGGTTTCAAACAGGCCACTCCTCCCTGAAAAAAACACACAACATGTAGGCCTACAGGATGAAATCAAGTTATGCTTCCTAATACTCTCTCATTAACTCTCCTACTCGTTCCAGGGTGTCCTCAGAGATGAAGTCCCTGTGCTTGTGTCACTCCAGTCTTCCCTCCTTTTTAAAGCAGTTACGCCTTTTCTAATTCATCTCATCTTTTCCTCTTCCACAAGCTACACTTAGTATCCTTGCCTTTTCTATTTTGTTTATTTTCCCACTGAGTTTTCCATCTCTGGTCTGTCTGTTTTCTCCTCCTTATGTCTCCACACACTCCTCTCTCTCTTTCTCTCTCTCTCTCTCTCTCTCTCTCTCTCTCTCTCTCTCTCTTTGGCTATATGACAGGGCTGTGTTGGACATTCAGTGGCTTTTTCTCCACTCCATTACACTGCCATGCTAGGCCAGAAGCTCAGGGTGATGTGAAATTTCCCACTCCTCAGAGTTCAGGACACACTGCTCAGAATCATAACATATCTTCATAGCAAACGTGTGGTAAATATGCTCATAATAACCACTCTAATAACAACATGAACATTTGCAGTGCACATGCAGCCGTGAAGTTCTGTTTTCATCAATCAAACCAGGCATAACCCTAAGCAAATGGAGTGCATGTATATAAATGCGGATGTGCATATGTTTGAAGAGTGTTTTCTCTGTAATTTTATGCAGCTGTGGTGCTTCGGGCAATAATTCTAGTTTGATCTCATATCTATTGCTCTATAGGTCTAAGTTATGTTTCAAGTTGAGGTTCTAGTGTTAAAGATGTTTATAAATAGAATATCTGCATTATTTCTAAAACATCTGGACTACACTTAGTTTTAGATAGCAGTAAAACTAAACTACAATGTTATTTTTCCTTGTTTTTCTTTCACATTTTGTCTTGCAGCGGTGGTAATTTTCTTGCTGCGTTGATGCATTGCGGCTAAATGTTTACAGAGGAAACACTGGTTTGAATACACAATGCATTTTTTACACCTGGCGTAGCTGTTAGGTGTAACACCATCCAAACATATGTCAGAGATGTCACTTGAAACTGTGCAGGAGTCATTCTGTGTAATTCTGTTGGCTAGGATGTCACAGCTAACAGAGCATGTCGGACTCACAGTGAGAAATACCTTCAACCTAAAAGACATGGTGCACAAAAATAATCACTTTTTACATGGAAAATCAGAAGCTATTGCATGTTGATCCCTGTTGTCATCAAAATCTCCCTTTTCATGAAATTGTGTGCTCTCTGTATTATCTGGAAGTCAGAGATGTGTTTCCACAACTGTTCTTGTTTCTGTCAACAAGCCCCTTGCTCTTGTGCCAACTACCAAATCTGCATTGTTGTCTGGCAAGTACAAAATAGCCAAAACTAAATGTACTGGGACGCTTTTGAGCTCACCCTGCCAGACGGGTAAACCCTTGAAGCATATTACTGGTACAACTGTAGCAGGGAGCATCTACTGGATCTAATTACTATGTTTCTGTGCCTGTCAAGGAAATACTGCGTGCCTCTTTGACCATGTCCAGTAGCCCTGAATAACAGTTAGGGAGGTCGGTAATGGGGGTCTTATTGGTGTGAAGAAGTGAGGATGAGTTCAGGAGCAGGTAATGATCTCCTGCTCTGGTACCAACCTAAACTGCACCATATGAAGACATTTTCACCCAAGCTAACACAGACAGCTCATTAAAGTAATGTAATTATTATGCATTATCCCTAATTTACTAGATAGAGCAGCCGGTTCAAATATTAACTGTGCTGTCCTGATACAAGTCAGGTCCTTGTGGGATGTAAATTATGATGCCTGCAAAGTCGCTGAAATAGCTGAATATCCACCAAAAACCTGTGGGAATGCAAACACACATCCATAACTACTAAAAAAAAAAGAAACAAAGCACACGTGCATGTGTACAAACATGCACATATACACCAGCACATTGTCATTTGTTACAGAAAGGGCCCAGAATGGGTCTTTGATGGCTAGGTGATAGAGTTACTCATGCTGTAATGAAGTTTCAACGGGCTGGAAGAGCAGGAAGGAAACATAACTAAGGTACAGTATGATGTTATCATGTGGCCTAATGGAGTCGCTTACAGGGGCATAAGAAGCATGGTATCTCCTGAGTGTCCTCACATTGATTTTCTGATCAGGAGAAATCAATTCATCACATTGCCATGTAGTGTGCTTTTGTAGGTCTATGTCTGTTTTACGGTTTTTAACATCATTTTAACTGATTTTAAATTATGTCCCGCCCTTCATCTCCCTATAGCTGGGCTGTCTTTTAGTCTCTCATTTGACAGATAAATGTCCATAATTATCGAGTTTAGTGAGCTCGCTGCCAATTTGTCTCGGGCAATTTTGAGAACACAAAGCACTGGAAAAACAGAAGGAAAAAGAGACATGCACGATGTGTCATTTCGTGGATGCTTTTATCCGAAAGGCACCTTACAGTATGAGCAGTGTGTGCATGTTTGGCATGGGTGGCCCAAGTGGGAATCTATGTCAGGTCTCGCTGAAACTGTCTCATTACTCATGAATGGGCGAGGCAGGAGGATAGTTCCACTACCCCAGAATAATTTTTCTTGTTTTTTCCCCCCCTCACTTCCTTGGAGTGCAGAAATTATTATGCTCCGTCCTTACAGTTAGATAACCCATGTTTAGCCCCAGAGGATTTGTGCTATCTTGACATTAAAACCATGGCTTCCTGTTAAGGTCTATTTGGACATCTGCCTCAAAGAACAAACACACGCACAAATAAATGAGTGAACACATAAACACACACATGCACGCAGCCACACGCGTACACACACTCGCAGTCCAAATCAAAATCCAATTTTCAAAGCTGGCACTACAATTCCATGTGAAGGGGCAGAGATGTAGTTAGGAAATGACTCCTCTCCGCCTGCAGGATCTAGACAACAACTTGACATTTTTGAATTGGCTCTCACACGCAGATTATATATACGCTCAAAGGGCATTTTGTGACTTTCAAAGGCAGGCCAGGAAATGTAAATGTACTCTCTAGAGATGTAGGTGGCCTCATTACATGATCCTATGCAACGAGTCAGGTCAGATTTGATCAGAGTTCAGACTTCCAGGTCACTTAAGAACAAGGAGGAGAGTGTTGCTCGGCAGAGACACCAGTTGGAAGCAAGTAACAGAAACCAAAGGCGGGCCGAGTGCAGTGCATGAGAACAACAGTCTTATTCTTTTTTCTCTCTCTTTTAATCATAAACATTCATAGAGAATAGGACAAATCAAACATGTATATCTAAAACTAAATAGCATCTGCTGCTTCTACCACTGACTTGAATTTACAACTTCACAGCACTATTGCTGCAGGTTTATAGACATGAGATGACGCTTACAATGTAGATATTACCAATTCCCCAATGATTCAGTGAATTAAACCCCCGTGTTGCTCATAAACTAGGTCCAATGTGACACGACTGATATGAGTAAGTGGGACACCAATGTGTGTATTTTTAAACACATCTGCCGGAGCCTGTATTTGCTCACCTGTCTATCCTTCACACCTGGGCCAAGCAGCATGCGCAAAAACACAGTCGAACACCTGCCCAGTGTGTACACACTGGACGCTGCAGATAGTTTTGCTACGTCAAGTGCACTCTGACTGTAAGGACACGTGTGAGCTCACTGTTGGGACAAAAGAGACGACTTTACCTCAGTCATAAAGCTGCTAATCTTTGTCATTCCCAGGTGTATTGCCAAGATTTGACTCTGGCCTGAAGCAGCTGTGAAAAGGCATATCCGAGACCAGAGAGCATGGAGAGTTCAAACTTTTCCCACTCCACGGGCTTCAACAGTAGCGATGACATCAGCACCAGCCTCCTCTCTGGGAGTCCGTATACGACTGTGGAGATGGTGCTCATCATCCTCGTGGCCAGCTCGCTGAGTCTGGTCACTATCATCGGCAACATCCTGGTCATGCTCTCAATAAAGGTTTCGATTTCCTTGTTTTGATCATTTATGATTAACAGACGTGATTCAAATGCTCAGTATATCACATTTCACAAAAGGATTATCATTATCCTCTGATTTGCTTTGCTACAGGTTAATAGGCACCTGCAGACCGTCAACAACTACTTCCTGTTCAGCCTGGCCTGTGCAGACCTCATCATTGGCTTCTGCTCCATGAACCTCTACACTGTTTATATTGTGATTGGCCACTGGCCCCTCGGAGCGGTTGTGTGTGACCTGTGGCTGGCTGTTGATTACGTCGTCAGCAATGCCTCAGTCATGAACCTGCTGATCATTAGTTTTGACCGTTACTTCTGTGTCACCAAGCCCCTCAGCTACCCGGTGCGGCGCAGCACCAAAATGGCCGGCCTGATGATCGCTGCGGCCTGGGTGCTGTCCTTCATCCTATGGGCACCAGCCATTCTGTTCTGGCAGTTCATTGTTGGCGGGAGAACTGTGCCCACCGGTGAATGCTACATCCAGTTCTTCTCAAACGCAGCGGTGACATTCGGCACGGCCATTGCAGCTTTTTACCTGCCGGTGGCCATCATGATTGTGCTCTACTGGCGCATCTCCAAGGCCAGCCGCAGCCGTGTGAGGAGGAACAGCAGGAAGACCTCTGGGACCAGTCTCGGGGAGGGGCCCTCGCACAGTCAGGAGGAGGGATGTGAGAGCCAGAACAACTGCATCGCGACTAGGGAAGAAGGGAAGGAACAGGGGAATGTGAGGGAGACGGAAAAGTTGCAGCATCAGAATGGAAACGGCCCCTGCAAGGAAGAAAGAATAGACCAGGAGGGCTCCACTAATGACAGCTCCATGACGGTCAGCATGCCTGCTTCATCATCTAAACAGGGGGAGGAGGAGGAGACGACATCAGCCCCCCCTGCCCTACCACAGAGAAGACTGAATGGCAAGAGAAAGGCAAACCAAACGCAGCCTTCTGCCCAGCAAGGAGCCACAGGTTGTGGGCCTAAACTCTCTTGCATCAGAAACCCCACCCAGACCGGCCCGAGCACCTTCGCAGAGACTTCAGCCACCGAGAGACAGAACCTGGTCACAAGGACGCTGTTCAAGGTGACTTGTATCAGATGTCAGATACATGTGCTTATACATGTCTCCTGTGACCACAAATCAATAGTTTGAAAGCTATATAGAGAATTCCTGCAGTGTTTGCAAAAAATAACGGATAAAATCAGTCACCCAATTGACTGAAAGTGTCTTCCGTCTGTTCTTGTGTCTGATTTCCTTTTGAGGTAACAAAGCAGCGTCTCGACTTAAATTACATGACAGATATATATGTGCTTGTACATAATGTTTAGAATGACCACAAATCCGGAGTTAAAAACCACGTTTGCAAAAAGTAACGGTGATATCAGGGATGCAAATGACTGAAATTGTCTTTTATATCTGCTTTGCTTGTCCTGACATGAATTAGTCATCAGATATATGTGCTTATATGTTTCAAAGGACCACAAATAAAGACTTTAAATGCTATTGTGAGAAATCTTCAAGTGTTTGTCAAATGCAACAGATATAATTAGTGACCCGGTTGACTGAAAATGTCTTCTCCATCTCTTTTCCTTTCGAGGTAACGAAGCGGAGTCCGGTGACAAAATCTAAAAAGAAAGGCACTTCTTCCAGGGAGAAAAAGGTGACTCGCACAATCATGGCCATCCTGGTTGCCTTCGTTGCCACGTGGACACCTTACAACGTGATGGTCCTGATCAACACCTTCTGCTCCACCTGCATCCCCAACTCGCTTTGGACCATCGGCTACTGGCTGTGCTACATCAACAGCACCATAAACCCGGCCTGCTACGCCCTCTGCAACACCACCTTCAAAAACACCTTCAAACACCTGCTGCTCTGCCAGTACAAGAAAATACGCTCAGCACGATGAGGGCAAACGGGCACAAAAGTTTCATTTTGAATTATGGTTATGACCGAGTGCAGGTAATGTCATTCAGGATCTGTAGTTATGAGCTGTTGTTCATCTTTAAAAATGAGATGGGGTAAATATCAGATCAAACATATCATTGAAATATAGATTAGGCTTGTTCTTATGGTGCACTCAGTTTCTATTGCAATGATAGAACCGCTTTCCATTTTCATCAAAACTGAAAACAATGTGTTTTAGATGCATAAATGTACCACAAACTTAGGTTTTAGTCATTCTAAACAATAAGGAATTATACTGGCTCTGTAATATTCAAGACAAGTACATTCTTGTGGAAATGCATTTTATTGTGTAAAGTATATTTGATGCTGGGTATAGTGTGTCTACAAGATTCTGTGTCATTCGGGGGTTTCCTTTGAAAGGATGTTTTCCTCTGGGCTCTTCTTCTGTGAGCTTGTGGGCATCACAGCATTGATTAGTGTGCAAACTGCCTGACTGGTGTAGCTTTTTGCACCAACGTTAAATGGTGGTTCATGTGATGGTTCTGTGTCCAAGGTTTTAAGTCCTAACTAGGTGAAGGATCAGTATTGAAAGTACTCCTGTCAGTGCAGAGAAAGGATGAGAGAGGGTCATGTCCTGTAGAAAAAAAAAAAAAAAAATGACATGAGTGACATCACTATGCACTATTGTAAACGAGCTCATAAAAATCAACATGGAGCTATGAAGCAAGGAGATTTAAAAAAAACATATCCAAATGAAACCTTTTGAAAATAGTGGAAATTTTTGTTAAAGTTGACTTAAAAAAAAGACAGAGAATAATGAAGTATTAGCAGCTGTAAAAGCTGTGACTGTACACAGTGTGTGTGTGTGTGGGTGGGTGGGTGGATGCATGCGTGCGTGAACATGCCTCCCTCTGATGGGGTTTATGCTATTCATCTTAAGCAAATGTGACATCTGTAAACCCTGATTTGTAAAATGTGACCACATGTAATATTAGCCTATATCCTTCCCTTCTCTCTCTCCATGTATCCGCAGGTGTTTTCATTAAATAACGTTGCATAATGACAGAACGTTAAATTTATTGTCATTCATTTGTCTCAGAACAGGCTATAACACTAAACACTGAAACAAATGGTAACCTTGTGCAGAACAATGAACTCATACATCAGCAGTAAACCATTCACATTGTTTGAGTGGCTCATAAATCTCCGGGTATGTTCACTGAGCACATCATCAGTTGTTTATGACTGGCTTTTGCAACTATTCCGACAAGCACCACTGGCAAGCTTGAAGCAGCAATAAGTCAAAATTTTACTGTCTATCTGCAGAGAATAATGATGGGCTTCTTGATGAGGTCCAGTGACTCATCAATAACTCAACCAGGTGCTGAGATTTCTTGAATTCAAAACTTGCAATAATCTGGTCTGTTCAATCCCGGTTTCCTCCCCCCTCCTACTTACATTTTAACCACTCAGCATCCGAGGACAGTGCATGAAGTACATTTTATTCCCAAGCTAAAATAGCAGATGACAAAGACACTTGGGTGTCCTGCATGTTTCCCAGCGTATGCTGAATATATCACATTGTGACGTGTTTCCTCTTGACGCCTATTTCTGTCGGATCTCTGCTTCTAATTTGTTCATCATCTCAGAACTGAAAGGAAAATGACTCATGGAAGTAAATTCCAAATTATTGCTTTGAGATCGAATGGGAAGGGGCTGAAGCTGTATTTTGACACTTTGGTTTTCAAGGTCAGGACTAAAAAAGAATCACACAAGAGGAACTTTGCATCTATTATTGAATACAGATGCCAAGCTCTATTATTGCACATGTAAAATGTAATTTCTTTGTCATAGCCTGTCTCAGTGAGAAGTGCACATGATCAGATCAGACTGGTGCTGGTGAAAAAAATGCATGAGGTCTGATTTATTCACTGCAGTAAAATGCGACCACATCTGGCCTGAGGAGGGCATTGCAGCCTTTGGCCACTTTGACTACATTTTCTTATTTTTCTACATTTTATGCAGAAAATAATGTGTGATGTTACTGTAGCCTCTGCATGTCTGCATGTCAAATCAAATGAGAAGATCTTTGATATTGTAATCTTTCTTCATCAAACTGAATATTCATTGTATGAGGGGGAAGATTGAATAACAGATGCCTGCCAACTAGGAAGCCTGAGAAATCCTCTTATTGCTGGATATTCATCTACACAAGATTGAGAGAGCGAGTAACAGGCCACTAGGCTGAAACAAGTACATTTTAGATTTTAGACTTCCTGCTGATAATCTTATCAAGCCCTTTCATGCATGATGTCCAATACAGAGGACAAACATTTAAAAGCCATTTTATTGAATACATTGCACCATGTCCAAGCTGCCACTGGGTGAACCCACCCGAGGCTTGGCTGCATTTGCGCTGATAATTCAGGGTCCAAGAACTGAAGGTCCTGGAGCCCTCGCAGGACTGTTTGGATTATTATTCTTGACAGGCAGGTTGGAAATCTCACTCACAAAAAGATCCAGATTTTGATGCAATATTTAATGCTTTTTCTCATCTGCCCGCTGTAGTGGACATCATGCACTGATGGGCATAGTTTGCCTATGGGGCATTTATATGCATTCAGCCGTATTGTGCATTATTTATGTAATAAATGTAGTTTATATAAAATAACATTAATTTTCACTTAACTATAACTGCTTTCCACCCCTTTAGCTTACAGTTAGCTTCACTATGGCCTTGTTCCAATGTATTATTATGTAATCCCACTGTCATGCACTTCCCAGTGTTTTGCCATGTAATTACACTGTTCATCTAACTGTACCCACTTATACCTAAGTAGGTATACATGATATATATAATTATGCACAATAGGTATACCTGAGTAGCCTTATAGTAGATTTATAGCTCTAAGAAGAGACTTAAAAGAAGACCCTGACTCAGACAGCCTTGTTTCCTCGGGCAGGACGTCCCACAGCCTCTCTGATGGCAAAGGCTCCCCTCATTTCTCAGCCTGGACTCTGGAGGAGACAGAAGACCTCTGGCCGAGGATCTGCCTAAAGGTTCATAAGGAGTTAAGAATATAATCTGGAGCCAGGGCATGAAGATCCTTAAAAGTAATCAATGAGATTAAACAGGGAGCCAATGTAAAGAGTTTTTTTTTTTTGTTGTTGTTGTTGTTTTTTGATTTTGCAATTTTGCAATCAAGGCATGATTTTCTCCCAAATCATAGGACATACACTACATATCAAACTTTACCTACCCTCTTCTTTAACACCATTATTAAGGTTGTAAAGTATAAAGTAGGTCTATATTTTCATGCTTTCATGTTTAATCAGTATTAGTAGTTTTTAGTATTTTCACAGCAACAGATTAAACAGTAAAGAGGCCCAGGTGGACACCTCACCGGACACTCATGAGGTCATTTTTGGCCTCTCCTAATTCAACAGCCCTCTCTGAAATTCCTGCACTGGATCAAAATGGAGGATGGTGCAGAGAGATGGAGAGGGCTGGATAAGGCGTTTATGGGCGACCCCTCCTCTTGCAGGAGGATACCTGCCAAACGCACAAACAGAACAGGGAGAAGCAAAATGAATTCCTCCCACACTCTGCATCCTGAAGCGAGAGAGAACAGAGGGCTGCTCTGTCTCTGCTGTGGAAAAGTCCCACTTCTGGACGGCTGTGGAAATATTATGCCCCCTAGTGGAATATTGAAACTCAAACGCACCACACAGCCAGTTGTAACATTTATCCACGGACTGGGCACTTTACTTGTTGTGTTGTTGCAAAACATCTGTTTACTTGTCAGACCTTTGGGGTAGCTGTGTATCCCTGAGAAAAGAGAAACTTAATTTTCCAAAAGTGACATTCAATGTGCATGTGTGAATACATGCTTGTGTGCGTGTGTGTGTGTGTGTGTGTGTGTGTGTGTGTGTGTGTGTGTGTGTGTGCGTGTGCGTGCGTGCGTGCGTGCACTGCAATACAGATTCAAGAAGTTGCACGGCAGGAAAGGTCACCTGCAGCCATTTCCTCTCTGAGTGGCTGCGGGTCTCTCTTTGCCTGCTGTTATGCCAGAGACATGCTGACAGTATATATTTATTTTTATATTATAAGTTTATTTCATCAACATGTACATGTACTAATATATTTAAACTCAAAAAGAAAAGATGCCTTGTGTAATATTTAGCTATAGAACTCATTTCCATCTACATTCCCAAGGCAGGTCAATTTTAAAAAAACACAATAATATCAAGTGCAGTGAGAACATACAATCCATATAAAACAGAAACATGACAGATGTACAATAAGACACAGGGTGAAAAATAAAATAAAATAAAATAAAATAAAATAACATATATTTAGTCACCAGCACATAAACTCTTCATTTAGTCAAGCTGCTGTTCATACAGTAGGATAGGATAGAATAGAATAGAAAAAACAATATAAATAGCACAGAAGAAACAGCTTTGACCTCTTTCTCTTTTTAACCTAATGTCACGTACAGTGCAATTCAGCAAAGGACTCTCATTTTTAGTTGTTTGCACTCCAAAGTCTCATTTTTCAACGACACATCAAACGTAAAAGGAAGTAGTCTGTCACCATGGAGCCACTATTGATACTGGTGGGGTTTATGGTAAACACATGTCACCATGCCTGTTTGTTTACAATGTAACCCTCTGTTTGCATTGCACTCATTTCATCCCATTGTGTCCCGGTGTTATCAAAGACAACACAAGAGCAGGAGGCAGCTCTGCAAGGCGAAACATCAGAGGACTTGACCGGCGTTTGCAGACTGCATGCTCTCTTTAAGAGAGGACATGTGCTTTTCTCTTCAAAAAGACTCTATGTTAATGTATGTATTTACAGCCTGCATGGCACTTGGGTTGACTAAAATCACATTAATCCACTGAAAGTTGTCACCGCCAGAATATGAAGCCACATTTTTGTTACATGTCAAAAAGCCGAGCATGAGTGTATGTTTACCCTGTACATACTGCATCTGGGACTTATCAAACCCATAATCTGTCTTACATTCGGCCAGACAAGCTCAAGAAAACCTGCTGTTTAGAGTCAACACATACCCAGGAGGGTGAAATGAACCGGTCCATATGGGAGATAGCTGGTATTCCTTACAGGGAGAAACCTCACATGTGGGCAGGATGTGGCTTCAACTTATCCACCCCTTTTCTTTTTTTCCCCCCACCTGAACTTTAATCTAATTCACTCTGTTACCGTCTGACACTGAAGACCTAGCACAGGGAAAAGAACAGATGGAAGTCATTCATCCTAATGATGACCTGCCGCTACCTGATGAGTTCCCTCCACCACATTCAGAGGATGGAGGCGAGCCAGATGGAGAAGCAGGGGTAGATACTTCTCCTAATGCAGAAGTAAACTCCGACAGTCAGTCTCCAACGCTGAGCCCAAACTTGTTGAAGATGCTGAAGGCAGCAGAGAGCAGATGGACACCCCAGAGTGGAGAGAAAGCTGGAGGAGAGGCATCCGACTCTGCAGCGGGCGAGCCGGCTCCTGAAGCTCCAAAGACTGATTTGGTGAGATTTTTTTTTTTTTAATTAATTAATAATTTTGTTTAATGTCTAACAATCTAACTGAGGGCACACACAGCTGTTCATTACCAGTCAGGCAGCAATTTTTGAATGAGGCGTTTTTCTTTAATTGCTGTGCCACTAGTGAGAGTAATTGCGGGACTGTCTGATCTATTTATGTGGCAGTTTGTCATATTCTTGTATATCACGTGTCAGAATCAATGCATAGCAGAGGAACTTCAGCAGTTGTGTGAATCTGCATACACTTAGGTTGTTAATGATCTCAGTTTTAATGCCCAGGCTTCTATGAATGTTTGACCAGTGTACCCGTGCACATATCACATAGAGGGTGGCCCCTGAAAGGGCAGAAAGGACTTTTCACCCCCTCACAGTTTTCAGTAATCAGCAAGTTTCAGCAACACCGGTGCATAGCTTACTGTAAGATTTATTATAAACACAAAACAGTGAGTGTTATATTTAAGTTGTCTTGTTTGATTCTCTTGAGGAAATCTCCCTCAGCACCTTTGTGGCTGAATGCACCACTTTCAGCTCATCAGATAAATTAATAGAAAACTGTAAATGAGCTATAGTTAACCTAAAAGACATCTTTTTATTTGTTGCCTCAGGACAAGTAAATAAAAAAATGAAATTAAAAATACAGAGGAATAAAGCCGATATGTAATACTCCCCTATTCTCCCCTACCACTTTTTCCTGCTGTTTCTCTCACTTTAACATAGGAATCCTCTCTTTAAAGGATGGCATGTATTTAGGTCTTATCTGCTGTCTGTTGGGATGTGCGCCCTGACAGAAAAAGGAAGCAGAGTGCACCTCAAATGTCATTCATGTTCATTTTAGGCCTGACGCAACACTGTGCCTCGCTTTACTGAGCTCCTCTTCTCCTCTCCATCTCTCACCTGTGTCTCTTTTGTATTTTCCCACAACTCACAAAGACTCTATTCATTTCTCTCTCCACCTGTCACCTGGGCCCAATGGGCGAGGGTGTGGCATAACCTCAGCCTTAATGAATTCTGCGCCTGTAGTCCGCAGTCTGCAGTCTGCAGTCTGCAGCTGAACAGCCGTAGCAGCTCTAGAGGGTTCAGTGATTATTGTGAGCGGGCTCAGCCAGCATGAAGAAAGGGTACAGCCTAGTGAATCTAACTAAGGCCAAGGACCAGGAGGCAGTGCAGTCCATCTGCATCAAGGTACTTCTGCTCTTGTTTTATAGGCACTGTTTTGTACCTAGGTCAACTAGTCATGTCTTTGCATGGGATTAGACTGTGAGCACAAAGCAGCAGAATAAAACCCCCTTTTTATACCTTTAAACCTACTTTTTAAGCATCACTATCATTGCTTGTCTTGGGTTTTGTGTAAATTTGACTGCATCAAGAAAAAATCAGGGGAAAGTGTCTAACTGGGGTAAGAGTAATTAGAAATTCAGACCTCTCCAGGGTACAAATCAGTGTGTGAATGCTTCCCTAAGGACATATTTTCTTCATGTGAAGACTCACCCCACTTACATGAACATAATTATTGGATTTCATTGTTCGCTCACAGTGACGTGTTTGAATTAAAATACTAATTTCTCAGCCCTGTTGGAGAGCGTTACGTCATCATTACGTTAACCTTCACTCCGGTAGCGTCCTTTTTTGTTAAAGATTAAGCAGCCACTTGTGTCAGTACCATGAAATATCAGATAATTGCATTTAAGAAGACAACACTTCACAGAAAACTTAAAGTAAAATGCTGTCTTATTTGTCTCTGTCTTTGAAAGTTAATGGACATTATTGTTAGAGCTCTTTATTTCAGAATCAGAGGAGTGAGTATATGCTTGTGTTGAGGCAATTTATTTCAGTTGAAGGATTTATTGTATTCATATTCAATCAACCAAGTCATTGGTTGATTGAATTGGTCTATTTTGATTTTGATTTTACAGGCAAAACAAAAGTAGCCAGACAATTGGTCACTTAACCTTTATTTGCATGGAGCGTTTTGTTCAGTGTTGGTGGATGAGCAGAAACTATGGGCTCTTGTGTGTTTTAAGTAGTCACAGAAAAAACATGGAGCTGGCTGACAGCTAATAAAGCCAAAGTTGAATATGTTATGGAGAGGTTTTTACATGTGCAATGAGCAAGTGGTGGCACTATGGGTAAATATGTTATCATGGTGATTGATGGCAAAAAGCTCATGGAGAGTTTGATGTTGACTGATTGACTCGGCTTTGTGGACCTTCACTATTAAATAACGAGTGTTGAGATGACACAATACACTGTATGAGAGTCATTTTGATTTAAGTGAATCAAAATAAAGTACACAGAAACATGGTCATGAGAAACTGTCCCACAGAGATCCTCATTACAAACGCGCATAAGCATTTCAAATTTAATTGCTCCTAATAAGGAGCTGAGGGGTCAGCTTGATCTGGAGAAGTAGCATCACATGAATGATACTTCACTTAATCCATGGTGAGCATGACACTTTTCCCTTCTTAATTCAATAATGTGACTGGAATGAGTGTCATTAGTCATTATCTGAAGCTCCACCAAATGAACATGGAGTTGTGTATACTGTAATAATCACAAATACAGAGAGATAAAGAGTGGTTTCCATCCTAAATTCATCCATTTTCCTCTCTCTCTGGAGGCAGACATTTTCCCACCCTGAATCCATTTGCATTCTAAAAAAGTGCTTACTCTTCTTTAACCTCTTCAATGTACTTGCAGTTGACTTATTGTCAACGTGACTTTCTTGTGAACAGACAAGGGCACACAGTGACCTCTAGCAAGGGTAATAGTAAAGTATAAAACACATTCCTTTAAAGCAAACATGGTCATCAAACTAGACCTGTTGGACGACACAGTTACATTTCAAACAGAATGGGCCTGGAGTCCACAATGCAGCTCTGTAGAGTATAATGGAGCCACAGTTTAGCCGCATCAGCTAATCCTTACAGAGTGCAGAGCTGCAAACTCAAACTGTGTGTGTGGCAGTGTGGTAAGAAGATAACCATTCAAGTTTCAACAATGCCACCTTGGGGATTTCACCCTTGGAAATACTTTGAGACACCTTACAACAATAGTTTGCATACACGCAGGTTCATGAAATAATTTTTATTTCATGAACCTAGAAGGAGCTGGAGGGAGAAAGTAAACCCTCAGTGTTGACCCTCCTGTTGTCTCTCAACCACCAGCAGACACGTTACCTTCCAAAAATGGAGAGGTGTCATGGTCCCTCTCCCCACATGAACAACAGGGTAGACTCAGTGCTGCTAATGTCCTCAAAATGGTTCCAGGCCCCAGCAGATACGCTGTCAGCCATGTTCAAGACATAAAATCAGCATTTGAGCTCTTTGTAACACCATCAGGTGGGGATATACTTGTGATGACAAACTTAGAGGGGAGGTGTGTTTATGGGGACAGCTGGAAAGACTTGGATGTGACCCATTTGCAGGCCTACATTGGGTTACTCACTCAGAAGTTGTGTTTCTTTTTCCTGGGGTCAAATTGACCCCGAACATAAGACATGTTACTATCCTTGATAATAGAAATTGTTTTTCTTTCCAAATATTATAGATAACAAAAATCTGTTCTTAGAAATAATATAAAACCATTAAAACACCAAAAATATATTATTTCCAATTTTAGGTCAATATTGGTTAATGACTTATGCCAATGAAACAAGTCATGGAAAAGTATGAAAATGTACAACTTTATTCTATGAAAATACACAATATTTTGTTTTAAGTTACAGATTTTCCAAATTAAGTTGAGACATTACTCCAAACTAAATTGTACAAAGTGAGGCCACATGAGTGGTCACGAATGCTGCCTTGGTGAGATACGCGTGAGAGCAAATATACATGTACAAGTCAAGTCAAACCACCAAAATGTTTCAAAAGTGGAAGAGAATGGAGCTCATGAAGGGTGACTAAACCCCCCAGCACAGCAGCACCCAGCTCCACCAGAGGAACCAGACAGTTTACAGCAAAACATCCCAGAACCTCAATAAACACACAAAACACAACCAAGGTAATGCACTAAAAAGAGAGCCAGCAGCCTGCTACCTGAAATGAGTTCAAAACCATGACAAGCTCAAACTAGGAGGAAACACAGGGGACCACCAACAGCAGGCAAACACAGGACAGTGTCAAGATGTGTCTACCAAACTACCAAATGAGCTGCAGTTTATACCACAGGCAATCATTTAAAGGTTGGTAGTGAGAAGAGTTGCTACTTTAACCCCTACCTCCCTGCAGGGACACGTTAAAGGAGCAATGTTGCATTTGCAATTATCAACATCAACCCTGTAGCCTTGAATCTCTTAACACTTGCAACATGGAGGATGTGTGAAATCATATCGGAGGTTGGGAGAAGGGAGGGTGGGTGTGTGTGTGTGTGTGTGTGTGTGTGTGTGCGCGCCTGTGTGGATGGCTGTGTGTGCATGCTGTGGGTGGGAAACAGATCGAAGGGAGAGAAAAAATAACTCTAAAAAAAGGGGGCGTGTTTGGGAGGAGAGTGTAAGCCCTGTGTTTTTTTGGGGGGGTGAAGCAGGACTTGTAGTGTAGACACAGGCAGCAGAGGCACAGGGAGCAGGCAGGGAGCGAACATGGCCAAGTGGGATCCCTCTGGCAGCAGCCCAGCCTTCCAGACGCCGCACTGGATGGTGAGACACCAACAGATACTGGGATGAGGGAGAAGGAGAGGAGAGGAGCGGAGGAAAATCTATCACAGTGACAGACTGTGAGCAGCTTACGGAGAGATAGTACGGCAGAGTGTACAAGAAAATTTGATAAAAAGTGACGTGTGGTGCTTATTTGTTTATATGGCAACAGTGACTTTATCAGGTTCATTTAAGCTGAAGGTGAAAATCTCTTGCTGTCATGACACAACACCATCTTCCAAATGTTTGTGTCCTTATGATTTTTCTTTCTTTCTTTCTTTCTTTCTTTCTTTCTTTCTTTCTTTTTATTAGCAAATATCATTTGCAGAACAGAAGCAGGAATTCAACAAACGCCCCACCAAGACTGGTCGTCGCTCCTTGTCTCGTTCCATCTCACAGTCATCTACAGACAGCTATAGTTCAGGTATGAGAGCACACTTATAGAAACATTAACAGACACACACGCACACACACACACACACACACACACAGAGAGAAACACACACTCTGGTCTAAGTCTGGTCACACGTCTTTGATATATAACCCGATATAGAGAGCTGGATCTGATCCCTCCAGCACGAGAACACAGGCTTGGAGGATTAGTCCCAGTGCTTTCTGCCTCAGCTAAACCTTAATTAAAGGGAAAAGCCCTCTGAAGAATTAACTCTTTTTAATTTGGTCCTAATCTGTTCTGTGAGCCTTTCTCATACTTGTCGATCACTGCCAGAGTTTATACAGACTTCAAAGCCTCAGAAAAAGGTGGTAATTTAGACCCACCTGGCTTCAATCTGCAGTGTTGAGTTAAGGTTGGAAAACCAGAGCCAATTCACAAATTTCAAATGTCCTAACGTGTCTCTACATTACAATATGCCAATTAAACAATGTGTCAGTCACTTGTTTTCATTCATGATGCCTAATTCACCCGTGTGACTAAGTTTGTTTTTGCCACAGTGTACAGTGACAGCTCAGAGGATGAGTCTTCTCCCAGAGAAAAGCAGCAAAAGACTTCCAAGGGCCTCTCGGACTTCTGCATCAAAAACATTAAACAGGCTGAATTTGGCCGCAGAGAGATAGAAATCGCAGAGCAAGGTTAGAAAAGATCCCCTTTCTCTCAACCACTACGTTTGTGTCTTTGAGAGTAAACAAAATGTGACCACAGAGAGAATTTTACACAGTTTTTGACACATTAGTAATTCTGTATGATACATAGAGATGCCGGCTCTGATGGTCCTGAGGAAGAGAGCAGAAGGGGAGAAGCCTCTGGCCGGAGCCAAAGTGGTTGGCTGCACACACATCACCGCACAGACAGCAGTGAGTCCAATGCACAGACACACACACATATGCACACGTACATAGAAATGACTGCACATGCAAATCAAACAAACAACAACAAAAATGTATAACTTGTGGCCAGTAATGCAACTTAACACAGCTGTTTAACCCAAAGAGAACCACATGTTGATTGTTACAACTTTTTATATTTTTCTTCACATTTTGCTTTATATTAGATTTGATTATAATGATCCCAAACCATTTTAAATGAAAATATATATTTCCATTATATGTTTATTTTTTTCCTTTTAAACTGGCTTACAATTTTGTGTGTCATACCTTGACAGTTTCTACTGCTGTAGCAGCAGTCAGTTACAAAATTGTAAGCCTGTTTAAAAGGGAAAAAAGGCTAAATTAACCTATTTAGTATTTTCATCATATGCCTATTTATTCCTGTAGGTGCTGATTGAGACTCTGTCTATCCTGGGTGCCCAGTGCCGCTGGGCCGCCTGCAACATCTACTCCACTCAAAACGCTGTGGCTGCTGCTCTGGCAGAGGGAGGTAAGGTGCTCTGTGCCCTGACTGGACATTTGTTGTTATTGTTTACTCTTTCCCTTTGTGTGTTATTCTCTTATTCTTCATCACTCCATCGCAGGGATCTCAGTGTTTGCATGGAAGGGAGAATCAGAGGATGACTTCTGGTGGTGTATTGACCGCTGTGTCAATCTGCAGTCCTGGCAGCCTAACATGGTACTGTGATGTTCATCAAACCCCTGGCCAGTTGTGTGTAACAGAGGTTTCTTTTGGCACATGAGCAAAAAAGTGAAATGTTGCACCGTTAAAGGCAGACTACGCACTTTCAAATGGAGTTCAAGATAACTCTTTTACCCCATCATGTCTTCCCTCTCCTATTAGATCCTGGATGATGGAGGAGACATGACCCACTGGATCTATAAGAAATACCCCAGCCTGTTCAAGAGGATGAAAGGCATAGTGGAGGAAAGTGTGACAGGGGTCCATCGGTTAGTTTTGCATAACTTCACCTGGTTTGAATTGTTCTGACAAGTCACAAACTCGTCCTCAAGCTTCAATCCACCCATTGTTCAGGCTGTACCAGCTGTCGAGGGCGGGGAAGCTGTGTGCTCCGGCGATGAACGTCAACGACTCGGTGACCAAGCAGAAGTTTGACAACCTCTACTGCTGCAGAGAATCCATACTGGATGGGTATGAATCCCTTTAGGAAGGCAAAGACTCAGTCTGTGTCAGTCGGAAAAGGAGTATATTGCCCAAAATGTTGGAGTATTCCTGTAATAGTGTTGATCCCTCCTTCTAGGTTGAAGCGAACCACAGATATAATGTTTGGCGGGAAACAGGTGGTGGTTTGTGGCTACGGTGAGGTCAGTAAAAGATTAATGGTGCCATAGCCAGGAGGAAAACATTGAATTTGAGCTTTAATGCGCTGGTACTTTGTATAAAATTCTGCCTCTCCGTCCTGCCTTGTTTTTGAAGGTCGGCAAAGGTTGCTGTGCTGCCCTAAAAGCGTTGGGTGCCATTGTGTACATAACAGAAGTGGATCCCATTTGTGCCCTTCAGGCCTGGTATGAATGGAGAATGCTGAGTTAGCACTACTGTTGAATGTATTTTCTCCATTTGGATGCATATTGTGTAACTAAAGCTCAAGAAACTCTATATGATTCAATTATCTGACAAACTACATATCTGCCCCTTCCTCCAGCATGGACGGCTTCAGACTGGTCAAACTGGGTGAAATTATCAGACAGGCCGACATGGTCATCACCTGCACAGGTAAGGTACTATTTAAAATATTAACGCAAATTTAGTTTATTTTTTTCATTTTTTTTTAATAGATTTTCTTTTGACATGACATAGGCTGCAGTATTGTTTCCATAACAACCATGACACAAAATATACAGTGTATACAAATTATTAATTAACTTATATTAATCTGAGTTCCAGTAAAGCTGTACATCTTTAAAAACTGAGCAGCCTGGGCTCCATAATCTATCACAGATTGTTTCACATCAGCTGTTACTTTGCAGGCAACAGAAATGTGGTGGGGAAGGAGCACCTGGATAGGATGAAGAACGGCTGCATCGTCTGCAACATGGGGCACTCCAACACTGAGATAGATGTGGTATGAACATGCAACGCTGTGTGTTTTATGTCTGTGTGTATGATTCCTGCCTGTATGCTTGTGTGTGTGAAGTGCAGACTCTTATCCTACAGGCGAGTCTGCGGGCCCCGGAGCTGGCCTGGGAGCATGTGAGGCCTCTGGTGGACCATGTCATCTGGCCTGATGGCAAGAGGATAATCCTCCTGGCTGAGGTAACGACACTTTACACCACAAGTAAAGGATTATGTACAGCAAGACAGTCAATAGTGCTAAATAATCCCAGATTGGATGCTTCACGTCGGCGTTAGTCATCCTGAGGGGCTTATTTTGCGCCCTGTACCTTATGCTGCTTTTCATATGGCCACTTTATTTTATTAGCACACTTATTGAGAAATAACAGACCTCAGAGTGTTTCCACAGGCCAATCTAGTCCAAGTGTGAACGCAAGAAAGCTGTGTATCACCCTACATCAGTGCACCGTTTGTCCTGCACGTTTTTATTCAGGTTTTACACTCCTGATCCACAATTCAGCGCTTAAGGCCAAAGGCTCAGCAGTAATGATAATAAGTTATGATATTACTACTGCTACTACCACTACTACTACAACTACTACTACCAATAATAATAATAAAAAACTTTATTTGCATAGCAGCTTGCAAAACACAGTTACAAAGTACTTCACAACAGCAAATTAAAAGGCAGAATCCAAGAAGAAAATGAAAATAAGTAAATAAATGCTTCATAAAAATGTAAATGTAAGAATAAAATCTGCAATAAGATAAGTAAAAGTAAGTAAAATAATAAAACAATACAATCAAGTAAAAGCACATTTTAAAAAGGTGCATTTTTAAAGCAGCAGAAACAGATCCACCTGAACAGGGTTAACATGAAACTGTGCAGCGTTTACTTGAATCAGGCGTGCAAGACCATGTAAGATGGAGGAAAAACTTGCAACAGGGTCTTGGAAACACTGAGCTACATCACACACTATAATATTGTGTGAAACCTTCTAGAAACTACTGAGAAAAGGAGTCTCTCTCTGGTTTGGCCTTGTCAGCAAACTCTTTATTGCACATGAGCATGGCATACAGAGATAAAGCAAGTCAGACTGAACTGGTTGAAGAAAACAGAGCGAGGTAATTTAGACAGTGAGATAAAGCAGTCCATGAAACTGATGAGGGAACTGAGCTAAAGATCCTGTGTGATAGTTGCTGGGAGTTCAGGAGAGCAAAAAGGAACTACAAAAGAAAATACAAAATACAGAGTGGATATTTCTCTGCTGGCTGCAACTCTTCTCTGAAGCTACATCACACTTACACTGAGTGAAACATTCAAGGCCAAGATGCCATTGCTTTATGACTGCACCTTTACATCAAATAGAAGATATTCAGAAGCCTTGTGCATCGTTTTACACACTTTCAAAAGGACATACAGAAGTCGACCGTACAGGAGTTGGAGAGTTTAAGGATATTCTGGATGTATAGCTGCTGACAGACTGTGAGAATAAAAAAAAAAAAAATCAGACAGCACACACTTTATCTGAAGAGTCCATGTGTCCTTTCTCTCAGGGTCGTCTTCTGAACCTGAGCTGCTCCACCGTGCCCACATTTGTCCTCTCCATCACCGCCACCACTCAGGTATGAAAGGACGTTTGTCAGGGTACATTTCAATCACATTGAATATTCATTCAGCACTCAGGTCTAGCATTACACGAGGCATCAATGATTTACACCTTTTATGTACAGTATAGATCACTGATTTATGCATTATAGAAGAAGTTTTGGCAGGTTTATGACTCGTGATGTTGCGAGAGGAGCTGTGAGGAGGCT
Source organism: Myripristis murdjan (assembly GCF_902150065.1). Classification (NCBI taxonomy): domain Eukaryota; kingdom Metazoa; phylum Chordata; class Actinopteri; order Holocentriformes; family Holocentridae; genus Myripristis; species Myripristis murdjan. The sequence continues at coordinate 23,399,727 of NC_043985.1, forward strand.
GGTGACAGGTGACTGGAGTTGGGGTAATAGAGATTTTCACTGTTTTGCCCCCAGGCGCTGGCTCTGATCGAGCTGTTCAGCGCCCCAGAGGGACGCTACAAACAGGACGTCTACCTGCTGCCAAAGAAGATGGGTATGTCTTCAGCTTAAATGCCAACAAATAACAATTATCTCTTGCTCGGGTTCAAGTTTGCTGAGATCCCTTGATTACAAGCCCATAATTTAGGTTACGGAAATCAAAATGACACTCACTGACCTGAGCCCTTACAGCTGGCAAAAAAAGCTTCCACAAAATCTCTGAAATCTTGACATGGATCGCAGAGACAGGGACGCCCCTTCCAGGCTAGCTCGGAGTTTGATTATTATGAGCTCTAATCAATTAAAATCCAATTATTAACACTAATTATTTTAAGTCTAATAGTTAAAACACATGACTCAAGTCAAAGCAAAATCAAAATAAGATGAAAATTGGATCATCTGGTCTTTTGCCTTGTCGACTTGTTATTGAACAAAGCAAATTCAAAGATTTTAAAAAAAATGAAATACACATGTTTACATTTTCAGATGAATATGTCGCCAGTCTCCACCTGCCGACATTTGACGCACACCTGACCGAGCTGACAGACGAGCAGGCCAAGTACCTGGGCCTCAACAAGCACGGGCCCTTCAAACCCAGCTACTACAGGTGAGGAACGCCAGCAGGTTTTATAAACACACTCACAAACACACCTTTCCTTGGCTGTAACAGCAGGTGTTTGTCAAACAGGTACTGAGGAGTGAAGGCGGATCCTGCTCAGGTGTGCTGGATGTCCCCCTGAGCCTCTCACTGCCCTGTGGTCAGAGCACTGGCGCCCTCTAGAGGCTGAAGACTTTTTGAGACTGAATATTGTGAAATGCCAGTGGATGAAGTCTTTACCTTTGAACTGTTACCTTTGCCTGCTGATTTGTTCTGTCTGTGTTATTGTATCGGTCAGTTACACTGTAATTTTTCTTCTGGTTATGATTGCACACGGCGGCAGAATCCCTGATCGGCTCATTAAGCACATGCACATTTACAACCAGATCGCTTTCAGCTGTACTTAACATTGCATATCTCAATCATATAAAAACTATTAAGATTTTTTTTTTTTTGTGATTAATTAATTCTACAGAGGATCGGAAAATCCATAATGAAAATGGAATTACTTATAGCTGAATGCCTTATTATTTACTGTTCTGTGTTTAATGATAATGTTTATATTCAGCCGTGTAACATAAAGAAGACATAAAGAAATTTTCGATCTGTAAGAGTGCAAGAGCGTCTTTAGTCTCTGAGCATTAAAAGAATAATTTATGTACACAGTGAACAATAAAGGCTTAGTGAGGCATTTAGTGAGAATTTGCATTTTGACTCTTTGATCCTCCAAACTGCCAATGTGAGCCTTTATGCATTCATAGTATTTCAAACCAATATAAGCAATATTTTAATTAAAAGTTCAACCTACTCATTTGTGTGAGAAATCCTTAATACAGTAAATGTGACGACAGGGTGTCTGGCATATCTTCCCCACTAGGGGGCGTGAGGGCATCATGTGTGATCATAAGACGTTTGGTGGGACAGACAAATTGCTACAATAATGTGTGTGTTATCTGTTTCTTACAATTTAAGACTTCTGTGTATTTTGTCCTTCTGTCAGTATATTTATCATCAGTATATTTCAAATAATCCCCTGTTCCCCTAATGCACACACACACACACACACACACACACACACACACATAAACAGACACAAACAGACACAAACACAGTCCACCTGCACTATCACATATCCCCCAACTAATCCATTTGTAATTCTCCAAAAAAGTGTGTCAGCTGAACGGTGCGTCACCTCTCACAAGCAGGAGAGAAGTTAAGTAATGAGGTGGTGAGTTGACCTCGTCACCTTGCAGATTAGCTGCAGGACAGCAGGACAGGCCTCAGAGAGACCCCAACACCGTCCATCTGCCACTGGAGCCTGGATTTAGCTCGTACTCTGGCACTCAGCAAGAAACTTAGCTCATCTGTGTCTGCTTGTCTGCTTGTCTGTGTGTATGTGTGTGTGTGTGTGTGTGTGTGTGTATGTCAGGAACAACTATTGAGAAACCACTGTTCTTATGAGGACAGTTCAGGGTGTGAGGACATTTTGGTGTTAATTCTGTTTATTGGTCAATGTTAGGGTTAAGATAAGGGTAAGGTTAAGGTTAGGGTAAGGGTTACCGTTAGGCATAAACTGGTTATGGCTAAGATTAGGGAAAGGCTGCAGAAAATGAATGTAAGTCAATACAGTCTCCCCAAAAGTATAGTAAAACCAATGTCTGTGTGTGTGTGTGTGTGTGTGTGTGTGTGTGTGTGTGTGTGTGTGTGTGTGTGTGTGTGTGTGTGTGTGTGTGTGTGTGAGCATAGTTTTTAGCACATTGTAAGGGCTCATCTTGCTCTCTTAACCCACAAAGACTCGTTTCAAGGTTTCAGAGGTTTCAAAAAATTCAACATTTGCTTAAAACAATCTTATTACTGATTTATAAAAAATGATATCTTCGCTTGAGGAAGGAAAAAAAGATCTTGCTTGGAATTAAATAAATCGTAAGTGACTGCATAGCATAAAGAGAAGAAATGTACATCTTCTATGTATAAATAATGCATGTGATGATTTTGTAAAACTGCAGATAGTGTTTAGCTGCTAATTTTAAGAACATGACTGCCCTCTTCTGTTCTCTCACCAATATGGTAATATTATGCAAAAAAAAAAAAAAAAGTGCATATGAAAAAAAATACACACACACACACATAGATAGACAAGTAGATAGATAGATAGATATACAGGTCAAGTATTTGATCTGCAAAATGTTATTCCTCGGCTTCACAGGTCATGATAGAAAATGTTTCTAAAAGAAAGAAATAAGGTAGAAGACAGAGTTGATACACATTAGTCTGTTTAGTTTCATTGCTCAAGTAATAAATTATTTTGCTTCATTCAAAGACAGAGTGCATAAATTTTTTCCATGGTTGTCTGCGTCACCTAAAAGGCTTATATCAAGCAAGACCTCCAGGATTTTGTTTCAGCGTGGACTTTGACCTGCCCCACTGGAGAGCACCTGTCATATGAGCCACTGGGGCTGTGCAGCGCTTCCCTCTTGCTTTAGAAAAATGACACTAGTTTGGTAAAAAAAAAAAAAAAAACTTCAGATCACATGATTTCTGAATGCAAAATGACAACTCTGGGCTTCAGTGGGCATCGTTTTTTCATACTGGTCACAGCAGAGGCATCACTGAATCAGGTATTTTCTGCCTCCCTATATGGCTGCAGTCAATTTGATGACTTTTATCTGATTTTATGGAGTCGAGACAAGAGAGTCAACTCCTCCATCATGTATCCTACCATTCCTCTCCATGCACTCCTCCATTAGACCTACAGCATCAAAGCAGGATACTCACAGTCCTCTGCAAATTAGATTATCTGACCGTCAGTTTTCACTCTCACCCATTCCCTCCACATATCATCTTCTACCTCATTAATCATGATGACCGCTGACACCAAAAGGGCGATCACTGTCTTCACTAAGTTGTAAGCCATACTGTTTGAAAGATCATTATGCTGAGCTCTTATTATTATTATTTTATTTTTTTTTACCATAGCACAAAAATATCTTCACTTTTATGGCAGTAGTCAGCACAGAAGACACATTCAGCTCGTCGTACATCATCTTGGTTCATCATTTCCAGCTTTATGACAGTCCTTTTAAAATTTAAACATGTAGGCCTCAGCTGTCTTTTCTTGTGTATTCCTGATTTCTCATGTTACATTGTCTAATATTTCTGTCAGCCTCTCCTCCATCCAACCTTCCTGATATCAGAGTAGATCCTTTCTTCCTTGGAGCCTCAAATAAGGGACTTAAGTTTAATGATTTCTACAATTTTCTATTTGTAAAATTCAAAGTTCATTTCATTTAAGATTATGTAATATCAAAAAGCGTTAATGTTTCAAATGCATGATGGTAAATACTACATTTCTTTTTCAGTAATTTACAGTCATGGCTGTATTGAAAAGCAACAGCAGAGTCCTCGCTAGTCTGGCACAGTCATTACTGGAAGACTTACAGAATAGAAATGTTTAAAAGAACAAAAAAAATCAAGTTTAGTCTTATTTTATTCCATCTAGTTTGGCAGGCACTGTTATTTTCATTGATATTAATTGTCATTTTCATTTCTGTTTACAGCATGTTCCCCCAAACTAGCTGCAGTCCTAGATTTAGATTTAGATACTGCCCTATTGCTAATGAACCTAAGCTCGGGACACACTAGAAGATTTTCCCATGATTTTAAGTCTTGCAGAGTTTCCTGAGAGTCGCCCACAGGAGAAACTGTCCCGCAGCGCGGCCCCCCACTGAGTCCGAAGAAAATCCAGTCGCTCTCAGAGGAAAACCGTTATCTGTTTTCCTCAATTGTTGGATCCTATCTCTGTACGCAAAGTCCTAAAAATACCCTCTGTCCCTGGATTACTGTAATCCAGAAAAGAGTTAGTGTAGCGTGTGTGTGTGTGTGTGTGTGTGTGTGTGTGTGTGTGTGCGTGTGTGTGCGTGTGTACTACAGCAGGGCTTCACTGAAGCTGTACAAACTGTCTCCTTATTGAAATCTCTATCCATTGGGATATTTGGGGACAAACTGGACGAGGGTCATTAATGTTGCGGGACAGTAACTGTAGAATTAGTTTGTCTGTTGGCATGAACGGGCAAACCAGTTTCCAAATCACCCCCCTCTTTCCCCCATCATTCCTCCTCTACCTTATATAATTTAAACAGCACGAGTACATCTACAGAATAACCCATTCCTTTACTAATTTACCTCGAATCCACCGCCCACCGGTGCCTACATTCATTTATATTTCAGCCATAAATGCTTTCATCCTGAATGACAATGAAAGAGCTGCCGGAGGTGAAGTGACTGACTCATGTACAACGGGACGAATGGCGTGACAGTCTCTCTGACCACCAGCTCACCCTGTCTCCCCTTCATCCCCTCTCCAAGGATCTTCACCTGTTCTGTGTCCTCTGGGCTAATCCCACACGCCGTGCAGCGCTCAGTGACTCCACAGTCAACACTCAGTTCACTTTATTCCAGCAGATCTTTAATGAAAGAGACAAACAATGCAATGCAATGCAATACAAAGAGGCAGGAGCAAATAATATTCAACCTTTCTTCTCTGTTAGAATATGTGACTAATCATGTGATCCATGAACTGACACACCTGTCCTGCTCTAATGTAATGAGACTACCTCTTTCTCCTGTATTACCAGTGTCCCATAGATTTTATGTGCTGGGGTTGGGGGTGGAGGTGGTGGTGGGGTTTTTTGGGAGCTGGAGCAGGTTTGGGGGCAGAGCTGGTGATAATCCATTGGTTGCTGATGCATCTGAGAATGACAGATGGCTGGTGTAGCCTACACCCTTGTGGACCCGCCTGCACAGTACAGTCAGTTTTAGCAACCAGGAAGTGGTGTATTAGGATCCAGAAAAGGAAGTGGCGTTTATATGTGTGTGTACGTGTGTGTCTGTGTGTGTGTCCTTGCCTCCTCCCCTTTAGGGATTCTCCCTAAAGAGCTTTGATGCCTTCCCTGCATCACTACACGGTCTAATCACTAGTACCAGCTGTCAGTATGTCGGCACACTCCCTCCCTCCCTCCCTTCCCCGGTGCGTCCACTAGCACCACTTAACCCCACATCCTCTCCTGTCTGCCATAATGGACTCTCACAGCCTTCATACTGAAATATGATGAACATCATTAACATTCAGTATCTGATCTCTCTGATTGTTCCCGGCCATCCACTACCCCCCAAATCCCTGCGAAACACACACATTCGCAGACATAAAGATGCAATATTGTGTGTAATACTATTGTATTCTAACTGCTGCATCAGTATTTATGTGCCTATTTATGCGACCAAGAGCTGATTTACGGCAGGATGTTGAAAAATGGACAGGGGAACTCCCTCCTCTCTCTTTTCCCTCACTCTACCTTCCTTTCACCTGCCTCTTCTCTACTTGCCAACATTATTTCACTTATTTCAATAAAAGCCTCATACTTTTAAGGCACTAACGCCGCACCATCTCACCAACAGGCCTTTCGTGACTTAGCAGGATCCGGTGTCATCATAAGCTGTGCTAGCTGCTGCTAACACTTAAACCAAGGATTTACAACAGGCCTTCTGCTGCTTCTGCACACTGGCAGCAACATCCCACTCAGCAATGGGCGTGATATCAGCATTAGGACGGTGCTTCAGTTCTCATATAGCCCGGCACCTTTTGGCTTTGTGTAGCACAATTTTACAACAAGTAGGAAATGCATTATTATTGCATATTTAAACAATGTCTAAACATCGGTAAAAGCAAAAAATATGCAGGAGAAAAGTTCAGATATATATGATAATGTTTTATTTTTGTCAGATACCCTAGTGAATGTAGCCCTTTGTTTGAACCTTGGAAACACACTGAGGGAGGACCTTCATTGTCAGTGGATCTGCTGCTGTGTGGAGGGATGTTTTGTGCCTTGACCAACTGCATTACCTATTATAGATAATAAAGTTATTCCTGACTTGTATCAAACAGGAGCAAAGTAACAACGGCAAAAGGAACAATTTTGTTAAAATGAAATGCAAAGAAATTTAGCAAAATTTATCATCAAGTTCTGAAATGATCAGTGGTAACCATCACTAAGTTTTGTAATTCATTCCAGGTTTCATAATTCATCATTAATTTTTGCAACAAACACATAGGCCTCAATGTATAATTACTTGATGGGATGGTCCCACTGTGTGAAAAATATTCAAAAATCCCACACACAATATTACCAGCACACTGAATAATTTGTTGTTACTTATTTTTTTTGGAGACATGACCCACCCAGAAACAAAGCCACAGAGTCCCAGAAAAGAGCGAGACAAATAATAAAAACCTCAGGGGTTATGTCTCCTTCTTTAAGGATTTAATTCTCCTTGTGTAATTTTGAGATGTACATGTGTGTGCTGACACCTGATGGTAACTCTGTGGTAGGGCTTGGCAATTAAGACAAAATAAAATATTACAATAGTTTTGAAAGAGTACCCTGATACCAATACAGTGTCGACAGGGATGACTATTGGTATTTTCACAAAACATTTACATTTTTGATAGACAATGATTGTGGATGTGAGGACCAAGCATGTAACAACTGCAACAGTCTGGTAATAACTTAAAATTGCATCCCTTTACTGTAATTCAGACTTGAAAAGTAGAGTGAAAAAACTCATGCCATATCACAATAATACAATATTAAAATGTTATCTTGCACAGTCCTACTCTATGGACACACTCCAAACATATATAGACAACAATTATATCATCTAGTACTATTATTTAAGCACTTGTCACTTTCTGTGTGCGTAACAAGTCTTGAGAAAGGTCAAGAAAACAATCAGTCAATGAGCTGGTAATATTTTAGATTTTATTGTATGGAATTTTATCCATTTTAATTTTTTTCAAGGGGATTGATTCCCTGCACCACAGAGGAGAAGCCACGGTGTTCATGCTGCCCCAGTGAATCATGGTCCCACTGTGTGCCACTATTCCTCTTGCACTCATCCGAGCCAATTCAGTCACAGCCCCGTATTAATGATTAAATCAGCCGAAGTCAAACCACTCCAGCCCCGGCCACATGCCTGACACATGAATACAGCTGATGACCTACTGAGGCAGACTGAATGCACTGAGGGTCAACACTTAATGGCCTCAGTATAGACTTATGCGTTATCCCCCAATAGTTGAACATCTCCTTTACCCATACCTTCTCCATTGAAGTCTAACGTTACACTCAGGGTTTGATGTCATGATCAGCTAACTGAGGCTAAGACGGCCCTGAGGGACAGTGTTCATTCTGTTGCTGAGAGCTCAGAGCGCTGTCTGAGGACTTCAGGAGAGCAGGGAATATAAGGAGACAAGAGAGAAAGGACAATGAACATTTTTTCACGACAGATCTAAAAGATGTTTCCCAGCTAGGAGAATCACTAAGTTTGCGGTCGCCTGCTATAAATTGGGATGTGGCTGGATTTGATCAAACGGGAGTCATAAAAGCTTTTGTTTTAGAAATGGGAGGCTTCCTCGGTCCGGGTGGAGTTTCATGTTGTTCTGAGACTGCAAGAACGCACAGGGGGATAGTGAGTTTGAACCCCTCTGCTCTGCCTGCAGTCACTCACACACCCGCATCCACACCCGCCTACCACACCCCACAGCGCCTGCAAACCTGCTATCTTTCACCTCTAGCAGGCTAACACTCGAATAAATGGTGAAATTATCTCTTGATTGAGCAGACTTCCTGGGAATCAGTCCTGGGCAGGTAAAAGCTCTCAGGCAGTTGTTGGCAAGTCTAGAACCACCGGATCCATCTAACCCACCAGTGTGAGTTCTACCATTGCCAAACACTGTGGGAGAGTGCAAGGGTAACTCTCATCAGAGCTGTCACTTACTGAGCCGAGTCTGGGACTGCGGTTCAGGTTACACGGGACAGCATCTCAGCGATAGCGTACAGGCCTCCATGGCAATGAGGGATATCCGAGAGGGCAGGCGCAATCAATCAGATCCATACCTCATCCTCCCCATCTCCCTCTGTCGTTTCTTTCTCTCTCACACACTCACACATGCACACAACAAGAGACGAAGGGGTATCTGTGAACCCAGAGATGCCACCGAACCAGCCCTCAGATTTGGATCCCACACAGCCGAGTGTCCGTCTTGTCCCATATTGGCACTACACATGATTGCTCACACAAGCAGAAACAAAGCAAAAATGTGCTAGTGCCAAAATGGGCAAAGAGGATTGGGTCAGGATGTCAGACTGGGTATTTCGCAACCATCACTTGGGCATGGGAAGGCTTTTGGCTAGTGGCCTGGCTGTCAAAATGTAGGGACAAAGGGACAAAGTCGCAGGCAGTGTGGTTCTTTCTCTACTCTGTTTATGGCCCTATGGTAATTCACTGATAGTGTGCCGTCACAGTGAATTCTACCAGTGCCATACACAGAACAGGAGGAGATATTAGTCCCAAAGTACTGCCGACATTACATCAGCAGCATTATCTTTCTTGTCACCCACAATACTGTTTCCCTAAAATGACACGTCTGACTGAATGACACCTCACAAAGTTCAGGTTCTACTTTCATATCTGCTTCCTTTGATAGCCTCCTCCGAGTGTTGCTGTTGTACACCTTGTCTTTTTACAGTTGGGGGTCCACAGTTACTTTTCATACTATCCATGTGTGGAGCATAAGTGACCATACATTATCAAAATCAGTGGTCTCCTTCCCTTCGCTCTGTTTATTGTACTACACGGGATGGGGAGTTAATCCAGCTATGCCATCTGCTCCTGGGATAGGCCAAGCACTTTTTCCCCCTATCAGGCAAGTTCCTTTTTGCAAGCCCTGGTTGCCCTAATGAAAAATCATCATAGTACTTCTACATGCTCCCGTAGTGTGTCTGTCCTACTGAACAGGGAGTTTGTAGTGGCCTTATCATACTTTCTGCCGTTTTTATTTCTTATGGTATCACTATAATATTCCTGTAGGGATTTGTGGTTTTGCTGTGATATTTGCATAGTATGCTTCTGAATTTTATCACAGGATTAGGATTACAATGTGGTTCTTCGCAGGGGTACCATTTGGGGACTTTTTGGTCTCCGTGAGAGCCACTCTTGGTGAGAGGAACGGGCCTAGTGCGCAGATTGATCCTGGCTGCGGAGAATGGTGCGCTAAGTGATTTTTGAGATGCTCCAAATGGGTCCCAAAGCAGAGCTCATCTTCCCGTTTCCGGGAGAGATCAATAGCGTAAAAAGCTTGAGAGAGAGAGAGAGAGAGAGAGAGAGAGAGAGAGAGAGAGAGAGAGAGAGAGAGAGAGAGAGAGAGAGAGAGAGAGAGAGGTGGCATAACCCGCAAATGCTGTTCTGCCCGTACAAATTGCAAATTATACATTTTAGCAGGAGAAATTGGGCGTAGTTGCGTGTTTTGCAGGCTTTATCGTATATTCTGTCCTGTAACTCTTGCTTATAGTAGCCAAGAGTGCCTGACAAAGTTTGGGACGATCAGAAACCCACAGATTTCCGACATAACTTATTTTTGGAGTAGACATGAAATCACTTAAAATAGTTCAAAAGAAGGACAGCTGACTTTAGGCCCTCCAGTAAAGTCCAGTCCACATCAGTATTTACAACTGGTGAAGTACTGGAGGGTAAGCGAACATAAAAGCTCCGTTTTGTCACGTTTGTTTCTACATTAAAGTCCCAACATCACAGCCCTGCGTTATTGTATTAAATTTGTTTTTTCTGTTATTTATTTTTTGTAATTCTGTATCCCACGAGTTGCAAATTATATTTGTCCACCTCTTAACTTGCCGATGTTTATTATAATAAAATAAAGTAGGCCACTACCCGAGGAAAATCCCGTTATATTCTTTTGTTTTAAAAGACAGGCATGCATTTACTCCAGGAAAAATGACTACAATACAGCCTATACGAAATATGACTATTTACTTGCCTGCAGGAGGTAATAATGTGAAGGCCTGCAGATTTTTTTGGGGTCTCCTTTTGTTGGGCCCAGTCTTACCTTCATAAAATGGTCATATATCCTCACTCCACACAGAATATTTAAAAAGAAACTTTTTCGATGTGCCAGGCCACCAATTTCCAGTATCTCCACAACCAAACTGTCCTTGAGTCATGTCGAGAATTTTGCTTAATTAAAAAGTAAAGGCATCGGTCATTCAGATGGAGGAATTTGGCTTCTTTTTCCTACAGTGGACAGCTGACTCTGACAACTCCTTCCTCCGCTATCCACAGCCTCGGTTTACCTCTCCATGTCTCCATCTCTGCGTCCCTCACAGCCTTCCGTCTGTTTTGGCTGTATGGCCGGGGATTTTCCAGTGGACAGGTAATTAGTTGGTAAGCATCTTAACCCACTGGCAGTATAGTAATCCACGCCGCCCTCCTCCCTCTCCTTCTGCCGCCTGTATGTAGGCCTATCCCTGCCTCTCTTTTACGCACGGGACGCGCACTGCAGTGGTGATGCTGTGGCACCCACTTGAGCGATATCTCTCACAGAGGAAATGGATGGAGTGATAATACAATGCTACTCAACGATCAGTTTCATTTCAATCATTCATTTCTCACTACGGATCGTTTGCAGCCAGTGATGTAGTGATACAAGAAACTAAGTTAATTAGCCAAATATAAACAAAAATAAATATTTTCAGAAAGCATGAATTTAAGCTCCTTTGTGCAGTTTGTAACATTAGTTTGAAAGAAATGTGATCACTGTAAATTTAAACAGAATAAAGAATCGTGTCAGCCTAAAAGGTGAGTCTGACCACATAAGATAAAGTATGTCAAATCCCCCAAAATATACCGCATTGCACTTTTATTTTATACCACTTAACATCCTCTAAAACCTAAACCCTGGCCCTTGCCATCAGACAGCTGGCCTACCTGCATCCATCGGGTGTGGCGTCATGTCCCGTGTGCCGCATGCCTTCTCCCTAACCTGTCTCCATCCTCTGTCTGAGGTCTGCAGGGGACAAGGTTCCTCCGAGCTGAGGCCTCCGCGGCTCCTCGTTATATAGGCCTACGGGAACCCACGCAGCCCTTTCCACCTGGGCTCATTTACCTGCTGTCGGTGATTATTAGACAGATTGCAGGTGGAAAAAGAGGCATCACCTTTTCAGCTGATGTGAATCCGCCAGACTGGCATAGGGTGCAGTTTTGGATTACGCCTCATTCAAACCGGTTAAAGTTGACACTGAAATCCATCCATGCGCCCATTGTGCTCTCCATACATTATGAAGGAGGCGCAGCCGGCGAGCAGCGTGTCACCACCCTCTGCCCGGCAGTGTGGGTGACGTCTCTCAGTAATAACGCATAGGCCCTTTAGCTGTCAGGCCTACTCGGTACCCCTTAACGTCAGTATTTTAAGCACGAGGCTAGTAGCAGTTCAACTTATTATCCCGGTAAATGCACCCTGGTAAATTAAAAAGTACAGAGCCCAGTGCAGTGTGGTACATAACCCACATGCCGGTGGTTAGGACCTGGAGTCACAGACTTCGTTAAAATACTCGTTACATTACTTCTCTGTTGGCCTACCCTACCTTTGCCACCCTCTAATAGCAAATAATAACCTATTAGGCTATATTTAATTTACCTGTGAAATATGCAAAACAAATAGCAGTGATATTCAGCTTCAGCTCAATGACCTCGATGCACGGTGAATATCCTCATACAGGCGCCAGAGGTAGAGTAAGCTTTGCATCAGTTTCTGATAAGTGGGCCTAATCTTAATGGATAAGGAAGATGAATAAACCTGTGATATAAAAAAACGCTCCTCAATTGATGTGATTGAGGCTTAGGGTAGTATTCAGCTTCAAATAAAGGAGTGATAGGAAAAATGACTTCAATGTGACAATTCATACATTTGAAATCACGATTCACCCCACAAAATGGGCCAATGGGCTGCAGGCGCAGGCCACAGTAACGCGTTACTCCCCGGCACAAACGAGGCTGAAGGTGAAACTGGAAACCCCGGTAGGCAACATAAGCTGGGAAAGACGCCGGCCACACAACAGAGGGATCCGTATGAATATTTCATCATGTCATTACAGGTCTGTGTCCGCCTTTCAGTGTTCCTCCGCCATCTGAAGGCAGAAGAGGGCAGAAGAGCCACCTGGCCGGGATGCTGAGCAATAAAAGTGCAGGCATGTCACTGTTCAGGCATTTTACTTAAGCATTTACTATTATTATTATTATTACTTGTTGTTGCAGTTGTTGTAGGCCGTATTCCATTAGACACTAATGGAGTCTTACTACTTCAAACCAAAGGGAACGAGAAAGAAACATTAACTAAAGAATATCTGGGTAATTGAGGACATATTTCTCCTATATTTTGGTGTACTAATTGGATACATGATCAGTTTTGCGAGTCATTCTAACTTAGCCAAATCTTAACCATTATGTATATACCATAATAATATACTGATACAATGACAGTTTTCTAAAAAGCTACAAAATATCATAGAGACTATTGAGCTGCTACATTAATTGTTAGTTTGTAGATATTTACACCAACTCACAAATGATTTTTATTTATATTGATGAATGTTTACTTATAAGGATATCTGACTTTAGGTGAGTTGCAACATTTATCATTACACCATCAGACAGACAGACAGACAGACAGACAGACAGACAGACAGATAGATAGATAGATAGATAGATAGATAGATAGATAGATAGATAGATAGTACTGCCATCTAGTGGATAGAGCAGAGACAGGTACCATCCATTCAGTTTGGATTTTCCCAAAATATGCTTTATCATTTTTCCAAAGCACATTTTGGTTAAATTCAATATTTGTGTGATCAGTAAAGCACATCAGTAAATGAAAAGTTTTATTAGGCCTACACAGATCATAGCAGGCATTCAGCTGAACAAATCTCAATGACAAATATTTTATGACCTTTACATGACATTAATGAGGGAACCTTATGCTTGTGGCAATGTTTTGGTGCACAAACATTGTCAGACATTGTTTATGTATTTTTTTGTTTGTTTATTTCTTTCTTCAAGTTACAAGGGAAGCACATTTATTCATTTTTTGCCTTTAAAAAGTGGGGATATCTTGACTTTGTATCTTGAACATAAGGGTTAAAAAACAAAATAAAATAAAAACATTCAAACAAACTATAGGCATCAAATATACGTGTCTTATTATCATAATAATAATAAAAATGCATAATACACTGATGAATCCAGATGACAGCCAACACGGCTGGACCATGGTTGTTCTCAGTTTTGCTTGTCTTGAAAGTGACAAAATAACCAAAGCAAATTTTCTCCTTATAACTACAGTTATATTTATTTGGTTACCAAGGCTGATCACAGCCAGATCAACTAGGCATTTTAACTTTGACTAGATTTTTAATGTCCTACCAACAACCTATATGCCATGCTATTTTTGCCATTTTTGTTAATTTTCAAATTAAGTCTTTCAACACTTAATTGACGTTAGTTTGGTCATTTTCATTAAAGAGATAGTGATATCTTGTCTTCTTTTTCTAAATAAAAAATAATAAAGGGATTGAATCACTTTTGATTAAGCTATATTTTTTCTCCAAAGAGGAGACAGCCTCATTTGATGGTAATAGAGTAAAGAAGGATAATACTTTTTTTTCCTTTCCTTACAGAAATAACACATAATACAAACTGATCTGCGATGCGGTGACACTGATGACATGTAACAGGCTTTGAGCCAACACTAAGACAGGTCAGTGTCGCGTCATGAAATTTACCGGTAAACTGTCACTGCTCTTTTTCAGACCCCCGTCATAGGCCACAGCTGTTAACAGGCACACACACTGTTTCAAGGTAAAACAGTTACAAAATACTGCGGAAATCTCTGTGTCTCATCTTTTAAACAGCTCCTGTGTGAATCATTTAAAAGAACACCGCACCAAAACTGACGTGGCCGCTCGAGGGTCTAAACATTGATCATTGGTCTGCTCACTGGGTGTAAACTCCAAGAACGCCACCTTGACCCCAAATCCAGTCTGTGTGGGTGAATTTCCTTTTAGACATGAAAGTATTTTTGCAGATCCAACAGATTTTGGTCCCACAACTTTGCGTGACAACATAAATATCGCTCCAGGTCAAAGAGCTCGCCTGCACAATGATGGTAAAGATGGAAACATTTGCATATAAGAAAGAGTAGGGGTGCAACAACTCTTTGGAGGATGTGATTTGACAAAGTAAAGAGTCATCCCACAGACAAAGATGTGTAATTCTCCTCATCTTTACAGGACAATTAGTTTTCAAACTAGCGTGTTATATAAGTAATAAACCATACATTATGATAGGATTCACCACCCGCAAAAACTAACTATCCCTACGCAAGTCAAACACCTATTATAGTTTAACACAAGCAATAGGCAAAGTTAAGAAGTTCAACAATTCAACAAGGACCTGGATAATTACCCCCCCACCCTCCCCGCCCTCCTACGCCCTCCATCACAAACACCAACACAGCCTGGCCCGAGCTCCCAGAGGCCCCTGCATGTATGCACTCCTCCCCGTGTCTACAGCATTAGCTCCACAAAGCCCTACACAACTTTATATCTGTGTCATGCCACAATATACAAATATACTCAGAGAATGACAAATACTTTCCTAAAACGGAGAGGAGGAGGAGGAGGAGATGATGGAAGGAATGGGTGCTGAAAAAAGGAGAAGGGCTGGTTTTGTGAGCCTCCTCTACTGACATCTGCTGGACGTCAGGAGTCAGTACAACATGGGTTGTCAATAGGCCACGATTCTCCCCTGTACTTCACTCGCACACTCACGCATAGACACATGCAAACACACACACTCACACACATGCATCGGTACATCTGCAAGGGTTCAAAGAGTTTACATATCGGTTGTAATGACAACTGAGGTGTGGCGGGTCAGCAGGTTTGCATACTGGCCCTGAGGCCTCACAGAGAGCAGTCCTATCAGAGAGGTCATCTGCAGCCATACCAGTCTGTACACGATATATAGGTGACTGCGACTGCGGGCCTGGAGATCCTTGGAAATGATGATTGCAATGGCAACTTCCCAAGCCTTGATGAGAAAAAGGCAACAGCAACAAAAAAAAGCCGACACTTAAGAAATGAAAAAAAAAAGGATATCCAGTCTTTTGATGGTTGTGACCACCCAGAAATGGTGGATTGTCACCCTGCAGCTGTGCCTGATGAAGCAAGAATGAATAAAGACACACACAAAAAAAACTTATTAGAAGATAGAAGAGGTGGTGATGTGCGGCTGAGGGACTAACTAGGAAATTGAGTGTAAACAGTTTTGCTCTGTCTTGATGCAGTAACAATAGTTTGACAATGGTCTTCCCAAACCCCCCGTCTTGATCACGCTGCTCAGTTTGAACTGGCTGGGTAGCACAGGTCAAGCAGAGGCGAAAGCCATGGCGGGGCCAGCAGCCACAAGAGATCATGGGAATCTAGATGGGCCCTCAGGGGGAAGGAAGGGAAGGTGTGTGTGGGGAGGGTCAGTTACAGATGAACTCCTACTTAACGTTCTGCAATATCACACTGCAGAATCTCGTGTAGCAATAAAAATCCTTGTGTAGTTGTAAAAAAATCGTCTTGTTTAAATATGAATATAGTATTGAGTTTAGGCTCTTTAGGAAATGACAGTCTGTTGCGAGGTGGAGGGGACGGGATCGCCCCCTTCACTACAACTCCATATCCTGAGCCTCGTCCTCCGAAAAGTCTGACATGGAGCTCTCAGAGGAGGAGTCGCCGGCTCCCTCCTCCTGCTCCTTTAGAGCCTCCTCTGTGGCGTACTTCTGGATGTACTCTGTAACAAGAGGAAGGGAGGGAGGGAGAGAGGGAGGGAGATGCATCATTAAGTCAGTGTGACTTCCACAGCTACGTAGCGGCAGCACCAAGGTTTCACATCTCTGCCCCCTGTCTAAGAGACATAGTCAGGTCAGTCAGTCAAGGTTCAGACTCTCCTCTTACGCCTGATCGCTGTCTAATCTCGTCACAACGTGCAGCGTGGAAAAAAATCAGGACAAATCAGACAAATAAGGTGTAGTAACTACTGAGTAATACCTACTTAATGAAAGGAAGTAAATTTTAATTTGGAGAGAAGTTTTAACTGTGAATCTTCACATGTAAGTGGAATTGTTATGCACCTCTCAGTCTTCTTCTTGCATTCAAAAAGAACATTATCTATTCTATCTTGGACAACATACTGCTGAAAATACATTTTTTTTTCCTATTCTGCTGTTCAATTTGCCAATCAGCCTGTCAGTCTTTGATACCTTTAATCTTGTGTTTGTAGTCCTCTGGTCGGTGGAGGTACATGGCGGCTGCGTCTCCGTTCAGAGGGTCGATGGGATTGGGGTAGGCCAGCAGCTGGGGGAGGAACGACTCAAAGATGTTGGTGAGGTCTGGTGGATGTGGAGAGAGAAACTTTAGTTAGTACAGTGAGCAAGCCAGCCACAGACATAACAGGAAACACCACAGAGCTGGACTCATTACACCACATGCACCTATAGCAACAACCACTAGAGGTCTCTCTTGCCTCTCAGGTAGATGTCGTTTCTGTTACTGGCCTCAGCACTTAAACATCAACCTATAGAAGTGCAGGAGCTGCTCTATGTTCGTCTAGATCTAAAATAAATGAATAAATGTGCCCTTGCTGATCTGTTTTCAGTACTAACCACTGCTTCAAGTAAACATCCACATCCACAAAGTTTAATAATTCCTCTTAAGGATCACAATGTTGTCTTGAAATGGTAAGACAACATCCAAAGTTGCAACGTTAATATTGTAAAACCTCCTATAAACACCTGGGAGATATTTCATAAAGCAGGAGAAGCAAGTTAGACAGATAATTTTCAAAGAGGTTGGGAATATCTTCTGAAATTTTGCTTATTACTGGCCATCATCAACATGCATGATAATCATATTCCTAAACTTGACAGTCTAATTTTATTTTACAGATGCTCGACCAATATCTCATTTGGCCAATATCACTGGCCAATATTGGCCTATCACAGATACATCAGTATCATCTCCGTATCAGCACATATGTTGACCAATACACACCAGTATGAAAACTTTTTTTACAGAACAATGCAGAAAAAGATGGTTTGGAATGAATATTGGATCCTTTTTTCTAAATTCAAATTGGCTGTCAATGTACAATAATGCTGCCAGGGTCTTTAATAAGGTTATTTTGGTAAGAAAGCAGCCGTCTGAGTACCTCTGAATAGTCATATCAGTGAACAATCCACATAGAAAAGGACTATTTTGCTCTAGCTCAGATTCACAGTAATAAATGCTGGCCTTGGGTCAAAGGTACAATAACAAACATACAACTATCAGTATCATTAAGAAATTACCTAATTTTGTATATCATCGCCAAACGGGTGTCTATCTGCAGCTGGTCTGGTCCAAGAAGATTACATGACTGACAGGGAGAGAACCGAGCTGGTTTTGCACATTCAGCAGACAAGCTGGCATCATGCCGCCAAGAAACTTTGACATGAAATTTATGCTAGAAGTGATAAAATATGTTAGAAAAAAAATTAGGAGATGTATTTATGCATTTATTTTGGTACAGAACTAGATTATACTAGATTATTCTACTTCAATTATAGAATTAAACAGGATCAGAACATGAGACACCCTTATGTACAACTTCAGTACAGGTAGACTCACTGTGCCTTCAATATCACTAATACAATTTACTTTACTTTTACTTTTTTCAGACTGTGGTTAAAAATACCACCGCTGATATATTTCTGGGAGGCTTATGATTAAAACAATATTTTCCAAGGCATCCTCAAAGTCTCTGGGACATTCTGAAGATTTCCGTTTTGGTCTATTTTTGTGGGTCTAAAAATGCCATCAAAAACTGCAGTTGAGGATGCCCTCTTTGGTCTATCATCCTAAAATAACTTCAGTTACACAGCTGAACAAGCTCTAGATTCTCCTGGGATAAGCTACCATAAAATATACACATTCAAACTCAACATGTTTAGAATCAGAGCTGTGGCAAGCCTTCTTTAAAACCTAAACTTCTGATAGCCATAATGTTGCTTTCTCATGAGCCTCAGAATCTCAGCTCTCTGGGATCCAGTCTTGCCAAACTTTACTTGTTCAAAAGTTAAAATTACATCTAGAATGACTCAAATGTCACAGAACTCACAACACCTACATATATGTGGTTACATATCTTAACAGGCCATACCGCTAACAGACATTCACCTAGCAAGTTTGTTAGTCATAAGAGCTTCGGATTATTATCTGTGCAAGTGAAGCGCTTGTCAAAAATGGTGATACACCGCCCCCGCCATGCACAGACATCAGGGCGCCCTCACCTAGTCTTCTTAAAAACAAACTAAGCTGCGAAAAGGAGAACATAAATACACTTTGTTGCTCACGAATTCTCATTCATCTCTCTTTCGTGAACTTCAGAGCTTTCTCCTGTCATATTATTTCAGCTTTGATGCAATCCTACTAGTATTTTTGTTTTAAGCACATATCTACATAAATTCTTAACACATAAAACCAACTGGCCTTTCAAAAAAACAAGAACAGCTCACAGCTTGCACATTCATCTCATTGAAGATCAACTCTCCACAGCGCCGAACCCCATCAGTGAACAACGAGCGCTCCTATTAAGACCACAAAAATACAAACAGCGGACACGCAGACTCAAGCAAACCAACCTTTGGCCACCACCTCATTTGGAAAGTTCACATGAGAGCAAAACACGCTGAGTAATCACTTTTAGCCCGTTTGAACAGCTGAAATAGGACAAAGCAAGAAAGATCCCCTCAAGATGAAGGTAGGTGCTACATTCTGCTGTGTGACCTTGCAGCCTCGAGGCCTCCTCGTCTGTCAATGCTCAGGCCGCAACCTCTGTACGTGTGGCTGTTATCGCTAAGGTGTAAGAGGATTAGACCTGAATGCTCTCCCTGAGGCAGCACTGCAGAGGTATACACACTGCTCTCTCTCTTTGTGTTTTTACTGGCTGTTGTTGTGAGTTAGCTCAATCAAGTGACCGGTGAAATTACAAAAGGCCATCCCAGTGGCTGCTGTAGCCATTACCTACCGTAGAGAGCTGTCCATGTCTGGTTGATGACATCTAGACATACAGTTCCTGACCTGCATGAAGACAAAAACGCTGTTATCACAGGTTACAAGCCAAGTAGAGGCAGCGAGCAGAGAAAAGAACAGAGCATTTAAAAACACTGGCTTTTCATTCATAACACTAATCATCTCTTAATGCCAAATTGAAGGTGAGGCACTTCAGGCCACTTCATTTACAATTCTGAGAATTTTAATATGCAGCCCTCAAGCTGTTATGGAGAAACACAGAGAGCGCACACACATCCCAATAGGCTGAGCAACAGGTGCTGGTGCTAAGAGGACAACGAAAAAAAATTGTCTGCACGCTGTTTAACGTGCTCCTGGTTTTTCTTTATTTTCAGCCTGTAGGCTGTTGCCATAAAAGATGAATGTGTCCTCATGAAATGTTTCTGGTTAAATAAGACTTTTAAGAAAGCTGCAGACTATTCATGCTATCAACCATTATTGACTTATGATCAAAATAGACTTACGCTTCATCAATGTTGGGATGAAATATTTTATTCATGAATCCTGTAAAAAAAAAAAAAAAAAGAAGAAGCAAATTTTAATCACAGGATCATTTCTTGTTGTTCAATAGCCTTGTTGAGTAGAGGTGAGAGTTAGGTGACACTTCATGTCCCATAATTTATGCAGATACTTCAAAGCACTTGTAATAATGTTTCATACCTATTGACGGTGATTTGAAGGGGTATTTGTCTGGCAGGTCCACTCGAACCTTCCACACTCCTCCCTCATAAGGGGCTGAAAGAAACACCTTGGATCAAGATCTTTTCCAACAAAACAAACACTCCCAAACTAAAACAGCGTCAGACAAGACAGAATTATCCAGAGTGCTAAGCCAAATGTTTCTTTGCTGTGTCTTTCAAGAGACAAAAAAACAGTAATACAATGCTAGAAACAGGGGAAATTCAGTGAAAAAATTTTTTGAATTTCATGAGGCTCTTACTTCCAGGTGGTCCATGAAACTTGACCACAAACTCGTTGAGTCCACTAAGGATGGTGACCTCGTGCTTGCTCTCGATGCTGGCCTGAAGTCAAGGAAAAGGCAAACCCCAAAACTGGCCACACAGTAATAAGACTGACAAAGGCAGAGCTCATTAGAGAGCAACAGGAAATATCAAAAAGAGGGATCCAAAAACTGGACCGTAGTATTCCAATCTTCGCATGGTCACACGGTCAAACTCGCTCTCTCTGAACTTGGCTGAGCAGAGGTCAGACAGAATCAATAACACGAGCCATGGCAGCGAGATCAATAATGCAGTGAACACTTGCAGACAGACTCTGACAACAGACCACAGCTCAACTTACCACCGCCAAACTTCACACTAAAACAGGCACATAAACTTATCTAAGATGTTAAAGTGACCACAAACAACCACAGAAGACGATTCTTCCAATTCCAGAGGACACTGTTGGCCTGTACTCTAATTGTTTTTTCTTTCTTTTTTTTTTTTTTTTAAGATAATAACAAAATTGACATGCTGATGACATGAACATACAATAGCAGCCCTTTCACCTGTTGGGTAAATTTGTCATGAGTCACAGCACTAGTCACTATAACAAACAATATGTGGCTGTGTGTGTGTGTTCAGCAGAAGCAAACTGCCCTCAGAAAGCTGGAGGCTGAGGACAGATGGAAACTTTCTTCTGTCTTGCAGGTAACATGCAGCTGGAGGCGGCTTGTGTGGGAAGGATGTATCATAATCGCCGGGTGTGGTGACAGCACGGGACACGAGTTTATGTGCCTTATAGCAAAACAGAAGACTCAAGCCTGTGTGTTGAGGACAAATTTTGACGCAATAGCAGACGACGCACAAGCATCTGCTGTTCTCTTTTACATCATCCTGTGAAAAATCCCTCAGTCATCTCTCTTAATAAACCAACTAATGAAAAGTAATGTAAGGATATCAAGTAAATAAGACTTAGAGAGCACAAAATGTAAATGCTAGATTACATAACACACACAGCGGTGACTTTGGGAGCCCAGAAAATTGCAAACATCTGTTGGATAAGAAGGCGGCTTAAAAAGCTCACATTCACTAGAAAAAGGTTTGCAAACCGCTGACAATGAAGACGGGGCTGCTCGAAATGTGATCTACAGCAATGGGCCGTATACACAAAACCTGTTATCGCCATAGTTACAGTCAAAAAGTGCATATCTCTCTCATGTCGTTCCCCAAGGCTTATCCATGGAAGCCTGAGTGCATGCCAAGATAATGGCACGCACTCTCTCAAAAGCACAATAACCACATAAGTGAAAACTTGTCAAAAGCTCACGTGGCATGGCGATTTTCTCAGCACTATTTGTGATATGAAGGGACACAGTTTAGATTACCTGAGCGGTGTCAGGCAAAATTTACAGCTTCATTTTTATCTACTTGCAAACCAAGAGGCTGAGGCAGTGACCTGAGTGGTTGGCGTTTTTCATTTGTGCAAGTAAATTCCTCATTGTGGGGGCGCCCCGGTGGCTCACCTGGTACAGTGTGTACTATGTACCAAGGCTAAGTCCTTACTGCAGCGGCCCAGGTCTTATTCTGAGCTGAGCCCTTCGCTGCATGTCATCCCTGATATCTCCAGTCTTTCTCTATAACCTCTATCGAATAAAGCCAGAATTCCACAAAATATAAACAAACAAAGAAATAAAATAAAATAACATAAAAAAGTCTTAATTTCCTGGTCTGTACCTTAATGTCATAACTTGTGTCTAGCTCCATGTGCAGATGTTGATCATACCTCAGTTTGTGTGTGTCTGCTGGAGACAGAAAAAGAATCTGGTTCCCAGAATCCCACAGCTGTGGCGGCTGAGTGGACAGCCTGTGCTGCCTGTGGCCTCTCCTCTGACTCTGTGGTCACCTACAAGGCCACTGTGTCTCATGCCGGGCCCTTTGACAACGGTTCACATCTCGCCTCACTGATCTGAGGCCACGGTCCCTGCCTGTCTGTAGCATAGCACCCCCTGTTGCCACACTGCCTGCTTTGTTCAAGTTTTGATGCAGTGGATTAAAGACATTTTTTTTCTTCTTTGACTGTACTTTGGATACACTGACAACATGGGGCAGTGGATGTGTGAATTTCATCTGTGATATGTTTGCAAAGTCATAAAGCAATCATTTGAGTAAAAATTCATTTTAAAGACATTTGTCCCACACACAAAAGCACTGTCTAAGGCAAGCAGACACAATCTCTAAACTCTGTAATATATAACTCTGTATTATCTTGTTAAACTTTGACTCTTGGACAGATAAAGGTCCTAACTTTGATGAGTTGAATCCTCAATATAGACACTGACAGTAAATAAAGTTTCAGTATATAACCCCAGCGGGCCTGGTCTAACTGGATGTCCCCAACCCCCATCCGCTACATGTGCATCGTACAGCACGTTTGTTGTTCCTCGATCAGCTGTCTCTAAGTCCCGCCCTCTACCATTTTCCGGATGGTAACAGGCTGACCAATCAGAGGGCGAGCTCTAGCTGCAGGACAAAAACAAAACAATTCAGCTCACGCTGTCACAGCCTTTCATGCAAACTTCGAGAGATAAACATATTAGACAATTACAATGAGGCATAACATTTAAACACTACTTAACACAAGTCGGGCTGTCAAAAGAGCGTAAACATAACAACGAATAATGTTACCACAACAACAACAGAGTGAGGTTACACAGGGTTTCACAACAAAATGTATTTTCATTACATCGCGGTTTTGTGATGTCAACAAAATACCTACAGTATACCTGTTATTACACAATAATTTACGTCTGTAAAAATGAATTTAAAAAAATAATAATGTATCGCTTTTTCACTATATTCAACTTGGAAGCTATTTTGTATTTTGCCCATCGATTCAAGTGAGGATAAACAAGTCAAAGGCTGGCATGTGTGTTTTCTGAGGTCATGTAAAGTAGCTGTCGACTGGGGACTCCGTTTGACATCGACTGTCCCTAAACACACACCATATCGACCTTATTCTTCACTTGTGGCAGTACACACACACACACACACATCATGTAGCGCTGTGTCTTGTTTACTCGAGTGAAAACTGCGCCTTGGAAACACTCGCTCTCTAGGTTTAACCTCATATTTACTAACTAAGTTAATGTGAATAAGCACGGCTTGGCTGATGTTGAGCACTGTGTACAACAGCATGATGTTACATAGATGCTAATTTAACACTGGCTAGCCGTCGCTAACAATGTTTGAAGCTAACAGTGTTAACAGCCAGCGTTATAATGCGACAGATCCTGTAATTCTCAAATGATGCGAGCTAATGCCCGTTTGCTATTGTACTATCCGGCTAACACTGGTTAGCAGGCTAATGATACCGAGTTGGCCAAAATAAATAAAGGGGGTAGCAGTTAGCTAGCTAGCCGACCAGCAACATAGTTAGCTAGCTAACGCATGTCAACGGCAGAATCAAGACAGACAGGGCTCGAGCCCATCATCATCATCATCACCATCAAAATGTTTTCACACTTTGGACAAAATCTACCAAATCTCACACAGCTAGCCAGCCGTACACACAGAAACACACACCCAGCGTACAGCAGTCAGCAGTCATAAATGTGCCTCAACATCAGGGAGTTGTTATAAAACGAGTCGCCGCTCATTAAAGCTGTGTTGTTTATGCTCTGCAAAGGATACAGTTTCACAACGTCGGTATCCATTCGCCTCTTGCCCGGACTTGGAGACGACATTTTTGTATTCCTTCTCAGAAAGTGATCCACAAAACGCTTGTCGTATTTAGACACCTCAAACCTTTCCTTTCAGCCTGGAAATACAAACATTTACGGACACATCAGTCGCCTCTCCGGTTTATCCATAAAGAAAATCTTAGCCGAAACATCACCCACTTTTTCTCTGTGAACTGTGCCCACTAGTGCCTGTCTAGTTGTGTCCTGACTCCTGTCCTGAAGAGCCTCTCTCTCTCTCTCTCTCTCTCTCTCTCTCTCTCTCTCTCTCTCTCTCTCTCTCTCTCTCTCTCTCTCTCTCAGTGACATCAACCTCAAGCGACGTGAGTGCCGAGAGGAGGGGCTGAGTTGTAGAAATATGCTTGACAACAAAACAATGACACGCTAATTGGATTTGAACAGAAACTCTGACACCGGCCTTAATTGGACTGCGACGTAACAGCAAATTCATATGTTGCACTTTTTGCGTTTCGCGTGGTTGCTCGCGGTAACCGGTGCGCTTCTAGAGTGCGGCCGGTGTATCTAGGACGTCTAGATCTATGTTTGAACTGCCTGGTTCAAAGGATGAAATAGGCGCAGTAGGCCAAAGTTGTGCTCCTTCACAGCAATGTCTGGGGCTGCAGGTCACACATATTTCATGGTGAAGTTGATGTGAGAGCAGACATTTAAGAAGATGATGTCATGGTGATATTTGAGAATCTTTTTTTTTTTTTTTTAAATATGCAGTATAGTTTCCAGGCCTCGTTTACCATAAAACTGCTTGGATTCCACAGATTGCACATGAGCACGCAACTTCCCTTGTATAAATCCCCGTGTACCTGAAATTCAGCTTCCACCGCATGTGCGACCACTGTTCGCCATGTGTTGTCAAGAAACGCACCTCAGGAATGTTGTCATGCATGTTGAAGAGTTTGTCCACTCAACTTGTTTCTGGGAGGAAACTGCACGACCGGAGAGCAGGACAAAGTGAGAAAAGTGTCCGTGAGAGAGATGGAAGCAAGAAAAAGAAACGTTGTCTGGAGGCCCTCATAGAGGCTTCAAAAATACAGAGTGGTAACATGTCACAGCAGGAAGTATTGGAGACAATTGAGATTTTTGTGTAATTTGTACTTTGAGTATTTTTTTTTTTAAATTATTATTTTACTCAATACACTTTACTCTCTTAAAGTCTGCTCAGCCATATTTTCAAAGTCAAGCTGCTGAAATAAAGATTTTATCCGCTACTCAAATAAGCATCAGAAACTGCACTGACTCAAACTGACAATCCCAGTGCCAGATCAGGCAGCAGGCTACTCTGTGCATTATATTTTGCAATTTCTTGCGGAATTGCACAGAAAACTCCTCCTTTTCTGAATGTAACTTAAAAGATGGACTACTTCTGCTTCTGTTTTGTGTCTTACAGCTCCTCTCACCCAAGCTCAGGTGTGAGGACCCTCACAGAAACTACTAGGAGGCGGTCTGCCACAAACAAAAATGCCAACAAGTAGAGTCTGACTGAGAACCTTGTCGGTGCCAGCGTGGGGTCCGGGACAGAAGAGCTCACTAGACGAGCGTCTGGCATCAATAATTACTCAAATCGACGTTAATGAAGCTGTGCCAGATAAAAGGGAGACGCTGGTTTGGCTGGTAATACTGCTGCAGGTTACATGCCCCACCTGTGCCAAAACTGCATGGCGCGTCATGACGCACAGCCAGTCCTTTTATAACACCCGGTTGCTATTATCTGTCCAATTGCTTAACATTTTCAATTTGTCCTAATTACTGGGTCTCAGCACTTATAACCATATAATAAAATATATGCCTAACAATCCGAGAGATGCTTTTTGATGATGCTGAGGTTTAGGTTTTCAGGAAGTAGTCAAGTCATGCACAATGGTGCCCTGATAGCGAAGGACACCTTCAACATACGGCTGTGTATTTGACTTTAACTGAGTGTAAAGATGATTTGAGCATAATTTAATACATTTCACCACGCTGACATTATCTCATACTTTCCAAATACGCGTACAGGCGGGTTAGGGTTTCCGTTGAAGTGCGCAGATTCTTCCATCAAGGTTGTTTTTCATAACACAAGTCAAAGTTAGCACCATGGTAGGTAAACCGGATTATTGCTCTGCAGACTCATTTATCCACAGTTGGTTCATATGCTCCATGGTAGCATTAGTCTATATGAACCAAATGAATCACTTTAAAGCACATGCAGATGAGAAGATATCAATCATTGACACTGATTAGGCTATCTGCACATTGCTAGTCTGAACCAGTTCATAACAACTCACCATCCTGTTTAATCCCATTAACACAGATGCAGCCCATTGGTCATGATTCAGTTCTTGTGTCTTCATTCTCCTTGTTGCCATCAGTTTATCTATTGTGAAACTATCTGAAAAGACACTCTATTGTACGTTTGCAGACCTGTAGTTGTGATTCTTTCTTCATCTACCAATGAGGAAAATGTGGGAAAAACCTACATGCACACAGAAGCATGTTTTATTCTCTGTCTGTCTATATATAAATTCTATGTTCGTATCATTGTCTTTACTGTAGGGGAGGTATTACTAAAGTTTGGATTGCAGGGAGACAACACTGAAGAGGAAGGTGAAAGGATGAAGTTAATCCAATCTACTCAGTCATTATCTGCTGTGTGTTTGTTCCTCTATGACAGTCAGTGAGATAACTATTAACCATAGGATAGAAAAGCCTCTTATATGTATTTTCACACAGCCTATGTGCAGAACAGACAAAATAAATGATTGATCTTTCTGTTGTGTTTCATTGAACCTATCCAAATGACCTGCAAATCCAGATTACCATGTGTCAGCAAGGCAACCCCCTCCCCAAGATCTGGGGGAAAGGTTGACTCTTGGTACCTTTGATCAAAAGGATTCACTCCAACAGCTTGTTTTCCCCAAGCATGCGAGCACTTTCACTCAGACAAGTTTTATCTGTTTTGTTGTATCTTGGAAGCAGTACTGTAAAAACAAAACAAAACATTTATCTTTCTTTTGGTAGGTTATAAGAATATATTTTGAGACACATTTTGATGGATACCTCTTACCAGATGAGACATGAAATTGTAGTTATCTTAGTTGATTTAGTGAGTAGGCAGGTTGCACGTATAAAAATCATGAAAAATTAGACTTAATGTAGCAATTATAATGTTTAGTAGCAAAATAAAGACATTTGCAGTATCCAAGTAACAACATAATAGTATTGCCAGAGAGCTTTGAGACTTATGCTGATCTTTGGAAACTTTTAAGGAATTATTAATGGGGAAAAATGTCACAATGACCATGAATGAAGTCTTTTCCTTGAAGATTTAAAAACAGCCATGGTGCTGGTTGCTCAGGCACAAAATCACAACCGTGGACCATGAGATGTCCAGAGGGCTTGTGATTAGTGGCGAATAGGTTAGGCTTGGAAGAACTGTGAACCTTCTCTTTAACTCTTACACTCGGTATGGGCATGCACAAGGGGAGAGCAAGGGGAATGTGTGTGTGTCTGTGTGTGTATCAGTGCATCCCTGAGACTTTGCACTGCCTGACTGTGTTTAATCCCCACTGACAATCAGCTGTATGAGGCCATAAATGCTTTGCAGTGCTTAGCAGCCAAGACCCAGGGACATATTCTGGGTAAAATATGTTCTTGGCTTTCAAACAATGGAAGCTGATGATATACCAGGATGGTTAATTATTAACTTTTGCAGCAGTTGATGAAGTCGTTTTTGCATGAAGAAGAAAATGGCGACTGTAATGGATGGTATCCATATGTTGTTTTACCGACCTTTGCGATCAAAAGGTATTTGGATTCAATTAAATTCATGCATGATCATCAGGCCTATCGCACCTGTTTTACAGCTTTAAAACAACTGCATGTGACTCTTGAATGCGGCATCATCTCTGGCTCGTCCTCTGATTGGCCAGAGGAGGCCAGCTGGCTGTGACGCTCCCTGTGGCAGCAGGTGTGAAGTGTAGTTTTATTTTGGTTTGGCTGCTGGTTTGCTGCCTCTTTATGCCACGAAATTTGTTTGAGCTGAAGCGGGCTCCCCTCTGAGTCTGGTTTCGACGTCGCCTTTGTGTTCGTTCGTTCGTCTGTTCGCTCCATATCTAAGATGTCGACCGCCGACCATGGTGGAAACGAAGGCTACAACCAGCTGAATAAGTTTGAAAAACTGTCGTGGAGGCCCTCCATCCGCGACTCAGGTTTGTAAACACAGCCAGCCCCCAAGCTGCAAGTGGGAGCAGCTAAGCCTCGTAGCAAACCATGGTTTAAAGATTCAACTTTCAGCCAGCCACTCGGTGAAATTGTGGTTTGTACAAGCGGGTCGTTGATTAAAAATACATTTGGCGACGCCTTTACCCGACAAATTAGCCGTTGCTTTCGGTTTGTAGCGTCGCAAAAACAGGCCGTCGCTAGCTCGCCTGCGACTGCTACGGAAGGGAGAGATGTCTCACTCTGTAATTATGCCATGCAAAATGCTTTTCCTCTAATTATTAGCTAGCTCTGCTCTCAAAACGTGAATCTGTTAATGGCAGTAATCTGGTAAAGGGCTGGCTGATTACAGGTCTCTGGGTCAGTGTATCGCGTATGTGTTTGACGAGTGAACAACCTAGCAGATATGCACTGTTTTTGCTCTGTTTGCCCGGTGAATATATCTCTAATCTGTAATTGCTGTGTTGGCTTCGTCTCTTAATTTGTGGCTGGCTGGCGGACAGGCTCCAAGAAGAGAGTGCGGTGGCTTCAGGCTCGGCGCATCTTCTCTCCGTCCTGCCCCAACCTGCGGATCCCCAACCGGTTCCTGAGAGAAGGTGGGTCCTGCAGCCTCCATCTGCCCTGACTGTCCCTCTGCAGAGATTTTTCTTTCCCCTCACTGTTGTAGCACTTATGCAGTGAATCCACACGGTTTTCCAAGTCCATAACATACATCCAAACGTTTTAGTGTCCTGATTACACTCCATATATCTTAATTTTGTCCACTATTCACATAAATGTACCCTTCCCTTTTCTCCAGCTTTCCTATCAACTTGCCAAACCTATATTCCTCATCTTTCACACCTTTTGAGGCAGCTTTTCTCAGCTTTATCTGTATGACACTTAAGGGCATATTTTTTTCAGTAAGTTTCTGTTTTTGAACATGTTTACAATCTGACCTCAGGTAATGCCTAGTGTGTCTTTTTTAGCATCCTCTGAATAGCCTGGATTTCATTCTTTCCTTGCGCTTTCTCTGTGCACTAAAGAGTCTCTCTCTCTTTCCATGTATGTTGTCAATTTTGTTGTCAGACTTGCATCTGAAGTTTAAGGTAGGCCTTGTGATGATATTAGATAATTGTCAGTAGTGCTTCCGACAGTCCCCTCTGTCTAAGTTATTAAATCGATAAAGGGTTTCAGGGTGTGTTGTTCACTTTTATTAAAAAAAAAAAACATTAAGTTACAATTCTTGGTAACGGTTATAGGTTTTAAGTAAAATAATCACCTGACCTTACCAAGAAGTGTTTGTTATTCTAAAAGCTTATCTTTAAGCTTGCAACATGTGTATTCAAACTTTAGTCATGTCTTATCTCCATACAGTTTGTTTGCATTTGTATGTATTTGGGAAGGTAGTTTTGGCACAATGCCACTATGTCCTTGTTTATAATTTTAGACAAATTGGCTTCACTCTCACATACTGAATTTATTCAGAGTTGCTAAAACCAATATAGTACCAATAGTTATTGCTCTTGAAAGAACAGGTTTTGGGATTTGAGCAACACAACTTCACCATAAAAGGGGGAGATTTTTTTTTTTTAAGAGTTGGCTCTTTCCATTTTCTGCATTTATCACAAATCTACCAGAAGGTACAAAACAAGAGCATGAGACCATCGTAAGATAAGCACTCTCAATCAAGAAATTTATGTGTGCGGAGGGATCCTGCTGCAATAAAATGTCATATTTCTGAGGTGAATGGGGCTTCAAGGTTAAAGATGAACTGCTTTTGGCCACTAGCGGCGCTAGAGAGCAAAGTGGGTCTCACAACACAAACATCCATCACATGGTTCTCAGACAGGCAGCCTGCCACAGAGGCTGATAGTCAAATGAAGGGACGGACACTTCCTTCCAAACTTGATGCACTGAGATACGAATGTAAACTTTGTGGCCTTGTAAACATTAAGACTTTCTGAACATCTTTGAGTATCATAAATTTACTCAGCATAGTCACATAACACAGGTTTTGACTGCAGGAACTTTCCACAGGGACTGGGCACTTTTGAGGAACTGTCTGCATTTCATGTCTAACATGGCATACATAAAAAAAAAAAAAAAAAGGACTTGCAGGACTTTAGTGTACCTTACCGGTGTAATTTGGATGGAAAACCACCTATATTCGCACTATACTTCTGTATGAGTCAGACTATGATTGTAAACAAATCCACAGTATTTCCATTGAAACAGTTCATCTTTAAGCAAAGGGGTCATAAAAGTAATTGTGAGCTCCATTCAGAATATAGACTATGGGTCAAAATAGACTGTGTTTGTATAGGTGTGGGGGGACAGCCTCCGTTTAGTGGGGTATCATGAGTCACATCTTGTGCAGTAGTTATGGTGGAAGATGCTCTTTACATGGGGGACACTGAACTGAAAAAAGCCTCTCTGTGCCCCTCCTCAGGACACTGTGCACCCCCTGCCCGGAGTGGGCACCGCTGTGTTGCAGACAGTGCCAACCTGTACGTATTTGGAGGCTACAACCCAGACTTTGACGAGGCAGGCGGCTCAGAGAATGAAGATTACCCTCTGTTCAGGGAACTGTGGCGGTTCCACTTTGCCACGGCCACCTGGCAGCAGGTCCGCACAGAGGGCTACATGCCCACAGAGCTGGCCTCCATGTCAGGTAAGAGTCAGTCGAAAAGGGCCTTCCCCAACTTAGGATTTCTTTGGTTGACCACATCTCCTACTTTCCTGCTGATTAATTGATTATCACCCTAGAGGCATGGTGTTTTTCATGTTTGTTTTTTCCTGTGCAACCATTTGCCCACTAGGCTTCATTATTTGTCACTGACATAATGCTGATGATTTACTATGCCTCTGCAATCCTGTATAATAGCTCCCAAATTTTAAGATACTGCTTGCCCTATCCTGTAAGTCAGATATATAGATTAGATTAACCATTTTTGAATTTTCCCCTTGGGGGATCAGTAAGGGTAAACCTGCCTACCTACCCTACTTACTTACATACATACATACATGAGAAGTTGTTTGATTCCTCCTGAACTAGTACCTTGTCTGATACATTTAGTTTTTCTGTTCATGTACAAATGTCACCTCTGTAGTGCTGGCCTTGCCCGTTAACTCAAGTAACGGAAAAACAGTGTCATAAAGCTTGGTTAGTAATACAGCACCTTAAAATAGGAAGCAGTTTGCATGTCCTTTGTTTTCAGAAAAAAAATTATGCCGTCTGCAGTCCAAATAGCACAAGCCTAGTCATCATTGTACTTGAATGTTGAATATCTTTGCAGCAGCAAGTTGGGCGCTGCTTTCACAGGGCCAACACACACACACACACTTTCCAGGACTCTGCAGTAATAGGCCTATATGTTCAGAGTGAGTTCCATGCACTTTGATGTAATCTGCCTCCACTAAGCTGCCTTGGAAGAAGCAAGTTGGGTATTTGGTTAGCTCTGGGCATTGGGGAGAGCCAGACGATCACCACAAGGCTTAGGAGCTGCTGGGCAAGCAAAATGGAAAAATTATGAACGGTTCCTGTCTTTTTATTTTAATGGGGATACCTTGACATTTGGAGTTTTAGTTAAATGAGTTTGTGGCTAAACGTACCCACTGGTTGGAATGCAAAATCTTAATAATGCTAATTCTGATTTTTAAGTTTGCTGGTAGCCTGGGTCCAGCCCTTGTGAATGGCCATGTCCGCGTTTTTTAATTTGATTCATGGGATCTGAAAACCAGGCTAGGCTGCCGGTGTACCAATGCAGAAAATGTCACCCCTACATTATGACAAATGCTTGATTTAAGACATAATGACAAACTAATAGTAAAAATAATCCTGGTATGTACAAAACAGGAGAAAATACTGTGTGCTCACAACAACAAAAAAAATTGGACAGAGGAAAAAATATGGGCTATGAATAAAACTGACATTTTTTGAGGTACTTCAGAGTGCCTGGGTAATTTTTTCCTTTTGTCTGTTGTATGTGTTATAATTTGACCTCAGACTGCGAGAGAAACACTTGAGTTTTTGGGATTTACTATTAATTTTGTCTGAATGAGATGATGGGAACTGTGTGTCTGGAAAATTGGATTTAATTTATTTCAGTTTTTATTTAATAACTACCATCTGCTTGATTAGGAAATGGTTGTCTGATATCAGAGCTTTGGCCTGTACTTTAGAGTTACGTTAAAATTCCCTTTTTAAATAAATCCTGCACATGAGTTTTCAGGGTTGGTGAGAAGATAAAATAAAATGAACTTACACAGATCAGAACCAAGTCAGACTGATTTTTCCACCTCGTTTTCAATTTTGAAAGCCAGTGAACTTGACCAGCGTGTAGATTTTGTCCAATTTTGAAGCAAAATATTAAAATGTCTAGATGTAGAATAATTTGATGGTGTCAATGTCTCTGTCCCTCAGCTGTTTTACACGGCAACAACCTGCTTGTGTTTGGTGGCACTGGGATTCCATTTGGTGAAAACAACGGCAATGATGTCCATGTTTGCAACGTCCAGTACAAACGATGGAACCTGCTCAACTGCAGAGGGAAGAAACCAAACCGAATCTATGGGCAGGTACAGAGTGTTTGCCTCTTTACTGCTAATTAGAAACACCTGAACTCATTAAAAGTTGTCTGATCTGACTGTGACTTTGCCTCCATGTGTTCAGCTCTCTCTTACTGACTGTAACTCTCAGTGCCACCCTTACACACACACACACACGTCTGTATTGTCCACTTCCAGGCTATGGTCATTATAAATGGCTACCTCTATGTCTTTGGAGGGACGACAGGCTACCTTTACAGTACAGACCTGCACAGGCTGGACCTGACCACCAGGGAGTGGACCCACCTCAAGCCCAACAATGCTCCCTCAGATCTACCTGAGGAGAGGTCAGGCAGCGTAATAATTGGATAATAATTAGACTATGTGTTGCTTTTGACAGTTCCCCAGCATATTAATCACTATAGATTGAATTTTAATCATATTGCATCGATTGACAGGTACAGACACGAGTTAGCTCATGATGGACAGAGAATATACATCCTGGGAGGCGGGACTTCCTGGACGTCATATCCCCTCGACAAGGTACTGCATAGCAGTGTTGTTTACATTTCATAAATCAGGTGGACATTAGCTGGAAAAATGGAAAAGTTACACATTAAATGTATGTTTTAATAGCATTTGTCTTCATTAGATTCATGCATACAACCTGGAGACAAATTACTGGGAGGAAATAGTCACCAAACCTCATGAAAAAATAGGTTTGTGACCTAAATGTCGCTTCTCTTTTTGGCAGTGTTAAATTTGAGGTCTATGTGAATGGTTATTTAAAGGTTTCAGGGCTAACTGCTGTGTATTATCTTGCACTGTGTATGACAGGATATCCTGCTGCACGCCGTTGTCATAGCTGCGTGCAGGTCAAAGACGGTAAGGCACATTTTCACTGTGCACACAACATGTGACATGCCTTTGACATGCTCGGCTGAGTTTCTCCACATGTTCCTCTCCTCCTTCCTCCAGAGGTGTTTATATGTGGGGGATATAATGGAGAGCTGATCCTGTCTGACCTGTGGAAGATAAACTTGCAAAACTACCAGTGGAACAAGCTGCCTGCTGTCATGCCAGAACCCGCCTACTTTCACTGTGCTGCCGTCACTCCGGTTAGTGCAACATCATGTGCGCACCCACACAGCGGTCAGCGGATTTCAGTTTTGCATCAAGTTAGTTGTGCAAGGCGTGGTTGTATACTGTTGTTTTTCATGCATGTTTTCTTTGGTTGCACATAGATACCGATTTTTTTTTTTTTTTTTTTCCCCTGCAGCTAGTGCTGAAATGATTAGGCGATCAATCGATAAGCTGAGTGACAGATAATGGATGTATTACAACTTCAGCAACTGATTTTTGTCATTTATCAAGTTAAAATCTCAAACATTTACTAGTTAGAGCTTTACTAACATTTACTGTATTTCTCTGTTTATATCATTGTAAAAGTAATACTTTGCTATTCATTTATTTATTTATTTATTTTGGCTGCTGTTCAGACTAAAGAAGCAATTTGACAACATTAGTTTAGTGTCTCCTAACTTTCCATGAGCATTTGCCATTATTTTTTACTCTTTATCGCCAAAACAGCTCATAGATTCATCAAAAAACACAGCAGCCAGGATCCCATCCCTAACAATGTTTAGCTGTTGCCACTAGCAGACTTCAATGGGTTGGTTCTGCACCATCCCTTGCAATGTTTAATGTCGCCACTAGGAGGCTTCACTACCTTTATTTCAGATGAGTAACTCAGTGAGTGACAAAGCAGTGTCAAGGTCTTCCCCCCTAACAAGGCCCTGGCAGTAATTGAGAGATTGTCAGTAAAAAAAAAAATAATAATTAGTCATGGCCTCACCTCCCGCTGTCTCCCTGCTTCAGGCTGGCTGTATGTACGTCCACGGTGGCGTCGTCAACATGTCTGAGAACCGGAGGACTGGCTCCCTGTACAAGGTGTGGTTGGTGGTCCCCAGCCTGCTGGAACTGACCTGGGAGAAGCTGCTCAAAGCTTTCCCTCGCCTGGTACAGCTTTCCACTCTGCAGCTGCTCAACCTGGGCCTCACACATTCTTTAATTCAGCGCCTCAAATAAGTGCTGCACAGAGGCAGAGGAAAACGCTATCTGATGGAACAGCACCGACCTTTAAACCACAAAGGACAAAAAAAAAAAAATCTGATGATAGACTGAAGAGATGTTTTAATTTTGAGTGATGTTGGCTCATACTGAAAAACCAAAACTTTGAATGCCTTTTTTTTTTTTTTAATTTTAGCCCTTTCATAAACGTGTGTGCTTCATTTCCAATGCCAAGTGCAATGTCTTGAGCTTGCCGGTGTGCGCGCGCAGGCATGGATCACGGCGCATGTCAGGTTTGAGTTTGTACCCATCCAACAGGAGCCAGAGTACGAATTGCTGATTTTTCATTTTGCTTTCTATTTATTTCACAGGTTTCTTATGCCTTGTTCTTGTCATTTTGAATCCTTTACATATCGCATTCCAGTGCTTCTCCTTTTCCTGTTAACATCATTTGTCACTGTCACAGAAACTTGCAGGACATGAAAGGGAATAGTTCAATGTCCCAAAGATAATTTTTTCTTCAAAGCAGAACTTCTTGCCAAGCAAATTAATGCTGCTTCTGGTACTACAGTTTTAACTCTCTAGCAGGCAGGGATAGACTTGTTTGACTCTTGCTGACGAAAAAATAGCAAGATGGACTTAATTGACATGAATGGTCAGCTGCTGCTATGCTCACTGTGACAGATAAACATGATTGTAAATTCCATTCGTTTTAAAACAGGAGAAATTGGTGAACACGTGTTCCCATTTAACTCAGACCGTTTCAAATAGACCACATTCCTCTTGTTTTTTCATTAATTTTAACCATGGCATTTAATTTTTATCACTCAGTCGTAGTTCGTATCTTGTAGGCACACTTTCTTCAGCAGTCAGACATCAGCGAAATCCCAAGGAAAGGGTTGAGAAAGTTTGGATCTTATTGCTTTGATTCCCTGTAAAATGTTGGCAACAGACTAATTGGGTCGATTATTTGAAGCATGTTAAAGCCTCAAGGCCTTTCACAGTGCATGATACTAAAAATCTAGCTGCATGATAACGACGGTGTCAAATTGATTCAGCAGCATAGATGAGTCACTTTGTTTCAACAGAAGTGTCATTCTGCACTTTGTGTTTGCCCGCTCACAGTAGGCCTCATGACCAGAGGAAATATTAAACGTGTGTTGTGCGCCTAAGTTTGAGCCTTCTGTGACATGACATCACTGTGAATTTTCGAGTGCCTCTTGGATTTTCTTTCTTTTTTTCCATTGTCTTGTTGCAACGTGGAGCTTGTCGAACTCTTGAGAAAAGCGTACGTAAGAAGTATGAAACTGTACTCGGCCAGAAGCTCTTAAGTGATTCCTGAACTCGAGTCATTTCTTCATCTGGTGCCTTCTACGTCTACAGAATGTCACAGAAATTATTTTTTATATTTCCGTTGTCCATTTGTTGAATACTTTACAAACTGTCTACATGTAGCATTTTTTTCCATGTGCTATTGCTGGTGCTGTTCACACAAGCCTTTTTTTTTTAATTATTATTTTTTGTAAACCCATAAATCCTTTTACGCCCATGACTGCTCTTGGTATGGGACGCCGATATGAATTGTCATCACTTCTTTTAACCCACAGACATTTTTTAACTTATTTATTTTAACCACCTTGCTGCTTTTACAAAACATAAAACTTAATTGTAGCCCAACTTGTAGCTGACCTTTTTAGTTTTTGTCGCCCGGTTTCATTGGTTCTGCTCCTCCACTCTTCACACTTTAACTCCATTTCAACTTTTCATTTTGTACTGTAACATTAGGCTATATGGTTGGTTTTTATTGTGGGCTGCACTGTACTGCTATAGTACTTTCAAATATGAAGCTGTAAATGGGGCCTTTTTTAATTTTAACCTAGTTAAAAAGGTATGTCAGGCATACTCAGGATATTATATACTGTGACCAGACTCAGTCGTGGAGCTTCAGAAACATTCACACCACATCCAAGTGTCAGCTTGTTGCTCAGGCTCATTATGTTCTCATGAATCCATATTTTGGTACACCTTGGTGTTTTTAATTAAGAGGAGTCTCTGCATTTTTCATTGCTTTGGCTAAAAGTACATCACTAGTAATGCTGCCAGTTGGTTGAGTCACACATACTTCACCTTGTCTTGATTTTTGTGTTTTTTTTATTCCGCCAGTCAGGCTCTATCTCGGCTTATATGGAAAATGTCAGCAACCACTTTATCTGAAATGTTTAGTTAAAATATTCCAGACAAACTGACAGTTGAACTTCACTTAACAGCGCCACCTATCGTACTTTGTTCATCAACTTGTGCCTATAATGGCCTTATTTATTTCCTTTTCTTTTTTCTTTTTTTTTTGGAAGTGACCATAGGCTTCA
Organism: Myripristis murdjan; assembly: GCF_902150065.1. Taxonomy (NCBI): domain Eukaryota; kingdom Metazoa; phylum Chordata; class Actinopteri; order Holocentriformes; family Holocentridae; genus Myripristis; species Myripristis murdjan. The sequence goes on from NC_043985.1 coordinate 23,437,326, forward strand.
CTCTTTTCTGAGGTTTGATAAATGTACAGCCTTGCTTATGAGACCAACACATTTATATATTTGCATCATTTCTTTGATGTTAAGGAAAAAAAAAAGCTACATGATCTCTTCTGCATGTCACTATGGTCTGCATGTCACTTTACGACTGTAGAGAGAGAAAAACTGAATGTCTCCTCAAAGGCAATTACGTCTGTATTTGTTTTGTAATTCCGGTCTGTACAATCAATAAAAACACTGGCAGCAGGTTTTTCAAGATGGTATATTGACACACATTGTTTTCAGTTTTATTGCTCTTGCTCAGCACAGCCAGCCATGCTTGCCTCTGGAGTGTAGGGTGCTACTTCTGTTTTTGCTTCACGGTAAAGTCACTGGCATTAACGTGCACCCTTTTGGTTAGCACGGTCACATTATAGACTGTCAGTACCTTGACATTAAAAAGCTACTGAATGAACAAAATGCCCTTTCTGCAGACGCCCTTGGTCACAACCAGGAACTTGTTATCCATTAGCATTACAAAAAATAATTTATCATTTTTTTCCTCATTCTCCATAACTCACGAATGGCACAGTTTCTAATGACAAAGAGTTAGATACATTAGCATACACTTTACAGCAGCAGGTTAAACTAATGCATTTGTGCAATCAGACCAATGCCTTCCTGAGAAACATTTTCAACGTCATGGCTGTGCGCATAATTCAGGGAAAAAGTAAGCACAATGAAACAAAAGCCTATGAGCTATATGAACAATAAATCTGTCCTATGACTCCCATAACCTAGGTCAATTATAATCCTATGAGGACAGCAGATCAACAACAGGGGAGAAGGTGCACATCCAAAGTCCTCACGAGTTAAAAAAAATAAATAAAGGTTAAAAAGCCATGGTCCCACGATCAGCATCCCGCTGGAGACGGGGCAAAGAAGTACAGCGCCAGCAGGATAAGGTAGACGACCACAAGAACCGTACCTGGGTAAAATAAGACAACACTCAGCAGTCTTAGCATTTAAAAAAAAAAAAAATTCTGTATTGGATCAATTTGATAGCAGAAAGAAACAATATACAACACTGCTAAGATCTTTCTCTAAAAAGTGTATAAAATGATGGTGTAAACTGAGCAAAGATGGAGTTTGCTCTTTAGTTTTCTCAGCTGCTTCCACAAGGGGGCAGCATAGCCATGAGGTCACTGATAGTGGCAAAATAGAGACATTTCTGGAAGATTCAGTTCACAGCATGATCTGAAGATAAATACATAATGTCTGTGCACATTTTCGCTATACACTTAGTGAGTTTAATTTATTTTCTATTATGTTAAGCCAGTCATAACACCTCCGCTGTGTCCTGCTGCCAGCTTGGTCAATTTTATGGTGCATGTAAATGCACATGGCAATAAAGCTTCTCCCTATCCAATAAAAGTCAAATCATATCAAAACTTACCCTGAAAATAATCTGATTTGCCGTCCATGAAGATGTAGTTGACAAGAATGACACTGAAAATACTTGCCCATAGGTGCAAGTCGCTGAATAAGAGCACAAAACCCACATCCTGCGAAAAGCAGAAAAAGCCTTTGACTTCAGGAGACTATAAACGCCAGCCAGAAGGTATTTTTTGTCAATAATGGATCAGTGGTGAAATGGAAGAGGAGGGTATCTTACGTAGAACGCATTAAACAGGACGAGCACAGGGATCTGTAGCATGCAGACCTGCACGGCGATACAGCTCCCCACCTCCAAGCTGGAGAGTGAACACAGATCATTTAGATACAGAAATTACTTCTTATGCCGTGTCAAGACTTTGCTTCTCTGATATGGCAGGACCTACCTAAGACTGATGTTGTTCTGGAGCGCAAACTGGATCCCATTCACAATCTCTGGGATCTCAGGGACCATAGCGAGGACTGTAACCCCTATAAAATACTGCAGAGGCAAAGAGAAGTGTTACACAGGACAGCCAGAGGGTGCAGCGTCAAATCAAATATGTCCAAGCGTGCTTGCATGCATGTGATGACCTGAGAGATGCTGGGCTGGCTCAGGATGGGCTGGATGTGTTGGGTGGCGAGGTCGGCACAGACAGACATGAGCACAGTGGCCATGATGAGGATGACCAGAGACCTCCAGCGGGACCAGTGGACCACCGCCCCGTGGTGGCCCGTCACTAAATGAGACATACACAAAGAGATGACGGGTGTTAAAATAAGGAGATCATGACCTGACGGTGTGTTATACTGTGGAGTGGTAGGGGGAGACGTTTTGTAGAGGTTCATACCCTGTCCTCCTCCAACGTGGATGTCGTAAATGTGGGAGTGCGTCTTCAGTGTGAAAATTAGACCGATGATGTAGGCAACGGGCAAGAGGACAGACACCGAGTACACCAGCGGTCTGGAGGTGAGAACACAGGCGATTTAACGAGGATAGGCGGTTGTGTTTCTCAGTTATTAAAGAAACATCTTGCTTAATGAATACATACTTACTCGACATGGCTGTGGAATAATGTCTGATTGCTCTGTTAAAAAAAAAAAAAAAAAAAAAAAACAGATTTAGTAGGTTTCTAGTCTATCACCACCTTCCCTGTCTCCATGTGTGCAAGTACAATGGGGATGGATGGGCATTTTTTTGTGGAGCTCAAAACACTGACAATGTGCACATGAAAAACTCAACAGCAAAAGCTTTCCAAAACAATGACAGGGATACCCGAATCTACAGCCTAATCCGCAGCCTAATCCACAGCCTACGGAGGCAAAGAGTTTCACGGGGAACTATTTCCTGCCAAAGTACAAACTGTACCAATCCGCCTCTTAATTCCTCCTTCTTTTTCACATGTACAAAATATCTGTTCCCTTAAAGTTACATTATACATCATACAAAAACATGGTACACACTGTGACCTGTGTGCACTGTGCATGTATCTTGTTTGAACAAGTGTGAGTGTGTGTGTGTGTGTGTGTGTGTGTGTGTGAGTTCCTCAGGGAAGCGGACACTGACCAGGTCGTAGTGGCAGTTGTGGCAGACAAACGGCCCGCTGCTGTTGCTGGTGCTGTTTCCTCCGGTGGAGTTGGTGCAGGCGTCACACACCAGGTTCCCGTACGCCTTGGAGAAAAGCGTGGGGGCAAACACACCTGCAGTTGACAGGACGAGGGAGGGTGCAAGGGGGAGACGGCTAATGAGATACGAACTGACAGGAGTGATTGTGAAAACGTACGCTGGTGTGGACAGTGGAAAGTGGATCTGAGAAAAGGCAGGGAGGGACATTGTGAACGCTGACATACTGCATTACAATATAAAAACAACAGTGGGTTCATGCTGGCTTGGCTTTTCAAATGTTAAATAGACATTTAGCATTGCTGCCAGTATCAGCTGAGCGTGGCAATAAATTCTGGTCAGCTTATAAGATTTGGTTACATCTTGAGAAAAATAGGGTATTGCTAAAAGACAGGAAATCACTGTCTTCTTTTCCTCTTTTCTCTCACTATTAAAAAGGTTTGCATTGCATTTTGTTACTGTCTGATCAGAGCATAACTGGTGGAACAGGGGTCACTTTCCTTCAACACATACAGCTAGGTGTTAACACAACGGTCATCCTCAGGTACTTGCCTCCTACAGAGATGAAGAGCAAAGCGGAGCTCACGCCAGTCGAGCGGCTGTTGAACCTTTGCTCGCTGTGTCGCAGCCCTCCGATGATCATGCAGATGCCCTGCGAAACACCAAGAGGTATCCAAACTCAAATTTTTTTCACCTTTTCCGTGATGCCATAATGAAACAACACATTTTGCCATCGGATTGGCTGTGCAATGTGATATATCAACTTTCTTCACCAGAGATTGAACTTTCTAGTTTACAGACTTTTTGAGGTTTTTCATGATCATATGAGCCCTGTTAAAAACTGGTCATTTGTTTATTGACTTCCTCACTGACCATTCAGGTTTTCTTCATACAAAGTTACTTGAAAGGTTACTGACTTGCAAAATAAAATTTTTAATTATTTATTTCCCACAGGGATGGGTGAAATCGTGGATGTGTTGGTGAGTAGCGAATTTAATGATTCCACTAGTAATATTTTTTTCCAATTCAGCAACTTGTTTTTAAGATGAGCCCGGTGTGACGTGACTGCAGGACGACTCACAGGGATGAACAGGATGCATCCAAGCAGCGTGCCAGTCAGCGCCGCCTTCACGATCTCCTGCAGACAGGGGTTGGCTGTCTTGTGAGCCCTGAGCAGCGCCGTGATGTAGAAGGTCAGCTCCGTGATGGAGCCGAAAGTGGCGTTGACCACAGCGCCCACAGCAAAGTTACTCTGTGCTGAGATACTGCAGCCGGCGAGGGCCAAGAAACAAGACAAAGGGTAAGTGTGTGTGTGGAATAAAAATGAAGATCAGGGACATTTTTGAGACATTGCCACTGTGTACCCGTTCCCCTGTTGCTGCTTTAAGTTCATTAAAATAATTCCACAGTTTATGGCTCCCTATTTCCTTAATGAACTGTGCACTAATGCAGAAAGTGACAGAATATCATGTACCAGCCAGCCAAGAGTTCTTACATTTACCTTAAATTCACCTTTCCTATTCACAGTAATCCTGCACTTTTTCAGCTTAAGGAAAAAATATGAATCTGTGTCCTTCATCAGTGTCTTCTACACATTCTTGAAAGATTTGAGTCAGCAGGAAAAAATATGAGCACGTTTTAAAAAAACACCTTTAGGGCAAATTGTTTACATAAGTAAGAGGATCATTTGAGGACACAAATTTCAGCTAGGGTTTCAACACTTGAATAAATTCCCTTAAATTCATTTGCTCATTGTTTGTTTTAGCCAGTATACTATAGAAATGGACACAAATCTTTTTACTTAGTCTGATGGATTTGAACAATCTGCTGAGCTCACCTGGCGATGCCCATACCGATGTAATATGACAGCGGTATGATGGAACCGACTGCTATGGCAAACTTGACCTCAGAGCTGGCAAACTGGTTTCCTTTGTCGATGTACCCTATCACCATGGCAACGATTACGAGAGGGAGGAGGTCTGAGATGCAAGTCAAGGGTGATAACAGGTCTTCATGTGACACACACGCACACGCACACACTTAAAATTCCCTGACTTCTCCATTCCATGACTTTTCCATGGTTTTCCATGACCACAATGTTGAATTTCCAAAATCTACATAAATGTAACATGAGGACCAAAATTTTAACACTCTTACTAAAGGTCTTACTAAAGTTTATTATTGTGATTTTTTTTTTCCGGTGGGGGAAGTGAACATGACATGAACATAGGGCTGGGCGATCGACCACTAACTGATTGAGATCTTTGCAGACGTGATCATGTGACCAGTCATTTGCGTGTCAGGCTTATCTGACAGAGCACTCAGCAGCTGTTACAAAGTTATAACATGCAGTATGTAGTCACTCTTTTTACGACTCAACCATGAATTCATTTTAATCAATTTAATCCACTGATCATGCAGCCCTACAGAATGAGAACACCATAAAAACACGTTATGACTGACAAATAGCTAGTTAATGATTTTTTAAACTGAGTCTGAAAAAACTCCCATAACTTGTCCAAATAACTTTCTACATTCCTCGATGTTTCCTGTCTGAAATGGGCTCATCAAACTTCCATGACTTTCCAGAAAATTCCATGACCCTTGGAAAACCTGGTGTCCTTGTCCATCTTATGGTAAAGGATACTGACAGCAAACACATTGATCCCATCCACAGTGTACTTGTAGTAGTACCAGTTTGCAGCGTGGTAACAGCACAGAAGCGCTCTGGTCTCACAGCCTTGATACTAAAGGCAATGAAAATAAAATAAACATTAAAAAAAAAAAAAAGAGCAGAGATTTCATGCCAGACCAACACCAGCAGCGCTCAAATGTCCGATAAAGGCTACACGTCTCACGGCTCTCACCTTCCTCTGTGAGCAGGAGGAGACAGAAACATCCTCAGGAGCCAAGAGGAGGACAGTGCCCAGGGTGCGTGCGTTCATTTTTGCCACGGGGATGGTGAAGACCAGGATCCAGGAGAGGAAACAGGCCAGCGAGTGGACCACAATCAGAGGAGGATATCCCAGCAGCAGCCACACGTAGGTGGTGAACCGATGCTGCACAGAAACACTTAAAGACTTAGGAAAACTTTGAAATCCTAATATTTGACCTGCATGTATCATAACATTTTAAAAATGTGTTCTTTTAATAGAAAAAATGTGAGTGCGACTCTAAACGGACTTGCTCCTCAGCGTTTCTGCAAACACATGGAGAGACTGCAGAGCCGCAGCAGAGCAGCTTCACGTGGCAACTGTAAAGGTTCATTCTGCAAAATCATCTTTCACTCAGACAGCTTTCTCTGTGAAACAAGCAAATTCCTGGAACTTGCCTCCTCATCACTTGAAAATTACTGCAAACTTCACCATTTTTAAGAGAGCTACCGAATCCTGGTTCATTCAGTGACAAACCTGCACTGTAAACCTATAAAACTGTGAATTTTTCCCCTCTGTCTACAATTACGTCCTTTCTAATTATCTGTAGTTATGTTACTGCTAAATGTGTGTTTGATTGTATCTCTCTGTATTCAGTTTGTTTTGTAACTCACTATTCTGATCTCTTATTTTTACAAAAGCCCCTCTAGGGACAGACGCTGCAAATCAGCATCCACTACAAACATTATGATGCCTGATCGGATAGCTGTTCTCAGTTTGTCTATATACATTGTTTCGGTCCCTATCAAATAAACCATAAATAAATAAATTAATGAGTAAATTACAGTGCTTGCTCCTGTTTTCTGGAGCTGCACCTCCCCCAAATTATGTCAGCTTAAACTGTCTTGAATTAAAAAAAAAAAAAAATAAAAACTTTCCTATTTTACAGGTATGTTAAAGCAGGTGTTAATGTGTAGCATTGTTTCTATTTCAATACTTTTGTCTTTTGTTTGTTTTCTTGATTCATTTTATCATCCTAAAGCACCTTTGTAGCTAGTCTTCTCATGTACATTAATCTTTGTTTTTGGTGTCTCAAATATGTGGTAACTTGTGTTTAAAATGCATTTTGTAGATAAAGCAGTTTTACTTATTTACATACTAATTTTATGAATCATGCATACAGAGCCACTTGGACATTTCTGTATGTTATATCACAAACATGGTGGTGGTGTCGCCTTGGGTGGTGACCCTTACCCAGTAGGGTTTGTGTGGAGGCCTGCCTGGCATCTCCGGGATTGGCACCTCTGTGGGTGAAGGCAGCAGGACAGGCGAGACATCGTCCTCCGTCTCTGTGGTGCACTCACAGTTGGGGGCCCTCTCACAGCACCTCCTCACCGTGTTTCCTATCTGGAGAAACAAGCGACACACACGTTGGCTCACTCAAGTAATCTGTTACTTTTATCAACCTCCACCAGCGACCGAGGATTTGCAACAACATCAATCCATTCCTGGAAGAAACTAGAATATATGTGTTCCCAATACAACAACGACTACAATAAACATCCTTAATGATAACTATTATATTATATAATAGTTAATATAATAGTTAGATATTTTTGGTGCATTTTTTGATACAGAGACAAGCCAATCAAACAATCAGGTAGCTGACCTCAGTGCTGTTTTGTTTGCTGAGAAACTGATCACAGATATGATTACAATGTGAATCCTTGAGCAAAAGTATTTAGTTATAGTTATTTATCTGTGAGTATCACTCTGGATGAGAGCAGGTCTTTAGCTGGCAGGTTAGAGGGGGTTTGACTTGTGTTTGAACATATTCTACAAGGATATATTTACATATTTAGTTAATAGCATGCATAGGGGAAACCACTGGCTCTGATAGGAAGATTAACACAGCCATATTATAGGTTCTTTGAGGAATTTGATGCAAATTTGTTAAAATGTGATCCAAACATCATCAGCATCATCACTAAGGGACAGTAACCAGCTGTTTGCTGCAGGGAGTCTAGGGAGTATCAGTCAGGTGGAAATGAAATGCAGTGTCGCTTGTGGTGTTGTGGTGTTAAAAAAAAAAAAAAAAAAGACTTCCTCTTTCGTAGCCACAAAACAGGCTGTGAGGAAACTGGAGAGGTTTCTGTGCATCTGTGCATCTTTCTAGTTTCAGTTGGTAGAAACAGGAAAAGAGACAAGGGGATTAATGGCGCAAAACATTAGCCAATCCAAACTGTACCTCCTGGATTGACTTGCCAAAAGGCCACAGGAAGTACCATGACAGCTGCCAGCACAGCTTACCTGAGGACAGAGAGCGAAAAGAGGATGGCAGTGTTTAATAATGATAGATATCTAATCCTGGACTGTGCCATTGCATGTTAACTGTGAGTGATGAAGCCAGCGGCTGCCCTACCATACGGCAGCCCGATCACAGTGACGAACATGAGCACGCTGACCAGGAGGTACACCAGAGACACCCACCAGCCGAAGAGAAACACGTACAACACATTTCCAAATGTGACGAGATGACCTGACACCAGGAAGACAAGCAAGAGATACCATTATTGATAGCATAACAAGATCTATGTGAGTCACTGCTGACATTTATATTTATTTATATATATATATATATATATATAATTCACCTCATAATACTGTATTTAATTCTACATCACTTTACACAAACCTAACACACTCACCTGTGTGCGGTTTAATGACGTTCAGTTCAGAGTAGAGCTCTTTCACAACATCTGACCGGACTTCAAACGGACGCTCCGTCACATGGCTCTTCCATTTTCTGAAACCAAACTAAACACACACACACACACACACACACACACACACACACACACACAAAACCAAAAACTGAGACCACGATTTGATGGGCTGCACTGAATTGTTCAGCAGCTTTTATTGTGGCAAATTCCTACCCTGTAGTTGTTGACCAGCTTGTTGGCCTCCACTTCGTTCTCAGCTCTGATAGTGGTCTTGCTGAGGATTTCCTCCCAGCTATCGTCACAAGCATGATGGCTCTGACCTAAAATAACAGCGCACCAAACGGCACGCAACCATTAGCAGTGATGACATGAAACGTAGCTGTAATGAAACAGGGCCCGGTACTCACATGCATGCGTGGCCACCGTACACTTTGCAGCACAGATTACAGGACACAGAGACCGATGTGCCGGGGGAGTGTGTGTGTCGGCTGAATTCAGCTGTTGACCTTGTCGGTCGCAGATAAGCCCATGAGGGTGAGCGGCCTGCTCCCATGGAGGATCTGCAGCAGCAAACAAAATGGTTATTCAGTGTTGGTACAGCCACTACACTTCTTTAAACAGAGAGCACAACAAAAGAGTGTGTAGTAACTATTGTGTACTACTGAAACTGTGCGTCAGGAGCTTATTCTGCAGAGCATCTGTGAGCCAGATGGACATTAATTAAATCCTCTGTGGTAATTTAAGTGTCAGAGCTTACTAATGTATTTTAGGATAATGTATGTTTGTGTTAAATTTTGGTGTAGCAGGCGAATTACAGAGATGACTTGTAAAACTGTCCTTAATTTTTCAAAGCTGCTCAATAAAATTGTCACTTATTTTGCCATAAAATTAACTTTCCCCGAAGCAGTTGAGCATTCATTCTCTGCAGTCTACATATAATTCATTACATTTGAACACCAAGGAAATGAGACATCCGGGAAATTCTCTTCTTTTTTTGCATCAAACAAGTCTTTGTCCTGACAAAAGCATATAGGGATCCTTTCCACCCACAATGTCCGGCGCACGGTCACGCCTGAAATCACTTTGCTTGTTTTATTGGCTACAATACGAGTTGCTGTCTGTGATTACTGAGACCTGCGACTGACAGCCAGACAAGAGGCGTATTTGTTCATCAGAGAAACCGCAGGCATGACTTCAGTTTAGCCGGGAGTAAGATGTCCTAGTTCATTCATTCCCTGGACGGGTCTCCTAATGGAGCACAGTCACGTGTTGCACAAAAAATACCACTGGCATCTGGAGAGAAACTTCCCTTTTCAAACAATTCGGCACAAGACACACTTTCGGCACAGACACGTTGTGTTCCTCTTTGTGGCTTTCTATTTGCTGCGTGAAATGTGCACAAATATAAAGGTTTGCCACTGTGATAGAGATGCATGTTTAAAGGAAGGTACACACACTGTCCTCTGCTGCAAAATAAATAACAGTAGTTATGGAAAGCCATGAAAATCAGCAATATAGAAGGGAAAACAAACATAAATTTATATATACAGGTGTAGTCAGTGACAAAAAACTACAATTATCCAGCTGGAAGAGAGTTACACATTTTAACACAGGCAGACGACAGTGGGTGCAACTACCAGCAGAGAGTGCTCATGTCTATGATGGTGCCAGTGTAATGTGAATCTATCTATTTATCCATCTATTTATCTATCTATCAATTTATCTGTACATCTGACAGGCAAATCAGCATGTACAATCAAACAACAAGAGTAAAGACTCTGACAGGTGATCATTATCATAGAGGATGTATCCTTGTATGGTGCAAATGGAAATTTTTGACTTTACTTTTTTTTTGTATGACACCCCCCCCCCCCTCCCCCCCCCCCCCCCCCTCTCTCTCTCTCTCTCACACACACACACACACACACACACACACACACACACACGCAGTTCCCTTGCGCATGGAGGGGGGTAACACATCGTCAGCACCATGTGACTGACTGATGTCTAATCGTAAACTGCAGCACCTTTGCTCTTAATGCCAAATAACAGCCTGTCCCGTCGCAGCGTAGTGAAAACTGCGGGATGGAGCGTGTATGTACAGAGCTGCGGGGCACACACACACACACACACACACACACACACACACACACACACACACACACACACACACACACACACACACACACACACGTCGGCTTGTAAACATACGAGGGTTGTTCACCACACACACTGACATACTCCGGCAGCGATGCAAAATATAAAACATATAAAAACTGAATGGCTGCTCCTCACCTTGAGTGTCGGGGGCCGGCCTCCTCCTGCGGCTGGTCGTGTCTGTGCTGTCGGGGGCGGACAGGGACATCCCGGCCGGGTCCGGCACACGGCGCTTCTGCCTCTGCTCTCAGGCGGACAGGGCGCACTGATTCACGGATTAGACCGCTTGGCATTATGGGAGACGTAGGCTAATTACTACATGCTGTTACATGACTAGTCTGACTCAGTGTCCTGCTATTTCATTTGAGAAAGGCACCAAAATAGGCTAAGTAGGCAAGTCAGTAAACAATAACAATGTAATAAGAAAGTAAGTAGCCGAAGTAATGAGGAGGAAAGTAAAGCAAGTCATGTTTGTTTATGTCGCACCTTTGATAAAGGTCACAGTAACAAGGTGACACACAATGGAATGAAACAGTAGTGATGATAAGAACATTAAGAAACAACAATAGCAAAACAAATAAATAATCAGTCAAGTCACATGTCCACAGGTCCACAGGTGTAATATGCTATGCAAGGGAAGATTATTCCATATTTTTGGTGCCACGCTTTCAAAAGCACCATCACCTCGAGTTTCAATTATTTTGAGCGACTGTGAGAAGACCAAAGTACACCTGCAGTACGAGGAGAAGTTCACAAATGTGCTGAGAGAGAGTTAACTTTTAATAGAATAGACCAGAAATTGTTACAATAGCAAAAAAAAAAAAAAATGTGATCAGTGATTAATTAAACGTTTTTGTGTGAGCGTTACCGTTTTTAATCTATCTGAAAGACATATACAAATAATTAAACACGTGGCATAAACTAGAATCTTTTCAAAGCAGGGTCTCTCTTGCAAAATAACTTCAGGAGTCAGACAAACAAAATGGTGAAAAATGAAAAAGTATGGGACCTGTAACTCCCCACCCTATCACAGTATGGTAATTCAGTATAAATTCATATGTGGCTTCTCAGATTGTGTTCCTCAACATGAATAAATAATGTCCATGTCCTCTGGTATATTAACAAAAATGTTCAATGTACACAATCAGTAAATATCTAAAAGGGTGTATGATAAAATGACACTGAGGGATTGTAGATTTAGGAACACAGGACAATGGGGACATAGGGCAGTGGGAACATGAATATGCTCTCATCCAGTTTGTGTTGAAGTGCGGTTCGGTCCATAATGGCTAAAGTTTGGTGCAGATGATTGGGAAAAGGTTGTTGTGTCTACTGCTTTCTTGTTGTCTGGAGACAGTGTCACCTAAACCTTTTGCTGTTTGGTTTAAGGTGAAAGACAAACAAGGGCAAATTAAGTTATATCACTGACGTCCTGCATACTGACTCTTGCTGCAAAATAAACATTTGGTGACAAATAAAGTTTAAGGTCAGGCAGACTTTTGTAAAGGTTTTTGTGACCCAAATGCTGGCTTTGTCAATAAATATTGTTGTGTCAAGCCATCACCCACCCACCGTCAACTGATCTATCTGATAGGACAAGTGTCTCTCATCCTCTTGTCCCACCCATACAGTTGATCCTCATATAGGCCTAAGTTGCCAGAATGTTTATCAAGTCATCCGACTGAATAATGCATAAAACATTACGGAATACATCCCCAAGGCCTTCGAGTGGCGAATGAGATGGTCCATAAGCATGATTGGAGGAGGTGCTCAGCCTTGGAGGTGGGATTTTCAAAAGATCATGGATAATCACATATAAAAGCAGCAACAGACACAGGTGGTCCCCTTGTGGATCGCCCCAGTCAAACTGATGTGAAGCCATGGCAAAACATTGGAGCGCCACCTCTTCTGTGTTCCTGGCACTGCTGGGGTGCTTGGTTGGGACCTTGGTGGAAGGTCAGTTCCAGAAACCTGCCTATAATCCTTCACCGAAGGGTCCTCCCCGCCCACAGGCGCCGGAGATGCCTCCACCACCTCAGCCACCAATGTTTGTTCCCCGTCCACAGGCGCCAGAGATGCCTCCTCCACTTCCACAGGCACCAAAGCTTCCCCCTCCACCACCTCCACAGGCACCAAAGCTTCCTCCTCCACCACCTCCACAGGCACCAAAGCTTCCTCCTCCACCACCTCCACAGGCACCAAAGCTTCCTCCTCCTCCACCTCCACAGGCACCAAAGCTTCCTCCTCCTCCACCTCCTCAGGCACCAAAGCTTCCTCCTCCACCTCCACAGGCACCAAAGCTTCCTCCTCCACCTCCTCAGGCACCAAAGCTTCCTCCTCCACCTCCTCAGGTACCAAACGTTCCTCGACCACCTGCAGCTCCTCCTGTCCAGAGCTGTGAGGTAGCAGAGGGCCAGAAGATCCCATGTGGAGGTCCTGATATCACCGCTGCTGCTTGTGACGCCATAAGCTGCTGCTTTGATGGTCACCAGTGCTACTATGGAAAAGCAGGTGAGTATTTGAAACTATATATCTGATAACTGCTATTTATTCATTAGTGAACAAGGAATTTTGTTAAGGAATGGAATATATAAAATCCTTTACTCAACATTTAATGTCTATTTCTGCCCTTCGTTGAATGTAATTTAGCTTTTTAACCTATAAAGACCTGTTTCTTTGCTGCCAGTGACTGTGCAGTGCACCAAAGATGCCCAGTTCATTGTGGTGGTGGCCAGAGATGCCACTCTGCCCAACATTGACTTGGAGTCCATATCTCTGCTCGAGGGAGGTCAAGGCTGCACTCATGTTGACTCTAATTCGGGCTTTGCCATCTACCAATTCCCTGTTACCGCTTGCGGCTCTGTTGTTATGGTAGGATCTTTATTTTTCTTTATTTGAAAACACCTCAAAGTGACATTGAGAAGTATCTATGCAAATTCTTTCCCATTGGCACATCTGCCTGTTGTCCCTTGCAGGAGGAGCCTGGTGTTATAATCTATGAGAACAGGATGTCCTGTTCATATGAAGTGGGAGTGGGGCCCCTCGGGGCCATCACCAGGGACAGCACCTATGAGTTGGTGATCCTTCACTGTTTCACTGTCAAAATAGAAGTCCTGAGCACAGAACATAATCTCATAGCTGTCTCTTTTCAGGTTGTTGTTCCAGTGTAGGTACATTGGCACCTCTGTTGAAACTCTGGTTGTGGAGGTGCTGCCGATAGACAATCCTCCCCCTCCAGTTGCTGCTCTGGGACCCATCGGTGTGGAGCTGAGACTGGCCAACGGGCAGTGCTATGCTAAGGGTTGTAATGAAGGTAACTGCATGCAAGCCTGTCTGAAAATCATGTCGTAATGTTGGCTACGATTTGAACTGAATCTCTCCTGTCACAGAGGAGGCAGCCTACACTTCGTTCTACACGGACGCAGACTATCCTGTGACCAAGGTGCTCAGGGACCCTGTGTATGTGGAGGTTCAGCTCATGGGCAAGACAGATCCCAACCTCGTCCTGAATCTCGGCCGCTGCTGGACAACCACTGGCCCCAACCCTCACAGCCTGCCGCAGTGGGACCTTCTGATTGATGGGTGACTAAAATGACAATTCCTACAGTGCTATTTATTGAAACATGTTGAGTAACAATCAGTTTGGAATACCTGTGTATCTGTTCAGTGGGAATAATGACTGATGCAGTGAACACACTGATTCCTCTATCTATTCAAATGCAAATACCAGTAGAGAGGATTTAAATACTGTATTGGAATCTATAGACATTATAGGCTTAAATTAAAATAAATAAATAAATAACCTTAACTGCATAATTTTAAGTTTTCCCAGCAACTAATCATGTAAACTGAGGAATTATAAATTTGGCAACAATTTGCAAAACGTAGAATTTGTAAATTTGCTAAATTGCAGGAGACTTTGAGACATTAAAAGTTAACATTATTATTTGAAAGCAACAAAATATTTGATAACCAGTGAAGAAAAAAAAAACTTTTAAACCACAAGTGTGACTGAAAATGAAAAACTCCAGTTTGTCATCACCTTGTCATCATTTGCTCTGGGTGCAGGTGTCCAAACCCCAGCGATTATTACTTGAGCTCTTTAGTTCAAGTGGGTCCCTCTTCTGGCCTGGACTTCCCAACACACTACAAGCGCTTCATTTTCAAGATGTTTACCTTCGTGGATGCCCAGTCTTTGGCCCAACTGAAGGAGCAGGTAATGAATAGGTGCAGTGTAACCACTGACATTAAAGTAGTACCTCTTCACTAACACAGTTTTCCCTGTTCAGATTTACATTCACTGCAGCACTGCGGTGTGCACCGCTGGACCAGGACATTCCTGTGCCCAGTCGTGCCGCAGGAACAGTAAGTTGTGCATTTGTAATTTGTGGAATTGAGGAAGATTGTGTAGGATTGTTGCATTGTGGCTGCATCTGACCGTGTTTCTTATCTTTCTATAGAGAGAGACACGAAGGCTGCGGACTTGAGGAAGGCTGACCCCAAGACTGTGGTTTCCAGTGGTCTTGTGATCATGTCGGCCCCTCTCCAGTAAACAATGCTGAGTCAAGTCAAAGGATTAGATTAGAATATTTAGTAAAAGATTTGAAACCTCTACCATGATTGAGTTATCAGTGGTGTGTAATTTAACTGTTATGTATTTGCAATGCATGTCAAAGCCTGAGAGAGACCCAAAGGTTGGTAGCAGGGAGAAGGAAATGGGGCCCAAAACCATTCTGGTAAAACTGGTAACCAAACAAATTGGCAATGAAGTGCTAAGTGTGAGCTTTTTTAAAAATGGCTCTTGAGGCTAAATAAAACTGAAGGAGAGAAGGTTATCTTTACACCTGGGTATAATTGATGAAATTAACCTAACTATATCAAAATTGCAAGGACAAAATGTCCTTGAAAAAGGGGCGTTTGAGAATATTTAAGTTATTGATACTCATGGGAAACAAAACAGACCTTTCAAGGTGACCGAAACAGCAGTGAACAATGTTGCCATTAACTTAGAGACATTTTAACCAACATGGACTGCAGACATGAACCCTTGTAGTGTTTTACGACTCTCCTAAAATAAATAATAATAATAAAAAAAAGATAAATAGAGCAATGGTCTTGACATGTGCTCTTGGAAGAGCTCTTGAAATGTTCTTTCAAAATTCATGTAATATTATACAAGTGGGCCTATTTGTCATGAGACATACAAATTGTAGAGAAGACATAAAGCATAGCAAACACAAATACACAGTTTTGCAGTTTTACGATATTAAGTATTTGAAAAGTTGTATAAGTATTTGAAAATGTTGACAAAGTAATGCTGCTGCATCATTTCACAGAGCACAAGACTTCACCAAAAAAAAAAAAAAAAAAAAAAAAAAAGATGCATTACAAATCTCCTCACATATATCACAACTTAACTATGAAAAGAAATTGCATGTTTATTTTGATGCACATTATTGAAAGTTTTGGAGTGCAAAACTTTAAGCAATGTCAACCGATAGATGCTGAGATGATGTTGCCAAGAGCAGTTTTTCT
The DNA here is from genome assembly GCF_902150065.1 of Myripristis murdjan. Taxonomy (NCBI): domain Eukaryota; kingdom Metazoa; phylum Chordata; class Actinopteri; order Holocentriformes; family Holocentridae; genus Myripristis; species Myripristis murdjan. The sequence goes on from NC_043985.1 coordinate 23,453,651, forward strand.
AGTTCTTCTTGACAGTAGGGAGGAGAAAGGCGCTGGTAAGGGAGTGAAAGGTGAATAATTTTATATACGATGGTAACTATAGAAAATATGAATGGGATTTGCAAGAAACACCAAAAATAGTCTGTGCCTCACAGAGGCTTACTAGACATGCTGTTTTGTTCCATGAAATAAAACACATCAACCAACAGAACTTTGGTGAATTTTCATCCTTCAGTTCCTTTATGATTATTGCTAACAATGTGCCACTCTTCTTGGAAAACCTTGGGAAATACCTATCTAGGACTTGGTTGTGATAAAGATATATGTTCAAGTAAAGTAATTTAAAAAAATCCAACAACAAAGGTAACAAAGAAAACAAAGGACAAAGGTAATGCTGTATGGATGTATTTTATCCCCTGGAGTAATAAGCTTTATATCTCATGAATGTCCATTCCACACAGCCCTAATTTATGGCTGTTTTTGGAAATCCCATTCATTTTATCCAAAGGGATTCTGAACTGCACATCAAACAGTGAAGATGCAAACCCATGACATATAATATGACAATAAACTCCCACTGCAGTTCTCAATTCAGGCTGCTTTTGGTCGAGAAACAGTCGCAAGAAAACATCTGCAGAATAATTTTCAGTGGTGTAGGGCAACAATTTGCAATGTGAACCCACTTTACATGGCAAATTAACAGGTTAAATATGAATAGCCCGCAGTCAGCATGTGGTGTGGATACTATTTTGATTATGCCTTTCAAGTCACGCCTATGATCACATGTGACATTATTTGCTTTTGCATCCTGAATGAGTGTAAAGGACTAAATGGCAAGGCTTCAGAAACCACCAGATCAGGATTTATTTGTTGCCAGTTGTAGATCACCATTGATCACTGATTGTCTTGCAGGTGAATCTCAGGTTTACTGACATAAAAAGAAAAAAAATGGTGCATTCTCTATTGGTGGTATTGCTGGGGAGTGTTACTGTGGTACTCAAGCTAACAAGTACAACAAATCTCTAAGTCTGCAGTAGAAAACTGTTCTGTGGTGTCTTTATCAAAATGAAACAGTAACATTTTATCCAAACAGTTTCTGGCACCGGTGATGATAATTTGGTTTGTTGCCCTTACAGAGCGGAGCAAGAAAGTCTTTGTAGGTTTTTGCTTGAAGAGGCCCTCGCCACATGACTGTATGAGCATGTGGTTAACCGACATTAACGGATCAAAGTAAAGCATAGACCCCTCACCGAAAAGTGTACACACAACCTCCGAGTCCTCTGTCGTTCCTTTTCTGGTCAGACCGCTGTTGACCGCCTGCTAGAAACCCCCAACACAGTCCATGCCTCACAACGCAGCGATGGTTTTCCTCCTCCGTCAGTCAGACTTGTCCTTCTTCTTGCTTGCTCCTCCTCCTCCTATGGGAACTTTGGAGACCACTGCTGAGCCTACAGCAGTCACTCCTCCGGCTACGGCACATACTCCTCCTTTGACGGCCCCCACTGCAACCGACGGCACCGCGGCCACAGTGGTGACGGCAGTCTTGGTGAGGCTCAGGCTCTGTCCTCCTATCCAGGCCACGCCACCAACTGTGGCTCCTACAACCCCCTTGGTGGTGTTGAATAACCGCCCAAACATGCCGGGCTGCGTCTGTGGGTGGTCCTTGTGCGTGTCTGTGCAACAACAAATGGTACACCGATTCAATTTATCACTGTGCCACAAATCCTCTCCCGAAACAAACCTAAAAGCAGTTTGTTCACAGACTGAACTAGAACAGGTGGTGCTGCGCTTGCTGGATCCCGTCCCTATGTTTACTTGTCACCACCAGGGGGCTCTAGTGGGTTCATTTTGAATAAAATAATAATAATAATAATAATAATAATTTAGTGACCTTTGCCTCAGAAATACTTTAGTCATCTGTCTCTGATTTGTCAGCATTTTTGAGGCATCCACACCATAGAAATGCATGCTTTTGTAGCTTGTTTGTATGTTAAAAAAAAAAGGTTGTTGCTAATTATCACCATATCTTTTTTAATAATCTGAAAGCCATCAGTGCAATTACAAAAACCAAACTACTCACAGCTATGTGGTTAGCCACCCATGACGATGATGATGATGAGTTGCACAATTACAACATCAACCACACACACGGCATACAGAGCAGCATTCGCACAAAAAAACCTACCTGTAATTTTATATTGCTTAACACTTTGACCGCAATCGAAAATCTAACAGGCAGAGCAACAACGTCTGTAAAGTCTGTGGCAGTGCTGGCTTTTTGTTAGCAAAGTAATTATTTTGGTTGGCAGAATTCAGTGAATGCAGCTAATTTAAGATAGAAACATGCCGATAAAAACGTCCAAATTTTTAGTAGCATTTATCATCAATCGAGACAGGAACGACATAACTGATGCGAAAACCCAAGGATTTTACCCACAGAGAAAATACATTTGACATAGAAATCCATATTTGGATTTCCATATTTCCCCCCAATCAGCATAAACGATGATATATCTGATCTAAGCAAAATTTCTTCAATCAACAACCAAAGCCATACTGATCCCACTGAACAGCATGGTAATGTTAGATGTGATGTTAGAGACAAGCAATATTCCTGAAAGAGTTTAACCTCTACTTTCTAAGTTTTAAAATAAACTGTGTTTCTTATCGTCAGCTCCTGTTCATGATATGATTCTGCTGAAAGATGACAAACAATAACAGTGAAGCATCTCCAAACCCTGGGTGTTCTGGCATAATCTACAACCTCTGACCCCACTGTCATGACATTAAGATCAATCAGCAAACAACCAAACATACCTGCATCTGATGGCTCATCTTTGAGGTATGCAGGCGTGTCGTCGGGTACCTGCTCTGTTTGACTCATCTCTCTGTGAAGATAAATGATGCAATTACCCCGAAAGTCAACAGATTTTTTTTTTTTTTTTTAAAAATCTCAATTCAGAGTGTCTGTCTGAAAAATACTCTGGCCATTGCCTGAAATTGCCTATAAGTAATTTTAAGCCTGTAGTCGAGCCTGCTTTAGACAAATGCTTTAGTTTAGGGGGTAAATCTAACTTTTTTAGTGATTTTATCCTCATACAGTCATTTGATTTGTTCTTCCTGGCTCTTCTTATGAGCTGCTTTGAACTCTAACCCAATTTAATCCTAAAATACCAGGGATTCCTGCGGTAAAACATCCTCCGAATATGCTCCGGATTCTTACCTGGCCTTATTTCAAACCATACAAAGTTCCCTATATCCAAGACACCCAGGCCAAATGTCATTCGTTTGGTATAGAACTGGAATAGGCAGATCTGGTTGCTCTTAAAATAAAAGCCCTACCTCAGTTTGGGCATGCTGACAGCACAAAACAAGGCAGACCTGTTCACTGTCTTGTCACAGAGTTTAAACACCAGATGGGAAGCCAACTCAGCTTTTACAGCGAGGCAATCGATGTCGACTCATACGGTTTAAAAAAAAAAAAAAAAAGAGTTGTGCAGCAGCCCCTTTGTTTCAAAAACATGGAAAAACCACAGTGTCTTCAGGGCAGAAATGACTTCTGAAATGTTAACCCACTTTAATCCTCGGTAGATGCTCTGGAAGCTCTTAATTTTCTGCTTTTTTGCATCTCAGCTGAAAATCTCCATCCACTGAACTTGGTTAAAACGTCAGAAACTTGACACATTTTTCCTCTTGAGGAATTAATCTTTTGACTTGCACGGCATCCACCCTGTTAAAAATAAGATTATGAAACCCAACCACTTTACAAACTTATGTAAGCCAGGCCTGTTAAACCTGCACTTTGTGTATCCTGTAACTCTCTCATTATTTGTGCACAGGTTAATCCAGATTGTTGGGGAAAACTTGGCCAACAAACTGATTACACTTCATGTGGAAACAGTTTTTTTCTCTCACCATGCACATGGAGCTAGGACGTGAGGCAGTCTGTGTTTTTTTTTTTTTTTTCCCAACTTGGCAAACAGTGCAGCTTACATAAAATACAACCAGGGCGTTAGGTTGACACTATAATGCGGTTTAAACTGGCTTGGTGGATGCCACGCAAACACCAAACTAAAATTAAGCTCATAATGCCACCGAGCGAAGAAATTTGGTAAGACTGGAGTACATATGTTGAATACCTCTCTGTTTGCGTCTTTAAAATAAAGGTTTTAGACGCTGGGCTATTTTTTGGTTAACTAATTTGTTTACGTGTTTTATTTTCTGCCCCAAGTTAACAATGGCGCAAACCGCGGCACTTGAACGCCGCACTACATCGCACAAACGTGGCGTTTATGGTGACCAAAGCTGCTTTTTAAGACTTTCAGAGATAAACCGGTGCGTTTAAACTGATGTTTTCGTCTTTTTATCGGTGACCTCGAACAATATGGAGCCCTAACTTTTTTGTCCGCTCGTCTGGAGGACAAATGGTAGCCCCCCCCTCCAAAAAATTATCTGTACCCAAGACAAAAAGTGCAGCAGCATCCTGCGGGAGTTCTCACTTTCTACCCCGTGACCCTCAAACAAACAGCCTTTTTTCTCTTACCTTGTTGTTTTGTAACCTTATCAACCGGCTCTAATGTGGCTGTCGGCTAGTTAACTAAACAAGTAGAGACTTTATTGTCCAACTGGGCCTGCTGGTGAAGTTGTCTTGTCTGATTTTTTGGACGAGAACTTCAGTCTCCACCCACCTCCGAAAAACAAGACACACCAACAACAACAACGACGACGAAGAAGAAGGGTCAGCCCGCCGCCCGGGTTTGAGCCAGGAATTACGATTATATTCCCAAATTACGGCGTGTGGAAGTTGTTTATGGGAGCTAATTGTTCGTTTTTAATGAGGTTGGTTTATTGTCATATCGCTGTGTACACATGGGCGTGTTTGTCTGTAGGGGAGCGCTTTTCTTCTTCTTCTTCTTCTTCGTCTTTTTGTTTAATGGCGGGTGGTGATCTGCGATTAAGGCGCTTTACCGCCACCTGGTGTTGTGGAGTAAAGGTCAGCGAAAAAATACTCTTATTGTCTTTATTAACCCAGTTTCCTTGAAGAATACAAACAAGGCTTTATAGTTTTCCTCCTTAAATAAATAAGATATATTAGACATAAATTATTATGACTTTTTTTTAGTTTCCTGTGTGTGTTATTCTTATGGCAGTGGCACATAGGGAGCATTTCTTCGTGGGACACCGCCCCCTAAACACACACACACACACGCGCACACACACACACACACACACACACACACACACACACACACACACACACACACACACACACACACACACACACACACACACAAATGAAGTCCTTATTTGTTTCAGGTATATCTGTTGGTCAGTTTTAGTGAATGTTCACTACTTCAGTGTCAAAAAAAAAAAAAAAAAAAAAAAAAAAAAAAAAATCAGGTATAAATAAACTTAGCCCTTAGTCTGAATCATTATTTTGTATTTTGAATGAAATAAAAACAAAAAAATAATCACCTGACTGGCGGTGGAGTACATTAATCTTTCTCAAATGACGAAAAACTCAAAGTAGACCAAAATAAGAAGTAACTGGTCTGAAGGAAAATGATGTCTATTCCACCACTACTACTGCCAATACTAGTTGTAGTATTAAGTTACTGTAGTGTATTTTTATTATTCTGTTTTATTGTTCAAATCAAATGTTACTACTGGCTCAGTTTCACACTTACAAATGCAACTTTTTGAGATAAAAATGTGTTTATTGTGTTTTTCAAGGAAACACATTTTGACAATTTCCGACTCTGGTAATACGAAACGTTCAATATCTATGCAGCCTATGATGTTGGACCTCTCTATATTAAAACACACACACACACACACACACACACACACACACACACACACACACACACACACACACACACACACACACACACATACATACACGCGCGCGCGCACACACACACACATCGTCATGCTGCAGTGCTGTATGGTTTATTGTGATGTTTATTGTGTGTGTGATGCTGAGTCTCAGTTTGCAATAAAGTCTTTAGTGAGAGGGAAAAAAAGCTCAAAGTGGAAGTGACGTGCTTCCGCCTTTTGGGTCTCACGTCGAAGATCGTCTCTTTTTTAAACAGAGAGTTCACTCGACATGTTTAAAAACAAAATCAGGCTGACTCTGTTCAAAAGAAAAAAAAAAATGGCGTCAAGTGTTTTCCTTTATTCAGCCACTTGATGCTGTCAGGATGAACTTGACCAGATCTCTGACATCTGGGATTATAAATGTTTGATCTGACTGAATTTCAGCAAAGAAAAAAGATACTAATGCTGGTGTGCATTTACAGTAAAGTGTAAATCTAATAGTTTATCTAATGCCAATGCGGTTGAACTTAAATAGCTCCTGATTTGAAAATACTGGGAGGTGAATTGACATTTGTAGAATAAAAAACAACTAACAATATCTTTCTCTTTACAGCAATGTATAACCTCACTTTCCAAAAGACAAATCACTGTAAGTAAACATTTTGAACTGTCACAAAGCAACAACAACAACAAACAATATGTGAATTAGAAAGTCTATCAAGAATAGATTACTACTGAGCACGTTGTTAATCTTTTGTCATGTTGACTCTCTAAATATAGATACATAGATAGATTCAATCCAAGTGATATAATCCAGATGCACAGATGTAATCCAAGTGTCACCAAGGGTCCTGGGATATTTTTACAGATTCATTTGTAACCCATGGTAAAAAAAAAAAAAAAAAAAAAAAAAAAAGAAAAAAGGATTAAGTGTGTTTCCACTTAAACACACCAGGCAAGACAAATAGCTCCATGCATTTAAATAATGAAACAGACACTATTGAACACCATGAAACATCCAGTGATGTTCATCTACTTTTAATCTTGTGCAAGTTAAAAGAGTTGTTGATGTAGCTCAGTGCAACATTTTAATTTATGTGTAGTCAGTGCCTAACAGCTTATTATAATACTCTTTCTAAAAAATAAGGTTTTAGTATTTCTGATGAAGTTATTTTGGGTTTGAATCCACACACTTGCCTAGTTTGTTAATTATCTGGCCCAGCATTGCCTATAATGACCAGATTAATGATAATGTTAATGATAGAAGGCTAAGATTATTATATCTATATTTACATTTTTTAATGATTGCTGCAGTGGGAAGTTTTAGGGCTGTCGGCATCAAATCAGGCGCTGTGTGTAAGCAGCACATAGCACACCTTCATTTTGATCTTTTTTATTTTTATATATTTTTAAGATTACAAATAAATTTCAAAAAAGAGATGACGCTATCACGTGACTTCCCAGCTCCGTTTCCCGCCGCGCTTCTCTTGTGGTTCCCGGAAACAGACACAGAGTGGCACCTCTCTCTCCTCTCTCTCCTGCTCCTGCTCCTGCTTGCAGGGAAAGTGGCCGTGTTGCAGGAGAAGCGGGCGGCTAAACAAGTGAATTTGATGTTGAACCGAGCGCAGCCGGCGGATTACAAGTTTGTGGCCTCGGGTTGGGCCGCCGCGTGTTTTCTGTTTTTAGACCAAACCTCCCGAGCTGCCCGACAGGTTGGCCATCCCTGCTCTCCTCCTCGTCGTGCGGTCAGCTTTCAAAAGTTCCGCCCTGTGGACAGACAGGTAGCTAAATGTGGTGGTGGGTGGTGTAAGCATGATGATGATGATGATGATGATGATGGTGGTGGTGGAGATGATGATGGTGATGCTAGCCCCAGAAGCCCTGCGGGAGGACTGGGTCTCGTGTGCACTTGCATCATTTTTTATCCTCTTCTTGCACATTTCCAACAGCCATGTCATTTATTTTGCTGCAGTGCACTGATTTGCAAACTGCAGCAGAAACACTTTCCCTTTTTAAAGAGAAATCTCCAAAAGCTTCAATTTTTTTTTTTTATTTAACCTATCCTGATGAACCAAAGTAGGGTGATCAATAGCAGCTGGGACCTGAAAGAATCAAGTCTTTGGTGATATTAAAACAGTCAAAAATTGATCAAAAATCACATGTGAGGCAATTATTACTTTTCTTACAAGCCTAAGTCTGCACACTGTACTCCTCAGCTTACTTCAGGCTGTTTTTGCAATATTCCAGTGAAATACATGGAATAAATTAGGACCTATTTCATTACAATCACTATTATAATTTACCAATACACCTCTATATTCTGTGCATGGAAATATTCTGTTATGGTAATAGTGACTGTGTGGTCATATGCTTAGTCTGCACTCCATCATATGACACCATCCTCTATATGCACATATGACTCTATGCTATTGTGCCCATATTAACCCAGAAGTCCTGTCATGTGTCTCTGGACTTATATCACCAAAACACACAGCTGTACTTTTTTTTGGCACTGGGTGATTTTTTTTTTTTTTTTTGGAAAGGGATTCTTATTTTGTAATAATTTGCTACCATTCCTGAAAGTGGTCTACCAGCTTATCAGTTTTGGTGAAAAGGAAGACTTAAGGCAGTTTTTTTTTTTTTTTTTGTGGAAAAGAGCAGCTTGGTGGATGGAGTCCTCCTCAGTCATTTTCTTGGGGCTGTTTATTCTGTAAACTAAGCTGCTGGTCTCCATCTGTAATGCTGTCAGCTGTCAGCAGATGGCAGTGTAGCCTCACTTGTTAGTGACTCCTGTGGGAGCTCGGAGGGATGCACAGGATTTGTAAAAGAATTTGTTGTTTAGAAATGAAGGATGTTTTAGTTCATTGTGCAACAGACTCATTCTTGTCAGAGTTTGATTGCGAGCGCTAAAATCTGTTTTATGCATCTGTGCTTTGCTGTCATATCAGTTAATTACCTCTTCTAAAAAAAAAAAAAAAAAAAAAAAAAAAAAAAAGGATCAAAAAACCTCTGGAAGTGGACTGTTGCAACACTTCAAGACTGAACCTGTAATGATTTTATTGAACTTGATTGCAGACACTTTTGATGCTCAGTTAATTAGGCTTTATTCTCCTTCACAAGCCGAACGCTGTGTGACCTTTGAGCTTGACGTTTTTCTGGACATATTTCCAGCCTATGAATCATGTTTAATGTGTGATCTCATTGTTAACGTTGCAGCAAAATGGGCCTGTACTTTTAGTTGTGGTAACCTGCAACTACGTTATTTCTTTTTCCCCTGCAGATCTTGGTGTATAATAATCTAGGTGCATGCACTAGTATTAAGAAAACACCCAAATTGATAGATTGGATCTGAAATGAAGACTGGTAATTCCCCAGAGAGCAAGAGCACAAGAGTCATTAGCCACAGACCCACCAGGCAACAAGGCTCTCCACCTCCCCACTCTGTTTGAGCAAACAATATACTAACACAAATTAGGACTTGCTGCTTTGTGTCAATTGAGAGTCCAACAAAGATGCTACACAAAGTGATATGTCATTAGTGAACAGGTGGGGAAAGAGAACATAGAGCTGTTGCCTCTCCAAAAGTAATGAAGAGGTCTCCATGGTGACCGGGCTGCCGGTTGCGGTCCTTTCGTCGGGGGGCAGTAGAGATCAAAGCCGGCCGTGCTTTCCCTCCAGACTTTTTGGAAGAACAATCCTGGTGTAAGTGGAGGGTTAAATGCTCGGAGTTTAAGGGAAAAGCCCCTCATTAAACCTAGCCAAATCTCCTTCAAGGCCATTCTGTTGAACACTGGACACGTTATGCCTATGACACCGGCGAGATGGTCCCGAACAGACGAAACTCTCCACAGACACCAAAAAAAAAAAAGAAAAGAAGTAAAAAAAAAAAAAAAAAAAAAAAACCTTCAGCCTCTTGTTTCTGATGCTGCCCACATCTCAGAGCCAGAGCTGCTCCACTGAGAAGGAATAGGCATCTGAATTTGTGGAGAGATTCATTTTGTTTCAGTGTTCAGTGCTTGATTAGAAAATATACAAATACAAAAAGCCCATCTTCTTAATCCTTTAAGATACGGTTGATTTTGTATGTGTGGTATCTCAGATGAGGCAGAAATGAGGTTCCGGTGTGTTCCTCAATTTTAAATATTAGGCGGAGAGTAGAAATGGATGCAATAAGCAGAGGTTTCTGCATTTAGTATGATGCCTAATAATTCTTAGTTATAATTTACAAGGAGAGATTCAGCATCAGAGAATGTAATACCAGTCCTTAAAAAGCTGAAATACTCAATTAATTAAATGTGGCTTGTTATTTTCTGTGTGAAAATGTTTTTTATGGTAATTCTGCTGCATGTGTCGAGAAATACTAAGAAACCTCCATAATGCATGTGCTTTTTTAATTTTCGCTATAATTGGTAAACTGAGAGTGGACGTGGGTTTTGTCAGTGACTATCTTTGTTGTGTTGACACCAACTTTTCACAAAGTGCTCTTTGCTGACACCGGGCCTGTTGTTTTGGTCTCTGCCTCCACGTTGTAAAAGGATTAGCCGAGAGTCTGTTTTTTGGGGTTGTTGGTGAGCACCGGGGTGTGCCCAGTTTAGGACAGTCCTAATTAGATTACTGTAACCCTCATATGAAGGGCGACACCCCTGGTGGTCCAGTGCCGCGGCACATGGGACACACTGGGCTCAGCTTTTAGACCGGGAGGTGGGAGAGCAAGTTGTCTGAAAGGCCAACCAAGGGGTGGGCTCTCAAATCCTTTTTAAGCCTTTTGTCATTCATACGGGGTTTATTTGTCATTAAAGAATAATCATTGGATGGGAGCGGCACTTGTTGCACAGTTGAGGTCTTGACAGTAAAAACATAAAACGCTTTTTTGCCTCATAAAAACATGGCACTCCTTGATATTTCTCACTGTCGTAAACATTGAGAAATGGCACATTGTGCACTCATCTTGTTTCTGGTCAGGTTATTGTTGACGTGACATCTGATTTGTCAGCACTGCCCTCTGTCGATTTTCTCTGGAGTTACGCTCCCATGTTCACGTTTGTCTCTCTTTAACACAAAACAACTTTCCTCCCTGCCTTTCATGTGACACCAATGTTATGAGTTATGTGTAATTTTGAGTGTCATACTCTCCAGGGAGGCCGAAACCCACAAAACTGTGTTCACTTAATGACTCTTACCTGCCCCCGCTAACTTATACACATTTCATTTATTATATGCACCGGGTGGCAGCCTGAAGGGGATCATGTGTTTGGTTGTCTGTGTAGTTTTCTGCAGCTAATCTCACATAACACTGGGCCTATCAGCCTAATATTCAAATATTGATTCAAAACCTTTGAAAAACCTGTTATACACATTATTTGAGTGCTAAGTCCTCAGCTGGTTTTTCCTAAGTCTGAGCACCGGAGAAAGGGAGATACGCAGACAGTGTCTCTGCCTCTTCTGCACTCTTGGACTCTTCTTGCCATTAAATGAATAAAGTCAGGCAACAATATCCTGATTACATCAAGTGTGTGCATGGCTTTTTCTTGCCAGTGTAACTTTTGTAGATCTGAAAGCACCTCTTGGCAGTGCCATGAAGGGCCTGATCATGTCTAAGGATTGGGTCTCCTGCCCTGCACCATCTGTGAGGACCTTAATAACTGGGCCGGTGATTTATTGCCTGTACTCAGCAGTGTCTTTTTGAGGAGAAGCCCAGACAAAAGCAGTGACCCTTGCCCTCCTGCTGTTTTTAATAGTTCTTTAGGATGTGTAAAGGGGGAAAAAAGTGGTAGTGTGGAGGCTGCAGCCTTTTCAGGAGGCAAAGTGAAAGAAGATCGAGTGCCTAAAATGAAAGTAGTTCAAAAGACCGTCGACAAATGAAGGTCTTACGGGAGCCAAAACGCCAGGTCTGTTAGGGGAATGATCTGTTTTTTTTAATGCCGAGCTCTGAGCCAAAGACTTTAACTTCTCATCACTCACTATCCCAAACACTCATATTCTTTGTGTGTATGACTCCAGTAATGTCCATAAGCCTTCAGTGACACGTTTCCCCTCCCCCGTCCCCTCCTGAGGGTGATAAGGTGCTGCTGGAGAAAAGCTGGCCTTATCTCTTTTCTGCGCTCTGAGGCCGCTGTGTTTTATGGGTTGTAGCTCTTTTGTTTCCTTACTCTTACTCCCTCTCCCTGATCACTTACACTCATTCCTCATGGAAGTTGTTTGAAGGCCTAGAATAGCTTTGGAATAGCCCCTCCCCTCTCCATCCCTCTCTCTCTCTCTTTCTCTCTGTTCTTCTATTCCTCTCTTCCCTCTTTATTGAATCCCGCCTCCATATCATTTATCTCTGCACCCCCTTCTCTCTTTCTCCTCAGTTTGCGGGGGCCTTGAAGGGGCATCCTCTTTTCTCTCCCAGCTGGGTTTGTTGACACACAGTCAATCTAGGGTTCTCTTTCACCTCCAACACCCCTCGTTTTAACCCCCCTCACTCTGCCCTCCTCTTTCCCTCAACAGTAAAGCTGCCACAGCTGTGGACTGTATTAGCATAGCTACTGAGGAGGAGAAAGGGGGGAGGTGGTGGTGTTGGGGGGGTGGCCAAATATATTACAGCCATTAGCTTTTGTTCAGGAGTTGACAGTTTTAAAACATGTCAGCTTTTCTCTGTGCAAAGGGAACACAAAAGAATGCCGTGATGATTTCATTGTAACAGCTTTTTAAATATGGGCCAGAGAGCCGGGAGGGAGAGGAGGGGGAGCAAATGAAAAGCAGTTTTATGTTTTCACTGCACTGAAAACAGGTGAATATCTAATTAGCGTAGTTAAAGAAAAACGAAAAACAATGAAATTAAAAAAAAAAAAAAAACTCAAAGGAAATAAGAAAACAATCAGCTCAAATTTGTAACATTGCTTAGTTTCCGTTATCTGACATTCAAATGGCATGTGGGTAATTTTCCTTTAAGTTAACTGCAGAGTGCAAAAGGAAATTGGCATCACAGCTCATAAATGATTAATGTTGAATTCATGCTGCATGGTTTGTTTTTTTTTCTTATCATCAACAGGTGTTGGAATGAACAAATCCAGGCCCGGCGGGGATAAAAAGGCCTCCCAGGTTCCTCTGACCAGGGTGACTCGCAGTTCCTCCTCCCAGGCCAGGCACACTGACCCAGTCAAGCCGCAGGACGCTGGGCCTGGCCCTTATGGAAAACAGCGCAAGAAGCAGACTGACTCAGCCCTCGCCCAGGACCTGAGCCAGATGAGCGTCAGCGGACAGGAAGTTTTACCTACAGGGTGAGGAAACTCAATAGAGAGCATCAACTGTCATGACATTATTTTGCCTTCTTTTGTTTGAGATCAGATTATTCCGAGGACAGTCTTGTAAAACATCTCAGAAATCTTTTTTATGTGCACTCTCTTGGCCGTCTCTTTAGTGAAGAAAACATGTTTGAGAGTGCCGGCGACCCTGTGGCGGCCGGTCAGCCCTCTGGATCCAGATCTTCTCAGGGCACTCCGTCTGCATCAGTGAAGTCCTCGTCCCGGGGCGGCCTGGCCTCGGTGGCCCGGCTGGTGAAGCTGGGCCGCTGTAAGAACATTGTGGTGGTGGCTGGGGCCGGGATCAGCACAGCCAGCGGCATCCCAGATTTCAGGTTGGTGTTTACTGAGTTGGCGCTCTCTGCGATCTACAGCCTGGACTTCATCACTCTCTGCTGTTCTGCTTTATCTTTGCATTCTAATTGATTTCCATTGTAAGTTGCTCTTTGACAGGAGCGTCACCTAAATGTAAAATCTGCCCCGTCTCACCTGCAGAACGCCAGGAACAGGTCTGTACGCTAACCTAAAGCAGTACAACATCCCTTATCCAGAAGCCATTTTCAACATCGACTACTTCTCCAACGACCCGCAACCTTTCTTCTCGCTGGCCAAGGAGCTGTACCCGGGCACCCACCGGCCCAACTACATCCACTATTTTATCCGCATGCTGCATCACAAGGGCCTGCTGCTCCGAATGTACACCCAGAACATTGACGGGCTGGAGAAACGTGAGTCTGGTCTTCACAGTCAGGTTCAGAAAACAGTGAGATGATCAGTAGTGGTCTTCATTTCTGGTTAACTTTGTTCCTTTGCGGAATGGCTCAGAATTTGCTTGTTCTCTCCGGTTACCGGCGGTAATATTTCCTCGTCTTCTTCACAGTGTGCGGCATCCCGGATGAAAAACTTGTGGAGGCTCACGGTAGTTTCGCCACAGCTTCCTGTCACCTGTGCTACACTTCGTACCCTGCTGAGGAGGCAAAGGTACCGGCCAAGGGTCAAAAATCCGTCAAAGCTCGAGGAGGTGGACATTTCCTCTAGGGCTGATTATCACCACTGATTATCAAATCGATTCAACTTTCAGTTTTCAGATTTCAGTTGCAATACCAGTTTTGCTTCGATATGAAAGAGATTCTTTGAGAACTAATGCTGTGAATTGTGCAAGGAACCCCTAAGACCTGGTGCATTATTAAAAATATCACGGCATTACATTAAGGTACCTTTATTTAACATGACCAACACGCTACAGCAGTCAACATAGTATAGTGCAGTTCTACAGGATCCGGGAGAAAACATTAAAAGATCGATTTAGGGATTGAATAAATCGTTAATCAGATGGTTATGATGAAAATCGGTTTCTAGATTAATTGAACCTAGCCCCAGTAGCATTTGATTTTTTTGACCAATCTTTCTTTCATTCATTTCTTTTGTTACAGACTGCCATAATGAATGACAACGTCCCCATCTGTACATTCTGTGCTGCAACAGTGAAGCCTGACATTGTGTTTTTCGGTGAGGACCTTCCCCAGAAGTACTTCCTGCATTCGAAAGATTTCCCCAAAGCAGACCTGCTCATCATCATGGGCACGTCTCTGCAGGTAAACCTCAGCCTTGTCATAAGCAGAGTCTGCAGAACTGAACACAATAGCTTTCCGCCACATGATCCTGTGCATTTTGTCTGTGGCGTAACGTCGAGGACGGTTGTGTCTAAACCAAAATCCAATGTTGCAGATCGAGCCGTTTGCCAGCCTGGTGAACACGGTGCGCTCCACTGTGCCGCGGCTCCTGCTGAACCGAAACGCCGTGGGTCCCTTCGAGAAGGTTCCTCTGCGGCGAGGGGACCACATGGAGCTGGGTGACCTGGTCGACACCGTGCGGAGGTTCGCTGACATCCTCGGCTGGAGCCAAGAGATCGAACAGCTGATGAGGAGTCAGGAAAACGGGGTTGGTTTTACCTTAAGCTTGTGCACCATTTACTGTAATTATATTTTTTACAAATGGATAAACATCACTCCTTGCATAGGGCTGGGTCATATATCAATTTTACACCTATATTCTGATATGAGACTAGATATTGTCTGGCATTTCTGATATTATAATACCATAATGTGGCATAAGAGTTTTGTCTTTTTTTCAAGGGCAACATTACAATAAGGATGCAATTTTCTGAACTTACTATACTATTGCAGCTATTCTCTTTTTGCCTCCACCCCTTTGATCATCATATCCACATTACTATTGACTTCATATGTATAAGTATCTTTCAACTGCACCAATCCCAACAATATCGTCACAGTATCGATATCGAAGTACTCGGTCCAATGAGATTATAGTATTAGACTCCTCCTGTAGGCAGTTTACTAACCTTGTGGTAATTATTTTCATGTTTTTAGACATTTGGAAAGTAGAAATGGAATTGAAGAAATGAAGAAAGGAAGTCAAGGAGGGGAAAACTCTTGAGATTTGAACCTGGCTATCTTGGCTTGGCTATCTTTTGGTGCTGGTGTGATGATATAATTTCCCTCTCTGCAGAGCGTCCCCTCACTGGTGAGCAGCAGTCACTCAGTGAGCGACCAGAAGCCATGTCAGAGTAAACCCAACGGCCTGGGGAGGAGAGGAGCGTCGGAGCCACAAGGCAGGCTGCCTCCAAAGTCCAGACCAGGGGCTCAGAGACCTGCAACCAGTGGCAGTGACACTGACTCAGAGACGGACAGCAAGAGCTCCGCGTCGTCCAGCCCGAGCAACTGAAACTCACCTCCTCGTGATATTTCCCGGCCTTCGTAGCTCAGAAGACACTGGAAAGGTTTGAGAGTTTCTCTACATTGTACATGCAAAGAGGCTTCTGATGTTGTCTTGTATTCTGTGTGTCATTCTCGATGCTCGTTCCTGTTAGTGGCAAAGTGAAGTGCAAGGAGAAAAGTGTGTTCGAGTGTGTGAGAGCTTACAGTATGTCTGCATCTGGGAGCATTGCTGACTGCCAGATGCTGTGTGTGTGTATGCTGCACGTGTATCAAATACAAGCATATATGAAGCACTTAATTCCCACACACCAGTGTCCATTTAATTCATTTAAATGTATTTAAAATGCTTCACACTGGATACATCAGTAGGATTTTGGAAATGTTGATGTGAAATGAGTTCCATCGAAAACACTAAGAAATGTCTCTTCCCTGCAGCAGCAAGCTAATCCCAATGTGTATGCATGTGTTTGTGTGTGTGTGTGTGTGTGTGTATGTATGTATGTATAAGAGCCCAACAGACTTTTAAATTTGTTCTGTCAGTACAATACTGCGCACTGTTATATTAAACAATATTTAATAAAGTATTGTTTTATTTGTATGTTATCCTTTTGCCTTTTGTAGTCTTTCTCTTGTACTGGTCCAAAAATGACACTGAAAATATTCTTTTGCTCCAGTTTTAATGACTTTGCAATAGAAGCCTCACTACATTTATGTGTAGAGATATATATATATATGTATATATATATATATATGTAAAAAAGTTACATTTACAGTATGCAAAGAATGTGCAAAAGGAACACACAAAATAACATATTCCTTCCATATGAAGAGAAAGTGATCAACATGCATTACGTGAATTTATTGTGCAAAAAACAAACAAAAAAAACAACAACTAAGGGTTGCATTTACATAGAGGCACAGTAAACATGAATTTAACTGTGTCACAAGGGGGGGAAATCTGATTAGCTACAAGATGTTCAGATCTGTACCTCAACAGGTTTAGAGTTGGATCTTTTGTGCCTTTATGAATCTGACTGCAAGAGGAAATTAACCCTATTTTGCGTTTCTATTTATTGAATTAAGTTTGTGTGAGTAGGCAATAGTGGTCATTTACAAGTTAGGTTAAACGTGTGCTTATAGTTCATCCCTATTACCAGGGTGTCTCTGTAACAAAGTCATATTCAGGCAAATTTCTGGTAGTGTAGTTGGCAATGAACATTTTTTTTTAAACAATTTATAAATAATCCAAAGCAAGGCAACGTACACTCTAGGAACCAATTCTGTTTAAGTCATACCCAACCATGCAGATTTCTTCAGCAGGAGAACTGGCAGCCTTTACACATGATCAAATTATAACAATACATTTCAAGGAACCGTCATTTGAATCTATAAATACACCTCACCTGTGGATTTATATAAAATCAGCAGTTTTCAATATAGAAAAAAAAAAATCATATACATTTCTGTGAACTGATTTTAACACCATGCAGAACTGGCAAAAGGACAAAAACGTACATTAATAGAAAACAGTCATTTCATTTCACACATTTCTTTGTCAAGGATCCACAATGGGGGTAAGGCAGAAACAATCCAAATACTATTCAGCCACCACAGGAAAACGTAGAATCTCTCCATTTAAAAGTTCTGATGTTGAATGAAACAAATGATACACTTAACAGCTTTGGTGAAGGCCTTTTAATTAAGTGATGGTGTTCAGTAACTACTATTTTATAATAGTGATCAGCAAAAGGCGGTTGCAGTTGAAAAGGCCAAAGAAGTCTCCTTGCCCAAGATACCTCAGTCTCTCGGTTCACGGTGACAGACCCTCACACTTTAAACAAGGAGTAGCTTCACTGTTTACAGCACGCAGTATGATCTCATGTTTTAATGTGCATTTGTACCATGTGTCAAAACAAATAGTGGACAATTTCATCGTTTCATCGTTTAACGTGAACAGAAACAAAGAAAATCATAAGCACAGGTTAGGAATGATTTCTGATTTAGACTCAATTGCACTTCTGTCAAACAGTGCTTTCAGTGAGATATATATATGATCCAGTCCAAATGATTTTCTACCGTATTTCCATTTTCACAAATTAAGGAAGTATTGGGGGGGGGGGAGAGAGAAAAAAGTGTGATATGGAAAAAAAATCATTGAGAAATAGTAGTAATCAAGTTAGACTCCTATGCAAAATGGTGCCATTTGAAAGTTTTCCTGCCTCGTGTCAAGTCCAGCTCCGCTTTAGAGAATGGCTTATGGGCGTGACGCGGCCCCTACAGTTTCCTGCGGAACGTATTTGTGTTGTGGCCCAGTGGGCGTTTGCCTGGAAAAGATGGCCTAAATGTGAAGTGCACTAGTCAGAGTCTGATCCTGAGCTGTCTTCTGGCGGCTGACACAGAGCCTCGTCGAGGGGTGCTAGCGTCCCGTCCTTCCTGACCCCCATGGGCCGGATCAGGTTCTGCCTGTGGACACAAAGGAACAGAAATATTATCCACAAGGTCGGTGGACAGCAGGAGAGCAAAATTACAGATAGAAATAAGACAATTTTTTTTTCTTGTTGGTTTTCAACATGAAAAATGTGGAGAGAGAATCCATCTCTGCTTTGGACACAAAACCTTTGTGGCTTGCTGCTGCTGCTGTTATACATCTTTACTCCCTTACATCCAGAGCTCAAAGACCTTTGGAAGACAAACCCTTCCCCCTTCACAGACACTCGCCCGTTTGGCCATCATCTCTCTCTCTCTCTCTCTCTCGGTCCTCATTCCTTCCCCTCCTATGGCAGTTTAATTACAGGATCAGCGCTCAGTCTAATCTCCTCAAAGCCACGGCTGCCCCTTCATCCTAATCCAATTATATCTGCTCTGTGTGTCACCACTTCCCTCTAAGATGATTTATCAGAGAATTATCTAATCAAAGATTTTAAAAGGGTCCATTTGCATTCATTTTGTAACATTTAAACATAAATGGCCATGTAATACCTGGTTTATCCTTAGAAACAAAATTAGCTTATCTTGGGAAAATTTTAGTCGTCACCAAAGAGCTTGAGATGAGCCATGACCTGGTGAAATATAAAATTCTAAGTTTGATTTAGCAAATAATATGTGGTAACTAGATGATGCAGGCTGGTGGAGAGTACAAACATGCACATACATCTTTTAGGTCTTTTATCAGTTGTGAATTCCACACACACACACACACACACACACACACACACACACACACACACAGAAAGGGCCATCTTCCTAACCACCTGTCCATAGCCTCATATCATCAGTCACAGAAAGCAGGTAGAATGACAGCAGTAACAAGGTGAGGGGATAACAAGTCTTCTGAAAACAAAACAAACAAAAACCATCCACCCAATCCTGCCACTCCTGTGTTGTATTCTCTCCACCAATTAGTGCAAAAATCCATCCTATCCCCCTCTCGTCCAACACGAAGAGGGGACTGGGGCTGGCAGATGTAAGGGGTAGAGAGGGTGTGTGGGGGGGTGGAGAATATGTGCTAATTGGAGGACCAGTTAAGCAGTTCGGAAAGTACATTCTTGCAGGGCTCTGACTGATCTCCAGAGAGCTCTGCTTTGGGGAAGTGCTACTGGCTGCGCCTCTCCCTCACAACAGCATCTTTACACTGAGGAGGAGAAGAAAGAGGATCCAGCCTTGGAAAGGAATCTACTTCTTGTGGGAACACGTGCCTCATTACATCTCAACCCCCTCTCTGGCTCAACAATGAGAAGGTCAGCTTTCTTATGTCTGCAAACGTGTTCACCCATGTTTCTTCCTCTTCCTCCACGTTCCACCCAAATTGCTTTGTCTAGTTGTGTCTCTGTCTTAGTCCACTCCCTGTCTGGGTAATGTTTTGCTCCTTAGAATGAGAAGAATAAAGTCGGGACACATATTTTATTAAAAACCTCAATGCCGCGCATAAAGGACTCAAGGTCTGCAAGCCAACTGTGTGTACCAATTAGGTGATAATTAATGGAGCAGCGGTAATGATGCTGCTCCGGCGTGCCGGCAACTTCCATTTACTCCAGCTGAATGCTGCGGCGTGCTGAAAGTCCAGGCCTAATTGAAGCCGAGGCTAACGGCAAGAGATTCTTCCTTTAATGAATTGGTTGGCAGGGAGCGAGCTCACTGTTACCTTTGTGCTAGCATCATGTTTGACTAGCATTAGCCTCTGCTCGCCAGGGAAAGGTCAACATAAATAAAGCAGGGCTCCTGGCTGCACAGACAATAAATCATAAAAAATAATTCAAATGGAGGAAGCAACAGTTGTTCATAGGAAAAAGGTTAATCACCTTAGCTGTGGCTTTGCCAAGCGAAGCCAATTCATTATTTTTCAAAGCAAACATTCATTCATTTAGGATATTCACCTTGACAACTTGTCAAACATGCTGACGAGTTTCTGGGCTTCATACTCCTTCTGCTCCTCTGTCATCTCCTCTATGGGGTTTGGCATGGGCTCTTCCACGTGGCCTGTGATTGGGTTGATGCTGGAACAAACAGGTGAGGTGAATAAAATGTTACTGTGTCATAGCACAAGGCTTTCTCATATTATGAAAACCCATAGAAACCACATGTGTCACTACAGATTAAATTTACTAAGCTTTATACTGAGAAAAAAATGTGGCCACTCACAAGGGTTTAGCAGATTTGTATTCCTCTGTGTCTGAGTCTTCATCTTCAGAGTACTGAGTCTCCCCTCTCCCTCCTGCCAGGAGTCCTCTGGCCACCAGGAGTCCTGCTGCGTTTCCGTACCCTGTGTACTTCAACAAGTTGTCCACTACAAGAACACAGACACAGACGGTCCAGGTGTTACATTTTAACATATGTATATAAACATACGCAGTATAGTTGTTATGGTTAGGGTGCAATCATGCATGTGGCAGGGCACTAATTAATTAATTTAATCCAATTTAATTTTAATTAATTTAATCAAAAGCCTTGAGCCCAGTTTCCTCTCTGCACTGCTGTCTACCCAGCGCCCGGTTGCCGCTCTCACCGCTCTCTTTGCACAGGACGAAGAGAAACTCCGCAGCGCTCTGCTTTACGCCCATGTCTACGTGGGTCATGAGGCGGACCAGCTTGTTTCTGATGGTGGTGCCGATCTCTGGCCTGATCTTCACATCTTTCAGCGGCGGAAGCACCTGAGGATACACATGTTTCAAAAAGTTCAGATTACTGTTTTACTAACCTTTTATAGCCATAGCTCTGGGATTTGACCGCTGACTGGCTCATGAATACATCATACAGTAGCTGCAATCACACCACAGTCAGCCAAAATTGGGTTTCAGAATGACATTCATTATTTGTGTGACAACTGTATTCTCTTTTCTCATGTACGCTTGCTGCTTTATCCACCTCAGCCTTGTGGATGAAGGAATTCAGTGATGTAAAATTGAAGTAAAATTACAGACTAATGAACAGCTCCCTTACAGGGTGTCAGAAATGTTTAGTTTGTTATCACATTTTTTGGCTACTTAATTCTATCTGACAGCTACTGTATTACCTGAGCTTTGATATATCTGCGTATCTCCCTGTGGTGTCTTGATCCCTCAGTCAAAAGGCTGAGTACTGGTGTCAGGCCCTCCTTGTAGTTCGAACCCTGCGTGGAGACAGACACAGAGCAGAGATGTGACGGCCAGACCGCAGACACTCGACAGCTGCAGATGTTGGAGCTGTGTGGCTGAGGAGCAACTGGGTTGTTCCCAATTAGCGAGAAGGACATGGACAACATGAAGGAAGGAATTTGTCCCTTCAGCAGATCTGGAAAGTATTTCCTTGGCATGTCTGCCCTTAGTTTGTTGTTCTTTTGTGAGATCCAACAACAGGAAAGCCATGACAAAAAAAAAAGAGTGATAAGCAACACGCATCAGTGACCAGACTCAAACTCTTGAGTTCATTATATGTGTCTTGATCTGCTAAGTCAAGGAACAACCTAGTCTGGTCAGATCTGAGTATTGACCAGGATGTCTGCTTGTTCAAGCTGCTAAATCACTTACATGTATATTATATGTATATTATTCACTCCTGCACTGTTCCAATCATTTCCCTCTTCTCATACAAGCAACAGAACCATGCAGTGAAGGACCTTAACTGAAGTAAAATAATTTGATTTAGGTGTTTTTACCTAAATATTTCTATTATATAGCAGCCAACAATATTTTCAGTGTGTAAATGATTAATCCCAGTTTCCAATAGGAGTGTGCTGAGCATCAACATTACCTTGTCTATTCTTTTCTCCATGAAGTCTAGCAGCACTTGTACCGTGTCCATATTTTTCCCACCGTACTCCTCCAGGCCGCCCTGGACAGGCACGTTGATTAACACGTCCAGGCAGGACACAGGCAGGTTACTTAGCAGGTTAACAGCATGGCTGAAAAAAACAACAAGGAACGACAACATTTTAGCTCTATTCACATAGCACTTCTCAAAACCACAACAAAGACACTTCACAAAGTATCTCTACAAATCAAGGTAAGAAATATAAAGCATGTGTAAAAAGTAGTAGCAAAAGGGAGGCAAAAAAGGGAGGAAAAAAGTCTAAGTACTTAAAAGCTCATTAAGTTTGAACGGGTCAGAGAGGCATTCTGACCCAGAAATCTAGTAATTTTCAAACATGTCTGACTATTAGCACAAAATCGCCAATGATCTTGTTGTGTGAGATATGTAATGACGGGTTTTGAAAACACCGAGCAGCAGTAATCAGGGAGAACTTGCAAGGAACCAATGAAATAGGCGGAAACTATGAGACATCACAAAAATATCTGAACTTTCTCTACTAAGCAAGACATGTTGCCCTCATCTACCAAACCATTCGCTGAAAGCTGCTCTTCTTTCTGAGGCTCCGTCTTAGCAGAATAATGTGGAAAACAGAATCATTTCTTGCTTTTTTTTGCAAAATAGTGGCATATCGAGGTGGCTCTTAACTAAATCCAAGGGAAGACTTTTAACATCTGACCTCACATCTGTGCAGCTGTGCCACACTGTTGTAAAACAGTGATTGTAAAACAAGAAATTACAGGAAATAAAGCTGCTAAATGTGCACAATACAGAGATATGAACTTATTAACTTTTTTTTTTTTTTTTTTTTTTTTACACAGTCATGTAGTTTGTGTTGACTTTTTACAAATCATTATAGGGCTTTAAACTCCTTAATCATGAAATATTTTTCCAGTTAATGAAACAAGACTGAGGATGTTACTTTGGTATTTTCTAAATAAAACAAAACAAAACCTCCCTCAATGCCAATCAGAACATTTCTTTCACATATTCAGGACAACTGCATCTTTCAGACATCTACAACAAAGTCCGTGTTATACAATGGACAAAATTCCCATGATCAGTTCAGCCAGAGACCACACAGGTCAAAGGGAGAGATCAATCACTTTTACATGACACTGTTTAAATTTCAGTCTACGGCCAAACATTCCTGGCATTCCCGCATTACATTACAATGGCAGGAATGTAGTGCCCCTGCATGAAGACAGCTAACTGCATTAGAACATGAAATACCCAACAAGATATGTCTTTTTGGCCCACAGTGTTTATATTAGATGTGTTTTTTTTGTAGCATCATTAAAGAAAGTCATGTTGATATACAACTTATATAAAGAGCAGTGGGAGAGGCGTTTCCAACCTGTGAGCTTCCTCTGTTTTCTCCTCTGTCTCAGTCTTTAGCATCAACAGATGACGCATGATGGCAGCGATGAGGCGGAGCTGGTGGTCACCATCCTATCAAATGAAGGATGTACGACAACATGAGTTTCAAGCAAGCATTTCCTTGTTTAGGAGAAAAGAGCTGAGGTAAAAAAAAAAACAAAAAAAAAACTACTCATAAGGCAACAGGGAAAGGACCCTGGAAGTACATAAGGGCTGAGCAATATGGACTAAATCAAAGACTGTATTGCAGTATCTTGGTCGAAATACCTCCATTTATGAGGCATTTGGCCCAAGATATTATTATGATGACACTGTGGGGTTTAACGACTGGTGCTTTCATAAGATATTTACACACAAGAGGTTTTTGAGACACAATTGTTTGTAATGTAGATATGATGGCCAAGCAGGTAGAGGCATATAACAGAACAGCTAAGGCAGTCTACACTCAGGAAATTGCTTCCCTTCTCTGAAATGAAGCCTTTAAAACAGATATGATAAATCCCAGACAATACACAGTCTTACATCAAAATATTGATCTGATATCAATAGGCTTATATTGCCCAGCCCTAGAAGACACTAAATGTTTGCCAAGTTATCGTCTGAAATCCAGAATTCAACTTAAAAACTGATGAGAAGTCAGTCCTAATTTACCTTAACAGCTGAGAGAAAACGAAGACAGATGGAAAGAAAGACGATAGACAAAAAAGAAATTATATGAGAGTGATGGTGAAAAATAAATTTGCATTTTTAAAACTTCAAAGAGCAGAGAAGAGTCAAACATAAGCCAAAAACCTCCTTGCAGTCAACAAGGTGAAGTGTATGAGCATGAAGTGAGAGAAAAACTGTTCTGATGATAGGAAATGGAAAAAGAGCAGATGAAAAACCAACAGTGTGGCCATGTGGGACCGGTTTAGGCAGAGTGCTCCAACGGCCAAAATGTGATGGGGCTTTAGCTTAGCAGCAATGTGTGTAACAGCATATTATCGCTCTCACAAAATCTTCATGTGGCACAAAAAACTAGGAGAGCACAGTGGTGGGGGGAGGGGGGTGCCCAAAGATCATCTCACTAATACTCCCTGACTAATCATAGAGAGCTGAAAAGATGCCAAAGGGCTTAGGCCAGGTCAAATAGATGATAAACCTGGAATGGAGGCAGAGGCTGAGGGGATCAGAGGCCTCCGGGAAACACCTTGGCCAAACCCAGGCGTGTTGAGTGATTAGCCTTCAGACCATGTTTACAGAAAGCAGATACACAATGAGGTCTATTTTTACATGAGCTGAACAAAAAAATATCACTCACAGATAATGAGGACTGAAAATAATTAGAAAAAAAATGTGTTTTCCAGATTCCGATACACTGTGTACTAGATAACACAGAAAAATGTAGTTAGTGTAGCTTATGTTTGTCATGCTTGTCGGCCTCCCCCACAAAGCTCCTTGTCATTTGTCACGAATTATCCGAACATGCTTTTTAATAAAGACTTAATGCTGCATGAGTGAAACTTCTTTGTTAAAAGATGCTATAAATTTCTTTGACCATTGTTCACATGAGAGAAGAATTCACAACACCATTTTAAAATATATATTTGAGATCCAACCCTCACATGGTATCTGATGGTATCTGACTGTCAGCACTTTGTAATTTATTTTCCTGAAGATTGGACACTTAATAAATGACAGTAACTGTGCACAGTATCAGTAAATAATTTGTTTTTATGGACAGGATGAAGATGTTTACACACAAACAGGACACCTGGCTGGTACTAACTAGAGATTGGCTGTTGTGGAGATCAGACCTGTGACCTCTCAGTTACAGGACAATCTCTCTAGACATGAGGCCATCCTCTATGCCAGTAATGTTTGAGGTAATGCACACATGACTTGCTCTCTGCTCTTCCAAACTATTTCACCACACCCAGTCTGACCACAGAACAGATACATGTAATGGGACATGTGGACATACACAGTACCACGACCCACTCATGCATAAAACACACTCACCTCATCACCAGCATCTGACAGTGTGAGGTTGAACAAGGTTTTCAGTGCTTCCATGGCTCGCTCGTTGTCCTCTGCAGGGACGGGTAGGGCCTGCAGATCTGGAGGCGCAGCTTCATATGGACCCACCCAGCGCACGTCCAGTGTGTGCTCCAGCACCTCCGTCAGCAGCCTCACCGCATGCAGCTCTCTCCGCAAGCCCCCTCTCACGTCAGGCCGCAGGGCAGACAGCAGGAAGAGCAGGCGCAGTGAGAACAGGCCCACCTCGTGGCGCCCCGTGCGGACGGCGTGCAGACGTGCACACAGTCCCCGTGCCAGCTCCACGTCTGCCCCGACCTGCTGAGCCGCAACACTGTTGAACACCACGTTGCATAGGCACTTCAAGGCCTCCACCACCACCCTCTCCTCCTCCTCCGCCTGTGTGTCTTTCTGAAGGCCGTTCCTGATGTCACCTCCTTCCTCCTCATCCTCCTCGCCACCCCCGTGCAGCTTGGCCAGCTGAGCCAGGACGAGCATGCCTTCCTTGGTGGCCAC
This sequence comes from Myripristis murdjan, assembly GCF_902150065.1. Lineage (NCBI taxonomy): Eukaryota > Metazoa > Chordata > Actinopteri > Holocentriformes > Holocentridae > Myripristis > Myripristis murdjan. The sequence goes on from NC_043985.1 coordinate 23,479,665, forward strand.
GGGTCCCAGGACGCGCTTGTCCCGGGACAGGATCCGAAGTGTCTCCAGACAGGTCCTCTGACAGCATGGCTGGACCTGCCTCCCGAGCACCGTCAGGAGACTTTGACACAGCTTCTGAATGTTTGACAGACAGAAAACCTTCTCAGACCAAAATTACAGAGCTGGCATCCACCAAACACTTCAGAACAAGCAGCTTTGTACTTACACTTCGCAGACTCTCCTCTTTTGGGTCAAAGGTAAAGGTGTGACTATTCTGAAACATACAAGAAGACGCTTCATCTTTACAAAACCACTGAACCAATGTGGACACGGCCATGATTTCAAAATGAACCTCGGTCTGCTTGTAACACAAATTAACCCCCAAAACGACTGACAGCTGGTGTGAGTATGGGAGATGGTGGAGATAGCTGAGCATCCCTTGTGCTAGCAGGTACCACCGCCTTCCCCAATCAGCACATTCATGTCGAAAACGTATCAACATAGAAACACACTGCTGGATGCGCTTGTTTGGTGTGACATGTTTAATGTTACAGAAAGTACCATGGGACTCTACATGTTAGCTGAGGAGGCTAGACGGTGATAGCTAGCTGCTTTAGCGAGCTAACCCTAGCTAGCTAACGTTAGCACGGCCGTTTGTTTTGGTTGACGTCAAAACGAGCGGCGCTCCGCCTCACCTCTCGGTTGTACTGCTGCAAAAGCTTTTCGATGCCCTCCTCGCTGTCAGTGTCCAGCTGCGACAAGATCCTGTTCAAATCCATGTCTGAAATATCAAGGGAGGGGGTGGCTCACTTATTAGCTTCCTGGAGTCCTGATAGGTGTGTGTATGTGTATGTGTGTGTGTGTATGTGTGGCAGCTAGCTAGCAGAGTGGCTAGCTGAGTGTGTTGGAGTGTGTCAGCGCCTGCTGTGCGCCGGGAAACACCCCTCAACTTTCAGAGTGCACGCACGCACGCGCACACACACACACACACACACACACACACACACACACACACACACACACACACACACACACACACTGCCCTGCAAATAACCACGTACAGTCACTTCATAAAAATAAGAGTTGAGAAAAAGATGTATAAAGATGCAGGTATACACACAACAGCAGCACACCTGAGGAAAGTGTGTGTGTGTGTGTGTGTGTGTGTGTGTGTGTGTGTGTGTGTGTGTGTGTGTGTGTGTGTGTGTGTGTGTGTGTGTGTGTGTGTGTGTGTGAAATGTGAGAGGAAAACTATGAATGAATGAATGAATTTTTATTTAAGTGTCGTGCACTCAAGGTGCCCAACCCGCATGGGCTGATAAGACGCTAAACATGACAAACAGCATTGCATAGTGAGTAAACAGATAAACAAAACAACAACAGATAAACAAAAATAAAGAAAAACATGCATACACTTATACCTGCACATATGGACTACATACTGTATATATTACCAAATTCAAATCAAATGTACAGCACATTTTTTCTCTTTTCCCATGCTTTACAAATAAGGTGATGAATGAATTACAGCATAAAGTATGTGGGGAAAAAAGGGAAAAAAGAGAAAGGAAGCAGCATTAGATCTGACCAAGAAAAAGTGAATGCAGCATGTGTAACCTACAATATAAGAATATAACAAATATGAAAAAAATGTGTGGAGTTGTGTGAAAAGTCAGAGGAAAAATCTGAATTACAGTATGACTGGTATATGTAAAGAAAGAAAGAAAAAGGAGAAAGAAGCATTAGAATTTACTTGGACCTGAAAGAAGAAAATGTGAATGCAGAATAATTCGCCTAGAATTTGAGAATCTAGCAAAAATATGAAAAAAGTGTGTCATTGAAATAATTTCCAAAAATATATGAAGCATGTAATAGTGATAAGTATATATGAAAAGAGTCCCACAACTAATGGCAAAACCAAATGCCAGTTAGTAATTTGAGAATTAAGGGAAGTGATTTCAAAGTCAGTGACTTTTCCCATTATGAGGTATAATAATGTGTTTTGTAGGAGGGGAGCGATGCCACAAGCAGCCAGGCAGCCAATGAATATCATTTGTTGGTCATCCAAAGAAAGAAAAGTACAGAAAAAGTAGAAAAAGTACAGTCTATAGGTTTTCACTACCCATATCACAAACAAACAAAACAAAAAAAAACATTGATAGTATCCCGGTTTGGTCCATGTGTCAGATATCATAGATTATGGTGCAAAGGAATATCTATTCTTATTTCAGGATATAAGAGGCAATGACTAATTGACTAATCTGAGCTTTCCTGTGTGTTATAGGTATGAGAAGGGAAAAGTTGAAAGCGAGCCAACGGTGAAGATGTATTTATTGCCTGGTAGGTGCAAGAGAATAAAACACAAAGAGCAAACAGGACTCAGTGGTGGGCTTCTGCACTGCATGGAAAATGTGTCTGAGAGGATGTTACGTCATCCCCCCCCTCTCTCTACAGAGACCACCTACCTTGACAGTCCTGCTTCTGCTGCACAGCCTATCCCAACATGCAGTGCAGGAGCCTAGCACTGCGTTCTGTTGTGTGCTCTTTATGCACCTCATTGTTTTGAGCCCACCAAGCAATTACTGAATTTTCTCCCCTCACAGAGAAGTGGTTTCCAACTTTTTCGTCCTGTTTGTGCCAAGCCCCCATTTTCCCCGCTGTTCTCTAGGGGATACCGTGGCTTATGAATAAAATGCTTGATGGAGAAAGACTGAACACATTACATTTTAAATGCTGCCTTCCCGTTGCTGTCGAAGTCCCAGAAAGTATCAGCGGTTGGGCAGCTGTCATCGAGTCAGACTTTCAGGAGCCAGTCAGCACTGTGATGCACTGCTTATTTGACTCAGCAGAAAAACTTCACCTCTCAATTAGGTGAATCAGAGCTACAGTTGCCTAAATGATTCATTCTTACATCACTAAAAGGGTGTAAACACAACCATTCATTAACACAAACGGTGCAAGGCCAACAAACTGCAAACTAAATGTTTGCATAAATGGAATTGTACACATTCCCTTTCCTTGTTAATATAAATCTTTCGCCAAATGAATATTACAACACAAAACATACACTCAGTGGCCACTTTATTAAGTCCACCTGCCCAATCTAATCTAATCCAATCCAACTGTTCTGGCTTTAAGTTTACTTTCATGATACCTGTAATGCTCAGGTTTCCTTTTTGTCACAGTAATAGAGGTGTTCATTCAATTCTATGTTTGGCATTGAGCTCATAGTTAGTGGTGCTGTTGTACTGGACTGCATTTTACTGAGAGGTGTTTCCACTATTCTGTCTCCCTTATTGTATATAAATAGGGAGGACAAAAAAATAGAAACACCTTTCAATATAATGTAGTCCAGTACAAGACTTCTGCAAACTACAACCTCAATAATAAACATAGAATTAAATTAACACATTCTCCAACAAAAACTGAACTTTATAAACTTTGTTAAAAGGTAGAATTTATGGTAGAGCTGTTGCATTGAGCTGCGTTAGACTGCACAGCTGGCCTGATAGAGCGGCCGCTGACTGCAGGTGACAAAAGGGGTGAGAATATGTTTTCTAGCCGATGTATAAAGTGGTGCTGTGGCAACCGGCCGGTTTTGACGACATTTGGCTCTCCCAGCTCATGTCACAGTGTAGCACACACCGAGGGTTACCGCTCTTCCACTAAAATCCTTCAGCGGATATTGACGACGCCACTCTGCAGTGAAGGTCAGGTAATTAAATCAGAATTGGAGGCTGTCATTTTTTAATTTTTTTTTTTTTTTAGCACAAGAGCCATTGGTCAGAACAGATTTGCTGCATTCAGGGTTTTGGTTGTGAACTTTGAAGGCGTTTGGAGAGACGGACACATGTAACACAGGGGATCTATGTTCCAATATAGAAAAACCAAGGCAGGGGTCAGAGGTCAAAGGTTGTGGGACTGAGGTGCAATGACCCCAACGCAGCAGGAGGATCTCTCTATAGAAATGTAATTCTTTCTGCAGCGTGGCCCTCACCCAACCCCCATTATGATCTCAACTCTGGTGGATGTTTAGAGAGACAAGTAAAAATCAGCTCAGAGGATTTGAGACTTTTTTCTCCTTCGTCAACATAAAAATGTAAAATAGAGATTTGACAGAAGGTTTTAAGTAGAACGATGGGTTTTTGAAAAGCAAAATGTGCCGATGGTGTCTGCAAAATTGAGTTTGACATATGAGTTTGGCATATTAGTGAACACTATATTAAATGTTTCTTTGACATCTTTTTCAGTAACAGGTATCGGCACAGACACAGTTGTATTATAAGTCATCACTGAAATAGATTGTGCTGAATCATATAAAATGCTAAAATAATATGATTACAATCGCCACCTTGTGCATTTCAGACAGAATAAAGAGAAGGGTGAAGAAATTTGACAAAGATCACTCGATTTGGATTTTGCAATTATTTATGTGGCAACATTTTTTTCCACATATCAGTTCAAAAAGTGACAGTTTAACAGTCACCACAGAAGTTTTCCAGTGCTTTTATTTACAGAAAAGTGACTAAACATGATTTATGTTACTGTACACTTTGATATTTTCCCTTTTTATAAATACCCATAGGGTAATAGGTCCTCAGTAGCTTTGAGTGCATTATAAAACACACAACCCTAGGTTAATGCTTCCTTTACTAACCATACAAAACAGAGAACAAAATACCAACTGTAACATAGAAAATAAAGGATACACCATGTTACAAAGTTACAGAAAATACATACTATATGTTGTCACACAGAAAACAGCAAATGAGCTTGCGACAGAATACACACGCGCGCGCCCACACACACACCCACACACAGACACACACACACACACACACACACAGACACACAGTTTTATTGAGTCGTAGCATTCAACCATTAAAAAAAAACTACCCATGTGAAGATGAAAAGACACTTTGACACACCGATCAAGGTCTTTCATAAGGTAATACATCTTTCCTCTCTGAAGCCATAGGTTTTGGCTCGGTGCCAATGTGACTGGATGGATGTTAAGGCAGCATATCCAGGTCCCGCAGCAGACTGGTCCGCTGCACCACACCCACAACAACGAGGTGCACAGTGTCGACCCAGAGAAGAGACAGCAGTGTCATTAAGGGATTGTACAGGCGTCAGTAACAGCTTACAGCACAGAGCTCCACCAACGGTGCATATTACTGACCGGGTGTTGGTGGGATGATGTTTGTGCTGACTGAAGAGACTGACAGGGGCTAAAAACACTGGCAGTGGTGTACATTCCTAAAAAAAACAAAGGCACAGCTTGGCAGGAGCACTGCACTTTCTTTCAATCCAATGATTCTGCTGCCAGTTTTTGACAAAACTATATGATTTGAACAATATTTTTTTTCTTACAGTGAAAACAATTGCTCAGTTTCATTTTACCATCATACAACATCACAATCATTTGGATGATTGGCACGATGTAAAGGTGTCAGTCCCTCGGTACCATGATTCATATAACTCTGCACTGGTACTCCTCTTCTTTCTGATATACTTGATTGGGTGCATTCAGAGACTTGGGTTGGTTTGCATCCACCGTCTTGGCAGGCGTGTTGCATGTGCATGGTTTATCCAGATGACCTCCTCTGTGTCTGTACGCTATTTAGCCCAGCCTGTAGTGGCCTCTCCATTGATATAGGCGAAGCCGGGGAAATGTTGCGAATGCTCGTACTCTGAGTTCCTGCGTGGGCCCAACGGGGAGTACATGTCCCCAGAGGAGGCATAGCGGGACGAGTGCATAGGTGGGCTGGTGTAACAGCTGTTGGCAGGGGAGACATCCGGCCACCGGGGGGCAACAGGTGTGGGATGCAACCGAGGAGTGCTGCTCATCAAGCAAGGCTCCATCCGAGACATCTGGCCGTTGAGCTGGTACTGTGGAAAAGAAAGGACAGGAAGAGGCTGTGATGATGCAGTGAAATCCTCCAATCTGGGGTGTGCAATATATACAGCCATTAAATTACTGGCACTTCTGCAGACTGTGAAAAGCATGTAATAATTTGAGAGCACCTGAGATATCTCAGCAACTGGCTTGACAAAATGGCATAAGGAGCATGGAGAATGGTGGTAAACTATATTCAATTATGATTGTGCATAAATGTAACAATATTTTAGTTGATAAATGCAAGTGAAAGCACTTAATGTCCGGATTAGATTAGAAAGGCAGGATAAATGCATGTTTTAGAGTTTGGGTCCAGATTCTTTTTCTTTCTTTTTTTTTTGCATAGATCTGAGTGTGCTGAAGACTTTTTTTCACAGTTGCATTCATCATCACGTCAGGCACCTTGGCAAAGTTTGTGATTGTACAAATGAAGATTTTCCCTCCCATATTGCGTTCGATGCTGGAGCTCAGTGACTGTTAGCCGTGTAGCAAGCAAAACAGACTGACCCTTATTACGATGATATCCTGTCAAGGGAAATTACTACACAAGTTGTACCACAGTGGTCAAAATAGAAAATTAACTCAATTAAGAAAATTAGGCACATCTGGTAATCGACTGAAATCTGCACTACAATGAGAGGTTTTCCTGATATATTTTTGTTGCCCATGGTGCATGAACACAAACACCACTGTCTAAATGTGGCTGTCTAATAATTTCAGCAGTTCACAAAGTTTTCCATTTGTCTCGGCTCCATCCCTAACTTCTTGAGCGACTTGCACAGACAAAGCTAAGGCTTTGTGCTCGATTTAAGCTCCAACCAGGGTGAAAAAGTGGAAGTAGGACCCTTTTCCCTTTTCTCTCTAAATATAAACAGACTACAGTTGATTCTATTATGAGGGATCATGGCATGGAAAAAGACGGTCACTACAGGTCAGAGAGCAGAAAGGACCGCTCAGCTGCCTCTTGTTCACATGCAGAAAAGAGACCATTGAATAACAATATTTTAATAAACGCCTCCTTGCTCGGGTCTATGGCTACTGGCTCAAGCAGATGAAGAGACTATTGAGTGCTGGGAAGGGGAGTTACAGAGCCGGGCCCCTCTTGGCCTCAACCAAGCCACCTTTCACTGTCTGCTTCCGCTGTGTGGAGAGGGTGATTCAGGGACTTAGAAACACTGAGACTGCTGAGGCCCAGCTGATCTCCTCCCACTATAAAGGCAGGGGAGGCTGGAGGGCCCTTGACAGGAAATTACCATCAGAAGGGTAAACTCACACCACTCGCTACATGGCTAACAGCCTATAAGCTCCAGCATCAGCAGCATCATCTTATCCTAATAACCTGTTTCTCATCTTCGAGTCTTCATTTCATTTTTTATGCTCACTCCGCAAGGCATGTGCAGATTTTTAAAAAGGGTCATCTGATGGTGTTTGGTTCAGTTAATCGATTTGAAAAGCACCTGCCCCAGTGTTGTAGTTGTTGAAATATTGTCCAAAGATGTAGCAGATGAAGAGTGCCTCAGCAACGCCTTGTGCCACAACAGGCCCAGTCTCTGCCAACTGGGAGGGCCCTGAAGCTTTTTCAACCCTGCACCTTTTCTATGCACAGCTCTGGACTCTGCTGTCAGTCTGATCTGTGACATATTTTTGCATCTTGGTACATATCTCAGTGCACATTTCTGTATGTTACATCCACCTGCGAATAGGCAATGTTACCCACTGGAACAGTTTGCACAGATTGTATTTAGAGTGTATTTTCTGCATCAAAGGCATTGTGTTATTGCACTTTTTTACATGTCTTATAATGATGATTGACTCTAGACTGATGTGTACTAGACTGATGAGATGTTTTTTGACATGTCACCTATAGCAGACTGAGGCTAAGGTCAGGTATGTATTTAGTTATCCATGGCATTTGCTAGGTATGATATGCTGGTGTTTCTCCAAAAGGTCACTTTTAGTATTTTAGGGCAATATTGTGACTATATTAAGCTGTGTTATATGAGAATATGATGTTATTTTGTTATTGTTATTTTGGCTATTTTGGTAACTTGACTCAGATGAGTGTGTTATTGTGTACTCTGGGCATCTGCAGTGTCTGAACTCTTCTTTTCACTCGTTCAGCGGAGGATTTTCAGTTCAGTGCTTGCCAAAAGAATGGTTTGGTTGTGCGTGCACCCTTCTGCTTTTCATGTTGTATGTGTCTGCTCTGTAAAGATGATGTTGTTAACAGACACTGATGCACACCGTGCATGCATACTTTTTCACTGAACTAAAAGACTGAAAAAGGTGTTAACTGCAAACACCTGTAAAGAGCAAACATAAAGGGCAGTTGCACATTCGCTTGCACTCTTTTCCAAAGTGATTTACAATGAACGAGCAGGTAACTTGTGTCTTGCTTAAGGAGACTTCATCAATAATGTGGCCACACTGATGTAGCAAAAAAACTTAACATCCCTTTTAAGGGACAGGGTCCCTAACCACTGGGTTATTTTTCCACCTAGTCTGATGAAGCATGAAGATGATGGTGTATCTTTTCTGTTTCACTGTTTTTCCCTTCTATTTTATCTATATTTTTATCTATATTCTTAAAATAGTAAATAATAAATGGACTGCAGTTCTATCTCGCTTTTCTAGTCTACCAACCGCTCAAAGTGCTTTACAATGTTTGCCTCACATTCACACACACTCACACACTGATGGCAGAGGCTGCCATGTAAGGTGCCAAGCTGTCCATCAGGAGCAATTAGGGGTTAAGTCTCTTGCTCAAGGGCACTTTGACAGGCTCTCTGACTGATTACATGGCTAATTTTAAAATAGGTACCTAAAGCTAAGTATGAACAGAGATTTCCACTGAATTTTTCAACAAAATTCTTTCACACCAATAAATATGCACATGCACTGCAAACAAATGCTTCATGTGACCCCTTAACCTCCTGGGGTCACCTTACCTTTCTGTCCTCTGCAGGGCCAGTATCATAATATACAGCTTTCAGTTCTCTGGTCAGAGTTACTTAAAGAACATAATCCAGTTTCTAATCTAAGGATAGCTATTCCAAAAGTGAGCTGATCCACACTGACCTGTGCAGATGAGCGGTGGTAGGCGGAGTAGTGGAGGGGGGATGGGATGGCTGGTTCATGGGCCAGGCTGGGATACTGGCTCTGGATGGAGTGGGGGTGCTGGTTCACATAGCTGCCATAGTTGTAGCTACCAGTGTACCTAGGAGAGAGGAAAAACAGCATTTAAAGGAATTCTTTACCCAAATATAAAATGTCACCAATGATATTAACGAGAAGAATCAGATTAACGACATGCGAAATAACATATTGAAGTGTATTTAAATGTTCAGATGGCTCACCCATGCTCTTCCCTGTGGGCATAGACCGGCATCCGATGGGCAGAGGACGGAGGGGGCACTGGAGCGCTGTTCCGCATACAGGACAGCTGCTGTCCGCTCTCTGGAGTGGAGCCGCCTGCTGTTGTCACTGTGTATGTAAGGGACCAGGTATATGACTGAACAGCGCCTGGCAGACACAAGTGCACACAGAGACAGAAGTGTTGGCAGAGATAAGGCTATGTGTTGTGATTCCTGTCAAACCCAGCTCATTTAGGATGGCTGGTGTGGCTGCGTGTCGCCTGCTCCCGTCTCACCTGTTGTGGCGGTGACTCCGGTGTACTCCGGCGATAGGGCTGTTGTGGGGGAGACGGTGGAGGGGACACCCGCTGAGTGGACAGACTGGGCTGGGGAATAGGGCCCGGGAGATGAGGAGGTGGGCGTGGTCTCTGTCACCACAAACTCCTCCTCTCTTTCTGCTAAACAAAAATGTCAAGAGAAGAAACACACTTAGTTAATACTGTGCTGATGGGAGCCAAAAAAACTGAAAAGGTTCAAATGGGGCACACGAAAAACACACATTTTGATGTCAAAGCATAAAATCTGTGCATATTGGTAATGAATTAAATGATAACTTCTGCTTAATTTAGGGTCAATATTCATAACTTTGGTGACAAAACATTCCTAAGTTTTGAGAGTTTCATAACCTCTCATTTCTTAGAGTATGCACTTCAAATTGGAGATGGAGCTGCCAGAATACATGCAAATAACAGAAGGGTGCATTTGGGTACTAAGCAGACTTTAAGTCTCATTTTTTTTTTTTTTACAAAGCTACTAGGAAAAGGCTTGGGAATAGAGCGTGGATAAACAAAAGACTTACAAACCACGTTTTGCCTGAAAGGCTTCTGCGGGTAAACCTTTTCAGGCGAAACGTGGTTTGTAAGTCTTTTGTTTATCCACGTTCTATTCCCAAGCCTTTTCCTCGGGCCTTTGTAATAAAAAATTGGGACTGTAAGTCTGTTCAGTACCCAAATAAATCCTTCTTTTATTTGCATATATTCTGGCGGCTCCATCTCCTACTTTGCATATGTTGTTTGCTCCTGAGCACCATCGTAACATTTCACCACGCTGCCTTTTGTATCTCAAATTGACCACCATTTATAACAGAGGACTTTGGGATATAGGTACACCTTAGCTATTGCTTCAGAGAATTTGCAGAAGAATAAAGTGGTGACTTGCACCATGTATGAGCTGTAAGAGCCAAGAACTGATAAGGGAACGACGTCAGCTGAGCGCCACATGTGCAAAACTGGCCAAAAACGCTCTAAATTTTCAAAGCCAAGGTTATCAAAGAGATTGCGACTGTTAGCAGGCTCACCTGTGCTGTCCTCTCCCTTCATGGCCCTCATGAGCTCATTGGCTCTTTCCTGGCAGTGCAGGGACTCCAGCAGGTAAAGCACATAATCATCAAACATAAGATGGATGAGATGGAAGGACCCTGCATACAGATACATAAAAGGATGTCTTAGATTATAATGTGAATGATTTAGACACAGAGAATGTGGCTTGAACAAAAAAAAAAAAAAAAAGAGGTTATGTGGAATATAATGTTTAAAAGTGACTATGTCATAACAAGAAATGCAAGAAATAATGTCTGTCCATGTTTTGGGTTCAAACATATAGGCATAGATGACGGACTGTTTAGTGTGAATGGTCTTTAAAAACATCTGAGTGATGACCTCATATCCTCCAGAGTGACAGGAGGGCCACTGTTGTTAAAAGAAGCAAGCGGGGTTGTTTCCTGATACCAAGTCAGTGCCAAAAATATGTCAGCTGACCCCCGGGTCGCATGGAAGATGAGACCGTGGCATGGAAGGGAGTGTCATAATTGTGTCATTGTGCTGGTCGTTGCCGCCGCCGCGCACATAATAAACACTTGCAGCTATTCGGAGAGCGCAGTGTAACACTGACCAGTCATAAAATGGAAAGACAGACAAACACATTGGCAGAGGGGAGGGGTGGCCTTTGTTAATTAGCTGTTTTTGCACAGAGACCTGCTTTATCAAAACACTGCAACCAGCTGTGTCTTTGATATTCACAGACAGGGGTAAAGGAGTGAAATAGGGGGAAGAGAAGCCATTTTCTTTTCTTCCGTTCTTTTTTACAGCCCCTAACTTAAAACCTTGCACCATGCACAGCAAGCTCATAAAGTAGGGACTCGGGACCAGAAAGGGAGCCATTTTACGTGTCATTCTTACCTCTGAATTTTGAAGAGAATGGTGGAAACTTCTTCTTCTTTTTTTTTTTTATTTAGTTGCATTAAACCTACACAGAATAGTAGCTTTCTATGTACTTATCCAAGTTTCACTGCCATCCCTTCAAGAACACATACATCTCCTGTCTGCTGGATGAAAGAGCAGCGTGACAGACAGAGAATTAACTGCTCACCAAAGCTGGGTGCACTGTGGAGGGTCATATCCCGGATGACTCTGGTACCAAAACACGACCACATCAGCAGGAACTGTTGAGCCACCTTCTTCAGGCACCCGGGCCTCTTCCCTGCCACCTAGAGAGAACATTTCCATGAGAAAAGAGGGGGAAGGGTTGGGATGCCGGGGTAGAATTAACCCCTAGGTCCGTATTGGGGCTTAACCCTCAGGAACGAAAAACATGTCAACAAGTCAACTATTTAATTTGCCCCCGGGGACACGCCTTCCTATTGAACTATTGTCTGGGTAGTCCAAGACGTTGCCAGGGCAACCAAATTTTACAAGCCCATATCTGGCACATAATGGCCACAAATGGGAAACTTGAAGACATCATTAACTAGGGGGATTGCGACGTAAGTGCCTACAAGTAAGAAAGGCATGGAGACACAAGAGGCATTCAGCTGCAGTTGTCTTTTTCTTTTTTTTTTGAGACATAATTATCAGAGTGTTGCTGTATGAATACTTCAAACATTCAATTTAAAGTCACCTCCCGGCATCTAACAAGAAAAGCGAGGTGTGTAAATTGAAGCTGTGGGACTTGAAACGACATGAACGACTCAAGAATGTGCTGAGTCAGAGGAACTATTAGCATCCATTTTTCCAAATCAGTGAAAACAAACAAATAAAAGTGTTTTTTCTGACCTTGACTACACAGCGGTCCACCATGGAGTCCAGCCACTCGATGTAGGCCTCAATTGGAGACTGCTCCTCCAATAGACGGTCAAACTCCTGATACACTGGGACAGGGACGAGGTACGAGGTTATGACATGATAATATTTACAGAGAAACTAAATCGAACCCTGGGTATTAATTGGTATGCACAAAAACTATGAGTGATTTGGAATGGCATCTTTATGCAACAGCTTCTGCATATCCACGACCTCTGACCCCATCAGGACAAACTCTGAGGAGTGACACGGGAATGAATTGGAGATGCTCCGCAGGGTGTTTCAGAGGAGAGCGAACTTGTTTAACCTTTTGGTCTCCATCATTAATGCTTGACTCTTCTGGCCGTGGGAATGATTGCCCCTCGGCGTGTTATTTGAGCGCCGACCGCTTGCGTGGAAGTGAAGTGTGTTTCTCAATCTCCTGCACATAGTCAGACGCCCTTTTTGTCGACTTACAGTGGATTATAAGCCGCCTGTGCTCCTCCCGTGAGTCCTCCATGGTGTAAAGTGTCTGCTTGGTGATGCTGTTCAAGTCCACATTCCTCCAGTCCTCCAGCATTTGAAATGTGATGTCAGCGCTGTGTATCACAGTTCTCGATGCCTGGGGACAGATAAATCAACCGGACTTATATTACATACAAGAGTATACCCATATTCCTTATCAGCCATATTTGTTCATATGGATTTTATTAAATTCACAGAATGATATGGCACCTGACATAGATGGTTTAATGATGTTTGCCGCTTTAGAATCTGAGAAAATCTTCTGGATACTGGAAATAAAAGGAAGAGAAAAATATGGTTTACGCTATAATTGTCGGCATGTCCAATCAGAGATTCCTCTTTTTTTTTTCTTCTTAAAGATACAAGTGCGTCAAATATTATCTGTAAACTGTCACAATGCAACGTGCATTTCAAAATGTGGCCACTTACATTCAAACTTGATATTCCTCAGGTTTTCAGGTAGGTCGTGAAGTGCTATTTTAAGCCACTCGTCAAGCTGTTTGGCAAATTTTCGGATAACCTGAGTCAAACTGAATGGGTGAAGGAAAGCAGAAATACAGCACACGCCTTAGACAACTCTGATGGTTTGGTTTCATTTTCCTGATTTGCCCACTTTTCACTGCTTAAAAATCCAGAGCAATCACCATTGACACATTTCCTTTTGTATTTATTTTAAACATGATTCACATATTGTCCAGTTTCAGCACTGAAAAAAAAAAAAAAAACTAGCACTGAACTGAACATTAGTACACAGCTCTTCTCACTGAACTAAACGATTTGCATTACGTCTGTACCACCAATACAACACTTAATGCTTTTTACACTGAAGATTGGACAAATAAAGATAAGCTACGGTGTTAACAACTAAATCAGAACGGCGATAACCAGACATCCACTAGTTAACCTCCACTTACAGCCCAATATTATAATGGCTATTAATTTTTCTGTGCTGTTTCCGTGTGACTGCTGCTCACCTGTCAGGCAGTGCTTGCAGGACGGTGGGCATCAACACCCCAGAAATGGCCTTGTAGAGGATGGAGTCACACACACCGACAATGTTAACCACCGTGGAGGAGCTGAGGACAGGCAGCATGTGGGGCGGCATGCCTTGCCAGAAGTGGAGCAGGAAGCTTTGGACCTAGAATGGACCATACAAACCATAATATTCAGTATTTCTATGAATTAATGATTATATTCCTTATTTAGCAGTTTCCGAATATAGGGACTTTAGAGTGGCATCTTAAAAAACTATTTGGGCTTTTACTTTGATCTAATGGAAGTGGATAAAAATGAAGAAATGAAAAGTTAAAGAAGGAAAAATGCGGTCTAACAGAGGATAAACCTTGCCTCATCAAAGTTGGCTCGTATGACCGTGTCTAGTATCCTCTGACAGTGTGTTCTGTACATCATGATGAAGGTTGACACCTGTGGGCAAGAATAGAGCATTAATCTAAATATATCACAAACTTAATGGCTTTCTCTCTTTTGGGGGCCACTAAAGGAAAGATACAAAACAAGAAAATAAATCTTGAACAAAGCATGTGCACCAATAAATACCTGTTACAGGTCTAGGCTGGAGCGAAGTTATATAAAACAAGCTTTAGAGATCAGCAACACACAAACCATTTAAAATCATGGCCCCCCTTTTAAAAGCTGGACAGCTAGTGCCTGTCCTTTGTCCATCGCTGGATCTTATTATCTCCCCAAAAGATTAAGAGTTAGAGAGGAGCCAGCATATAAATCCTCAAGGTCCTTCTCTAAACGCAGACCCAGTGAAGGTCCTGGGGCAGATAAAAGGCTGGAGCCAGAGGGGGCACAGAGATGGTGAGATGGCAGGGAGAGGGGGGGCTGTGAGGATGGACTTTAAAAGTCCTGTTTACCCTCTCTTCTGGCAGGCTGGCGGGCAAATTTAGGTCTTTGACATTTGGAAACTCTGGCAGGAGTGTCCCCAGTTTGGAGCGTGGTGAATACGCCACTGTCTGCTTCGTGACCTCTTTCTTCCCCGTCTCATTCACCCACGCCGCTCCCTTTTTGGAGTACATCACGTCATAATACTGAGAGCTCTCCTTCACCGCGATGCCATAGTAGTGGTACCTGAGGAGAAGAGAGGGATCACAGCTGAAGTAAGATCTTTTTTAAGAGTAAATACAATACGGCAGCTTCTCTAGCCTATTGAAAATGAAGGAAGAAAACTGCAGAAAAAAAAACAAAAACACAATTTTGCACAAAACAAATACAAAAAACCTAGTAGTTCAATCATGCCTCCGTCAGATTTCATGATGTGATCCAGAGATTAAACATAAATTCTCACCTGCTACACACTGAGAAATACTTATATCAAGAATGAATAATAAACCTGATGTTGGATTGAGCAGCTTCAAGGGCAACAAATGAGGGCTTTGGGTCATTTCTTTCTTTCTTTTTTTCTTTTTTTTTTTTTTTTTTTGCTGAAAACTCAAAGTATTGATATCAAAAGACAAACCATAACTTACTTCGACTGCCCTCTCGTCCCCAGTCGTCTGGTAGTTAACGCCGGAAACTGTTGTCTTATAATCTGTTGAATTTAAGAAGAGAGAAAGTCAGTTTCTTGGCTGCATGCGGAGCTGCTGAACATGGATTTATCATTGTGATTTTTTTCCTTAGGGAACAGTAAAAACAGATGAAAACAGGTGGCACGTGGGGACGGTTAAGATCTTCAACAGCAAAAACAGAAAAGTCCCCCAAGGCACTCTCTTCTATAGTGAAAATAAATTTGTTTTCATTGGATTAAGTCATGTTAAACAGGTCTTAAAAACACACCCACACGTCATGGCCACACTTTGCTATTTTTACTACGGAGGAGAGTCCTTAGGGATTCTTCTTTTTTTTTTTTTATTGTTGTTGTATTCACACGTGGGACATCCCTCAACCTCGAAGAACAACTCCACCAAACTTAACAGAAGCCCAAGTTCTTCTGCTTTTGAATTTTGAATTTTGAATTTTTGCAATGATTTAATCAACATGGAAAAACACAGAAAAATCCACTGATATACACTAAACACAGTGTATATTAGTGATTATAAAATATAATATGTATACAGGATCTGCAGGAGAATAATGTGAAATTCCCATAGCTTAAGCCTCAAGGAGGTCTGCAAAAGAGGGTATCCATTTATGACAAGTACAGGAGTATTAGTTTTTTTTTTTTTTGCAATATCAACAATCTCTTAAAAATCTACCCCCTAAACCCGCATCCACACCCCTCCCCCACCCTCACTTTATTCTCGCTCTCTCTCTTTTCCACTCCCTCCTTCTTCCTTTCCTCTCTTTTTGTCCATGAGATTGGCTCCTTGGTCCAACTCCCGGTGCAGAAACTTTAGCAAACAGTGTAGCTCTCCATTGTGTGGGATGAAAAAAGAGGCCAAGCTGTGAAGTTTCTGTCAGGCCCCGCTTGATAAATGAGCAGACAGGGAGGCAGCCCGGGCCCTCTCTCGTTTTTTTGTCCTGAATCAATGAAGCCTTCCTAAAGGACACCCCACACTGCTCCAGCCACTGATCTAACATTCCGCAACATCTCACCCTTCCAAATTTCCTTTAATTACACATTAATCCAGGCCCCTTCTCTTTTTCAATATCTTCCGACAGGAGCTCTGGAGGGGCGGGGGTGGGCAGAGTTGGGGGTTGGGGCCAGGGTCCAGGGTGCAGGGGGTGGCTGGGGGTAGGTAGATTGAGGAACTTCTCGGGGTTGTGGGAACAGAGGCAAGCACATCATCTCCTTTGGATCTAGATTATGTGTTCAGTGGTCAGGCACAGCCACCGCAGAGCTTTGCTTCACACCAAACTTGAGCTGATACAGCTTTGACACCGGAGAGAACTGCTGTGCAGAGAGGGTCCATGCATGAAAATCGTCAGAGCATGTGTGTATTTGCCTCATGAAACGATTAAAAAAAAAAAAACAGGATTTCTGAACCAGCATGGCCGTCTGATTCAACCTGCGTTTGGGTTTTTGAGCCTTTTTGTCCTAATTTCTCTCAAATTTGTTTTGTATCTTTAAGCATATACTAATAAGCCAAAAGTTCTCCATTTTCAATCTGAGAGGAAGCCATGCTAACCTCAGAGGTGTCGTCTTTTTGTTGTTGTTTTTTTAAAATTACTGTGTTGCATCTCACCACATCTTGTATCTTAAAAGCATAATGGACAAACTTTTCCACAGATGTTAACTAAGCACTTTTATTTTGTGGGTTTTCTGAGTGTTTAGAGTAGACTTTGAGTTACACTGGAAGCATATGGGAATGATGAATCAGCACAAAGTGGCTTCCAAAATTTCTTGAAACCTTAAAAAAATAATTCACAATGAACTGGGATACAGCACAGAACTCTAAAGGAAGCAATGCATCACAATGTCATTAAAATTTCTATTTACTTTATTCTCGAGTCACCCAACACTAATATTCCTCTAAAGTTTTTTTTTTTTTTTTTTTTTTACCACCTGAGTGTTGAAGTGTACCTTTCCAAAGCTGGCAGCATTCACAGGCTGTGTGTCCTGCTTTTCACTGAAGTCTAGGTAATGCATGTAGAGGGCACTTCGGGGGATACACACACCTTCAGCTGTCTCATAGTTCTCCTCCAGCCTGCAAGTGACAATGAGTTTTATCATTAACCCCCCACAAAATTAAATACTGGTCAGCACTGCTAATGATTGAAACTAAGACTTTTATACAGGATTCATAGCATTTCAAGAAAAAGCATGGAGACGGATCTGATTTTATGTGTAAATGTGCAGGGGGCAAGGTGCTTAAGGAAAATAAAATAAATGTGAGAAACCAGACCTCATGCTGGTAAGCAAATATATATGCAATGCAGTGATCTCAGTGCAGTCAATGTGATACTGAGCTGTTTCTTACTTTACTTTAGAAACATGTAGTCCTTGATCGTTGCTGTATTTGATTAAAATATGTAGTGAAGGAATCAGCCTAAAGAGCACGTCTCTCTCCAGCGGTTAATTTGAGTCAAGCCTGTTTTCACGAGAGCAGACACACTGTGCTGCCACTCTCTCCTCAGATTCGTCCAGTGGATGCAGATGTTTTCAGGCAGGAGGATATGCATGTAGATCAGAGCAGCTCTGATAATGTAAATACACTAAAACGAGCACAGGGAAACAGAATTGTGCCTTTTTGTGTCCATGTATGATATGAGATGTACAACGCAGCTTATATGAAAATCATGACAGGAATTTGAAATGTGCATTTTCACTAGTGACTATCACCAAAACCCAAAGTATCATTTTTTTGATAGGAATTTCTGATCTACGATACCAAAAACAATAAAAAGACCAAGATGCAACAGTAACAACGTACTACAGTTTGTACTGTAAGCCGTTAACACTTTTTATTTTGAAGACATGCAGTCTAATAACTGAATCCAGTTTCTATTTTGATCACGATAACATCTGCCTCAAAGTTTTATTTTCACTATAGGAACAAAATGTTGATTCAAAATATTACAGGAGAAAATATCTATCTATCTACCTATCTATCTATCTATGTGTGTGTGGTGTGTGTGTGTTTGCTTAATTATAGAGGCATAATCAGATGAAAGATTAAGTTGTGAAGAAACCAAGTAACAGTAACTCAATATACTACTTCTTCCAGCATTCATTAACAACCCAAACAAAAACGATTTAATCTGTATTTTTGCTTCACTGAGACATAATGTAAATCCTTCCATCAGCTGCATATGAAAATTATTTTTTTTAAAAAATCCAGTTTAATATTTACATTTCTGTGAACATGGGAACAGGGACATGAAGAGACGGATGTGAATCAGCTCCTCAAACGATTTTAGCATCACGTCAGCCGGAGGACTGCATGTTCACTTTTTGTGTTCCCTGCTGCTGTTCGAGCCCGCTCAAATTAAATATTAGACTTTTGCATTCAAATGGTCTCCCATCTCATTACTAACTCACCTTTTATTTATGAAATTATTTTTGCCCCTTTTTTGAGCCCCTTTTTTCTCACTGATCTCAGGTGGATATCATCATGTCTGATCAGATATGTTACTCATAACACGACTCAGTGTGTCCAACAGATGGGCCATGTACAATTATTCATAGAGATTTTCTTAATATCTAGCATGGCTAAAAATTAATCTTGGTATGAGAATCACCAGTAAATATTATAAATGTTGTCAGGACTTATTTAAATGTAAAGGGGAATTTTGCCATGAATTATTCAAAAGGCAAACATTGTTAAAAGGTATCATTATTATTATCACTACGTATTATCATTATTATTATTATTAACTTGATTCTAAGTACATGACACTCAGACTTTTTTTTCTTGTGCTTTTGAACATTTGTTCCACAGCTGAAGTTAAAAACCCGGATGATTGATGAAAAATGTTGACTCACTAAATGAGTAAAGAGGCTTTTTGTCTCTGACAAGATGGACTCATGGGGATTCCAGGCACAAGTCTGAAATCCCCATGTCACTGCTGCAGTTTGAGACTAAATGGGAATGTGGATTTTGCACATTTGCATTTTCACACTTCATTACCAAAGGACAAAATAAAGGTAAAAAACACAAAAAACAAAACTAACACAAACACAAAAAACTTACCACTCCAGAGTTGCTGGTGTCGAATGCGGTTTAGAGGCTCTGTTATTTTCTTTTTCTTCATCTATAACATAAAATATTTGGTTTATATAACATATACATGGGTGACAACACAAATGTGGCACTAACAAATATTTACAAAACCAAAACAATAATAAGAAGAAACCATATCATGAATACTTTTTCAAAACTTTTGTTACGTAATACTTTAGGTAGAATAATTGCACTAAGGCCTGCACATATGGCTTCACAACACAAACTGTCGCATACACAATACATTAACAATAATATGAATGAATGAATGAATAAATGAATGAATGAATGAGGGCTAAGGACTGCACTGCACTGCAAAGCAACAGTGTGCAACATTCAGTCGACACAACAGCAGCTTTTGCGTGGAGGAAAACAAGTCATTCGTGCTTACTTTCATCATTGGACATATTCCCCAGGGAGGTGTGACTGGAGTACCGCTTGCTCTCACTCTCAATGAGGCATCTTTCAATCCAGCTCTCTAGATAACACATCACCGTTCAGACAAAACAGAAAAACATACCACTTTTTGATTCAGCTCAGAGAGAACATGGGACCACATTACATGGTGATTCTGACTGAAACACTCATGAGGCTTTCGGTCGTAAGAATGTGACTCAGAAATTTTTCTGTGGGCCGAAACGTCACTCTGTGTTCAATGCGTGCTACAGCTGCTTCACTTCTAGGTTTTGTTTTATTAATGTGCACTAAAACTACAACAGGTGTCACTTGTAAAACTTAGTGAATGAGCCATTTTGTTCAGTTGTAGAAAAGACCCAAGGCTGTATTTATATCAACAGGGCAAATCAGTGCCTATAGAGGACACTTTAAATGTCACTAATGTGACAGGGCGAGCTGAGCTGACAACAATCGATTGTATGGGCACCAGCGCAGCCATGGCTCTATTTGAGATGTTTTCACCAAAACGGCAGGAATCCTGCATTGTTCCTGGGGGGGACTACAAGCGAACACACTTGCCTAAAAGAGCCTGCGCACATTGCTGGACCGGTCTCGTGGAATAGAGGCCATTGTCCTGTTTTAATTTCTACTTAGAAATAGCTCGACTGGTGTCCTTTCTGGGACGGAGCAGTCGTGAAGCACAAAGGCTTTCATATAGAAACAGGCTGAGGGAACGGTCCTGCATTTTAAATTATTTTTTCTTTTTCTGACTAAAAGTATTCGCCTGGTAAATGTACATGTTTAAAATCACATAATGCTTATTTAATTCAGTGCAAGGAAGCATTCTTTAATCAGTCAATCAGTCAGCCAGTCAGTCAGGAATCAGTTTTCTATAAATGATAAGCTGGAATGTTGATTTTGATTGCTTCCTGTTTCCTCTCAGGCTCAAAGTTTATGAGAATAAAATCAATGTACAAAGATCACAGCTTGTTTTGCAAACCCTTCATAACCACTAAGTAACTAACAGTGTTGAGAAGCACTGTGGAGTAAAAAAGTGTATTTGGCATGAAATGTAGTGGAAAAAGTATTCTATAACAAACTTAAGCAGGTTAAGAAAACAAACTTAAACACTTCTGGTTTTCACTGCTGTAACAAACACACAAACACAAAACAAAACGCAAAAAACAAACAAACAAACAAACAAACAAACAAAACACCACATAATATTTCTCAAACTCATGTAAATCCCTTTTTTTCTGCATGGGAACTGATAACAGTCACCATAGCAGCAGTTGCCAGGACAGATGGTTGGCACGGCGACCTTGTCCCGTCAAAGTGTGTGTGTGTGTGTGTGTGTGTGGGGTGGGGGGGTTTCACAGGAGGTCACAGAAATTGAAAAGTTTTAGGGACTTAGAAGTTTTCACTCGACGAGGAATCTACACCTAGATGTGTGGCACGTGCTCAGAGAAAAGGTCAGACTGCCATCAGCGTCCCATCGCTCCACGGCAACAGAGAGAGCGAGCTCAAGGCCCTCTGGTCACAGCACACACAGCAACTCAGGATTTTTTTTCCTCGTTATGACAAATATGTACTGTTAATAAAATACCCTCATTATTAAATAATAACTTGATAGTCCAAATTCATACTGTGACTATTACTATTACTCAGTGTTAATGCTATTCTACAAAATATGCATGAGTTTTTTGCACAATTAAGAAAAACAGAAGGGGCATTTGTTTTATTGATGCTCAATAAAACATCGGCGGTGTCACTCAAAAGCCCACAAATACAGATTTTGACGTCTCTAATCATGACACTGGCTCGTTTTGTGCAGCGACTGGTCGTGTCCATCTGAAAAAAGCCAAAGCCTGGACATCAAAAAGTGAGTCCACTGAAGTGAAGCTAATTCTCCACAGAGGCTCAAATCCCAAGCTTCATTTGCCACAGGCACAGATAAGTTGGGGATCTAAATAATTGGATTAAATTTGATCAACAAGTGAAACGGATGTTAGCTCATTTATTAATGCACTTTCAACACTAAACTGCCCCCGAAACTACACCAGTGCGCTAAGAAGCAGTTTTTTTTTTTTTTTTAATCTTTTAGACTTATTAAAGTTCAGTAATCAGAGTTCAGTTTATCTTAATTTTAACAAATGATGCCACAAAAAATAAACTGCAATGACTTTATGAATACATTGATTTTAATTTAATATACTGCATAGTAAGTGTTAAAATACTTTCTCAAAGCAAAATAAAGCATGTACACTTCTACTACATAAAGAAATGTATATAAAACAATATATTTTACTCATAAATTCTTACTGTTATGGCAGTTTTCATTTGATTTACTTAGATCATGCTTACTAAGTTGTTGTTTTTTTTTTTTTCCCAAATTCGGCTGTAATGCAAAAAGTAAGCTACAAGGAGCAGGTGTAAAGTGCACCATATTGTGTGTTTGCTGTGTTTGTGTTTTATTTTCCTTTGAAATAATGGAATTTTTTAATTAAATAGACGCTTTAAAAAAAATCCAGCACCAGCAATTCGCAGAGATGTTGTTAAAAACTAAAGGAATATTTAATTACATTCTGCATTTTTTTTTTTTTTTAAATCAGCAGATTTAAAAGTTTTGCTTATGGGCAACAACACTATGCATGATGATTAAGTCAAAATGTGAGATTGAATTAATGACGGTAAAAAAAAAAAAAAAAAAAAGTAAAATCATCAATCAAACGTCCAGATGCTTCCTCTAAATGACTACAGAGAAAGTTTTAGACTTCCAGAGGTCCAGCAGCAGACGCATGGGCAGTGTTCCTGAGCAGAAGCTGATTTTCTCCTCACATCCAGGCAAGGCAAAGCAAGAAAAAAAAAAAAAAACACAGTGGGACTAACCTGTGGAATCCATATCAGGCTCCTCCAGCAGCCCGCAATGCATCCTCTTCCCATCAACGACACTGGCTCCTCCAAGAAAATGGCTTAGTGCACGTTTCCCCCTCCTCAGTGGGTCTTCCCTTGTCTTGCTCTGTGTTTCCGTGACCACTGCCCGTCACAGGAGATGTTGAGGATCTGAGGTTCGCCGAGAGAGGGGTGGTGTTGGTGGTGGCTGTGGAGGAGAGGGGGAGGTGGGAATAAGGGAGGAAGGGGGTAGAGACTCCAGAAATCCAGCGGGGGGAAAGCCAGACCCGTCAAAATGTTTGCTGATGTTTCATGGGAAAGGGGCTGATTTTATAGGAGCCCTGATGGGGACATGTCATTGATAGGCTTGGAAGGCTGATGAATGGCCCCAAGTCAGATGGGGATGTGGCAAGGCTCACTGGAAGTCTTTTGTGGGGCTGTTTTGAATAAGAAAAGCTCCCTCCCAACGAAAAAAAGAGGCTTAGATCTACGCAATCCTAACACTGTGGCCTCCCCGTCTTCCATTATGGCATTTAATACGTTTTTATACACCCCCCAGCTCCAAATACACATACCCACACAACTGCCGCTCCCGCCATCCCTTGTAATTTTAACTTCCATTCTCAGATCTCATGGACACTTGTTGGCACATTTAGGTCTGTCTATTCCCTCACTGGCTTGACACTCCATGCACTGATCCCGCATCATTACAACATCTTTGTGATAACTTTTTAGGGCACCTCACAAACACTCTCAACTACTCCCAACCAAACATGGTGAAACAACGCAAGTATGAATTTTTTGGGGTAGAGTTCTCGCTGCCTTTACTCTGTCTTTCGCTGTGGCAACCTTATTTTGGTGTGCCTCTGAGAAGAGGGAATGGTCACAAAGGAGGGAAGTAAAAGTGCAAAGCCTGAGGCTGGGAGGGCTCTGATGGAGTGCCTGAGAGCTGGAGAAGGGAAAGCTGTGATTAGAATATGAATGGAACCACAGGAGAGGGGGAGAGGAGAGGGGAAGAAGAGGGAGAGGAGAAAGGCGGATTATGGCTGAATTACTCACCACACCATGGATAGCAAAGGAGGACTTTCTCTTCCAATGCGCAGGCGTGGGGACCGCTGCCTCGACTCACCAACAAACCATGCAGCCCACACTTTGCCACCTGGGAGCACGTGAGGGACAGAGAGGCAGCAACAAGCCCACGGGACACTGCACTTAGTACACCGGCATATTTTGTTCAGGCAGGGGTGTCAACTTTTTTTTTTTAAAGGAAGGGCAAAACTATTTTAAAGAATTAAGATCAAAACAGCTACTAAAAATACTTGATGCAACAATAATGTTTAACCCTTTGACAAAAATCCTCAATATTAGAGAAATGAAAGCTCAGGAAATTTACTTTAATAATGTGACAATTCATGGATGATATAATACACACAGGCCTTAATGCTGGTTCATGCAAAGCCATGACCTCAAAAGAGGATCTAATTAATTTCAGTCAAACGAGGAGAAGGTGGAGTTTGTATCTCGCTCAGTGGAAGTCCTTTTTCCATCCTGCCACTGTCAACTGCTTATTAGAGCCTCATTAAATAGGACAGGTGCAGCAACCAAAAGGGCCTCTTCCACCCTTGCTATTATTCTTACACACTCCACCAGCACAAACGGATGTGTACCGCTTTTGTTCAATTAAAGGGCTCCAATTGAGCTGTGCGTTTGAGAGCGGGGTTACCTTTAAGCTACATCCATGTTGGGGAGCTTTAAAGAGGAAATTCAATGTAACTTTCTGGTCCTGCAGTCATTGAATTCGGGTGTTGTGGTAACAAGCAGATGCACCGCACCCTTCTAAAATGTGTAGTCACCGAAGACTTCACATTGTTGAGTGAAGCATCCAGCTGTCTAGTTACCTCTAAATTCATTTTAATGAGTGGTGACCCTCTGACCATTGTTAAGCCTAATTCACCTTTGGGCACAAAAACACCATGAAGATAATTACTTTTGCCAGTTTTATAAGCAGCCAGTTATCCTCCGATCAACTTTATTAGATCAGGGAGCAAACTTGGACAGAACCTTTAACCTGAAGTTTGCACAGTGAGAGAAAAATGAAGTGAATGACAGCTTCAACATGTTGACGAGTGCATCTCAACCCCAGTTAATCTACAGGCAAAAAGACGATTTTCCTCTGCAAAAACAACCAGTGCACCCCTACATTGAGAGTTTCAGTTCGTTTATGAACTTTGAATTTTTTATTGATTTCCCAGTGAGATGAAACACGACTTTTCAGCAAAAATTAAATATGAGATTCTACACTTGGTATCATCTTCCTGCCTTTATGCACACCAAATACTTATTTTGCTTTGCTTCTGCCAATTGTCATTGTGGCAAAAAGAAATACCAAGTCTGGAATCAAGGAATACAAAACACAACAGCTAATTTTTAAATATTGTTTTGTGTTTATTATGTACACATACACAGAGCATCACGTAATAATGTCGACTTGCTTTCAAAAACTATTAACATAATATGAAACACGAACAAAATAATGTTTAAATCTGACAGATGCCTGGCTTGTAAACAACAAAAAAAAATGAAAATGCTCATTTTTCAAACTCAAACTTCAGCCTGTCTTTTTGCTCATTCATTGCATTAATAACTGAATTTGTGTCAGACGTGTTAACTCACTGGCTCTAAATTGTCTTCTACCTGACACAAACCCTGTATCTGTTCACGTCCAGCTCACTCGTTGTAGCGAGCTAGCTTGAGGCGAGGCACGATGTTCATGGACTGCAGCTCCTGGAACAGCAGCTTGCAGGCGTAGGGGATACGCAGCGAGGACACGTGGCAGGACGACTTACAGTAGTGGCACCTGGAGAACAGAGAGAAAACGAACAGAGAATTAGCCTGGGCACAAACTGGGGCAGTGGTTTCCAAAGTGGGGTCTGGGGAATTTAATTTCACTATAATTTAATAACCTAGAGTTGTAAAGTTGTTACAACACCAAAAATGTATGAATAATTATTGTAACATTGTGTTTAAATCTCATCACTTTGAATCTACTTGTTAGTGTTCAAGTATGACACGTGAAAAACATTTATATAGGCCAAAATCTCTTTTCATATCAGGGTGCACAGGGCAAAAATCACTTCAAATGGGGTTCCTCAGGTTAACTTGATGTGCAGAACATGAAAAAAAAATCAACCCCCACCCCCTGTAGAGGATAACTGCGGGTACTTCCAACCAGATTTGCCAATCCAACGCTCCTATCTGTGGACTGGGCGGACAGATGGTCGGCAAAAATTATCTGGCGTGGTGTGAGGAGTATTCGGTTTTAACCACCCCGGTCAAGTTGCAGACTGATCCGAGCCGTCCTGATCATAAGATGTTTTCATCAGAGAAATGGGTTTATAGTGAAGTGTGGCGGAAAGGTTTTATTATAAAAATATAGGAGTGCTAGTGATGCACTGAACACTTTGGGAGCGCACGCCTTACAGTGACTGGAGGCTGCCGGCCGAGCTAACATCGCCTTTTTTTCCAGTGTTCAGCTCATGTTGACCGTGTCTCTCCGGCCACAGTTTCAAATCTTCTTTTTGTTTGAGCATATGAGTGTGTATCATGTGAGCTCCCATGAGATTAGAGGCAATCAGGTCAGTTATGTACCGGGAGTCACAGGATAACCTCAGTTATATTGTTAAATGTACGGCAAATTGAATAATATGTGCATAATTCCAACTAAGAAAACACAAAAACACTGTAAAATCTTTAGTGTGTGTGTGTGTGATGCAATGTAACTATCAATTTTAAATAAATTCTAGTATCTATAGTAGGATAAGATAAGAATTTATTTATCTGAAACAGGGACAATGCACAAATAAACATTAATCTTGTAAGACAAGAAAAGATGTCTTGAGCCAGGTTATAGCAACAGCTGCTAATTTCCACCTGTAGTCCCTGTAGTAAATCTAAATACTGTAAATTCAGAGGACTCATGTTTAGATCAGCTGTATTGGAGTTTGAAATAACAACAACTGAACAACATTAAAAGCACCATCGGGTCTGCAGGACTGAGTTCAACCAAAAACACTCGACTCACCAGCCTGAGTATCCCAACAGGCCGCACTGTCCACACACATCCACCTCAAAGGCGTCACTGGAGATCATGAGGCGCTCCAGCAGCAACATGCTGGCTCCGTAGCCAATCAGACAGTCACGCTCCATCTCCCCCAGGCGCAGACCTCCGTCTCTGGAGCGCCCCTCGGTGGGCTGCCTGGCAGGGGGCGGGGGGCACAGACAGGTAAGACAGAGCAAAGAACTGCAGGGTGACTACAACATGACCTTCTCAAAAGTTGTAAAAAGTTGTAAAAGGTTTTTGAGTTAATTTTGCTTTGAAATGAAACTAACAAGAGCCCGTTGCCTTTACCTGGTCAGAACAGCTCTGGGGCCGCGCGCTCTGGCATGCATTTTGTCCAGGACCATGTGCTTCAGTTTCTGATAATACACGGGTCCAAAGTAAATATAGGCCTCCAGCGGTTCTCTGAGGAAAAGAAAATAATCAAAAATGGGTATAAAGCTAATATAACCATTAACAAACTCTAGTTAACACCAGAATAGATTATATCTGAATAAGGATTTGGGATCTGTCACAAGAATCAATTCAAAATTAAAAATTTTGAAAAGAATAACAAAACGAGTATTTTTTTTTAAAAATATAGTTAGTATCAAAGCAAACTGATCCCTCGCTCTGTAACTCAGTGATTTTATTCCCAAGCAGCCTTAGCCTGTGTGTTTAAATATTCAAAACATTTAAATAGCAGTAATGCTTACAGGAGTACAAATTAAAATGAGAACACAGAAACATACCAGCAATATTTTTCATACAGTTCATCCAATTTAAAATTAATATTTTGTTGTGCTGCTTTGTTTTCCCAATTGAGGGATACAGGCCGACGTTGCTCTTTTAAATAAGACAGTGTGTTCTGAATAGGGTTGATCAGTTATTGAAAATCGTGGATTTTTATTAGTATTGGTATCAGCTACCAAAATTCAGGTATTTTGATGTTCCTAATAAAGACATAATTCAAGAGCATATTATCATTTTCCCTTCATTACCCAGTGATTCCAGAGGTGACGTAGTCTTTGCCCTGGTAGTTGTATCCATAACGGATGAGATCCTCACACACATCTTTCACTTTGCTGCCACCGAAAGCCGTGCCGTAGTGAAACCGTCCATCCAGGACTCCCGCTTTTCCCGCCAGCAGTTCAATCAGCTTCCCCACCTGGCAAAATTAAACACGAGACATTTCGAACACCGGAGCTACAAAATTGCCACAATATAAAAGTTTTGTAAATCATACCCACTTGCGGATGAGATAGGTTTACAGCTGTAGCCCTATGGGTGGGACCACCAGTCTAAGGATGACTGATTTCAACAATTCCACTGAGGTCACAGCCAGCAGACCCCTGACCCCGTCACATAAAAGGAAACACCTACTCTCATTTCACTCTTGGACCACAGAAACATCTTCCCGGGCCAAACATTTCTGTGTCTTTTCCATGACAACCACAGCCAGCAAATACACAGAGAGCGACTACTTTACCAGTAAAGACCTTTAAAGTTTACAGTGTCGCAGACAAAAAGCTGGCAGACACGGTGCCAAGTATCATGTTATTCACATTCACCAGCATAGGACAATTTAGATGTACTGCGTTTGTTTGATAAAACTTCTACACATTGCTTCAGGCGGGCTTCGCTGGCAGCCGTTTCCGCGGCAACAAATATCTGTTTGTGAACAGTAAGATTGGTGCTTAGTGTTGTGAATGGACGTGTGCTCTGGGAGCCAATGATAACCCAGAGAAGTAAGTAGAGGGGATAATGAGGGTTTTGTCTCAGAAGGGCCAATAGAAACCTGTGAAGAGTGAGGGTCAACACAGCTATTGGTGTGACTCCTGCGACTATCCGGCTGAGCTCAGAGCCAAAACTCACAAATAAGAATTTTGCGTACAGCTTTTGGGTTAGGTGTCAATTCTACCACCTTCAATAAAACAAAACAAAAGTTCAATTTAATTTCCCCATAAAAGCAAGATGAACCAAAATTTTGCTCTCGTATCACCACCTTGCTGCAGCGAATAGTCTTACCGTCATTCTGGAGGGATATCCATGGGGGTTCATGATGATATCTGGACAGATGCCCGAGTCGCAGAAGGGCATGTCCTCCTGTGGGACGATGAGGCCGCACACACCTGACACACACAAACACAGAAACTAAATAGCTCAAGTCTATATAGATCATGTAAAAGACCAGCGGTGTGAAGAGCACAGCAGGATGACAGACTTTTACAGAACTGACCAACGGAGCATGATGAGCTTCTTCTTTGCAAACATTAATCTTTCAATTCAGACAAAACATGAAAACCATTCAAACAGAACAGCATTGCCTTGTTCCCCCAACTAACCACTCAAAGTCCACACTAATAAATAGATAAAACTGTGGTAAAACTAAAATGTTAGCAGCACAGACTATCATTGTTTAAGCTGTTTTGCAGACTTAATGCTGCAGGCAAGCTTAGTGTGGACCTCCAGTTGAGCGTGACATTTCCATACTCATGTGGACAGACAGGGTGCTCTTTTGATTCACATGACGAGGGGGACAAGGGCCCTGGTAGCCAGGACTTTAAGTGTGAGTGCAAATGTTTGCTGAGGGGCCGAAGCACTCTTCCCTGGCCAGGGTAAACAGATTGTAGACCCATTTGCAAATGAAAAAAAGAGACAGAGGAGAGAAGAGAAGGGAAGCAGGAAGTGGAGAAAGGTGCTTAGCTTGACAGGGAGACCAGGATTACACACCCATGACTTTCAGTTCAACTCAGAGGAAGTGCAGGGGATCAACTGGAGAGGAGAAATTGAATCCGTGCACGTGGGAAAAATTCACCATTAGCTGACCAGTCACCCACACAGGGTGTACTGTTGAACAACAGGATGTCGATTGGGAACAAGTGCAGCGATTTACTGGGCAAGCACATAAGAGGAAAGTCATCCAACAGCAGGAAGGAGAGAACATGAAAAGAGAAAAGGCGAATATTGGAGGGCTAGGGGAGAAAGTAAAAGGGGAACTGACAGGGAAAAAAAGAAGGAAAAGGGAGTAAAAGAACTTTGAATTTTGGGGTAAAGGCAGAGTGAAAAAGAGGCAGAAAAGTAAAACAGAGAGTAAAGAAATGAGGAAAATGGCTGAGCGGGTCAGCAGAGAAGCAGTGAGACAGCAAGACAGAGAGAGAAGGAAAGAGTGAGAGAGAAAAGGAGAGAGAGAGAGACACTAGTTCCCATTGCAGACATCCTCGGTGTTGTTTGTTTTGTGTGAAAGTGAATGATAAAAGAGGCATGAAATCAGCAGAGAAAGGCAAGACAACAGCAAGAGTCCAGAGCCCTCCATCACACCCCATACAGCTCTGCGGTGGCGGCTCACACAATGGGCCCCTACTACTGACAAACCCTCCTCTTCTTCCCCCACCACCCCTGCACAGCCACTACAGCTGTGTATAGGCTGTGTGTATGTGTGTGTGTGTGTGTGTGTGTGGGTGTGGGTGGGTGACCAGTAAATAATTAACTTATTCTGCTCTGCTGGCCAGAGGTTATGAGACTAGTCATGAGTAGCTGGACCTGGCTTGGGAGATCTATCACTGTGGCCACATTTACTTCCAAACAAACACTAAAACTCAAATATATAAATACATTTATGAAACAACAAAAATTTTGCACTTATACTTTCAACAGCTCCATTGGAAGTTTGAAAACACTAGGTGAACTTAATTCAGTGTTTTTTTTTTTTAAAAAAAACAAACACCATGGTTGAAAAAGCTGTATCTGAAAGTTGCTCTACTTCAGGTTCACATCTGGGACTTTGACTCCAGATTCAGCTCCTCTCCAGCTAACCCCCTGGCGACCCCTCTGTTCTTCACCATCGGAGACAGAAGACATTGTCCCATCGTGAGCTGACCGCCCAGTGGCCACCACGTTAATGAAGTGAGTAAATTATGCATGGCGCCAGTTAGCCTTCTGATTAAAACATCATACAAGCCCTCTATAGGGGAGGTGCTGCAAAACAATGGAGGTTGTAAACACTTTTCCCAGGAGCAGCAGAATACTGCTGGGGTGTAATAAATTTACATAGTCTGGCACAGGACAAAGAGCCAATTAATTGAAAAGCAGCCCTGGAAAGATGAGAACAGGGGGGCAGCGATGGAGCAGCAGCCGCTGGGACTTGACTCAACAAACGCTGCAGTTCAGAGACTCCCAGAAAAGTATTTAGTTGTGTAAAAGCTTTCACAACAAGGAGAGAGAGCTTCTGAAGTTTGGGTTCAGCACGCTGCCCTGCTCTCACAGAGAATACAGAGTGACACTGTGTGCTGAGGTTTGCACCTTTCTGTCCATGCCGACTGCTGAATTTGTCTCCTATCTCTGGTCTCCTAGTTTGCCGGAGGAGGATCTTGATGAGGAAAGCATCTTCAGCGTTGGATGAGATCATGACCTTCTCTATGTAAGAGTCGGTTGAGCCCTTGTAGCTGCAAAAGTAAAATGAGAGGATGATTTTCTTTACAGCAGGGTTACCTGAAAGCAGCTTGCAAGCAGGTCAGAGTTAGTGGCCTCACATTTCCAACTTTCTGAAACACACAGAAGTTTATCTTGTCGGTCTGTAATAAAGTATAAATCTAGTTGAAGTCATTTGTGGATGGCAGCAGTGTGGATGGCAGCAGTGTGGATGGCAGCAGTGTGAACGCCGTGGGGTGGATGGGTGTGGTGGTGGTGTGAACTACTGTGTGCTCACCTGATGGGCACCTCTCTGTACTGCGGCTGGCCTGGCTGGGTACTGCCCTCCAGTGGCGTCTGGGTGACAGTTGGCATGGACTTATTCACCAACACCTGCTTGTTCTCCACTCTCTCACCTGTGGCACAGGAGACACATCAGTGCTTCCCACACAATGTCAAAATGTGAGCAGCCTGCCAACAACATTTTTGTTCTAGATTTGTTTGGGTGCCAAGATGCATGAAACTTGGCAGCTGTGGCCAGTGCAGTTTTCAGACTATCATAATTTAATGCTGGCAAGCATGGAAAGCATATTAATGAACTACACAGACCATAATTCATTGCACCTATGACGGAGCAATGCTGTACTCCTGAGTTGCACTGAGTCTGTGCCAACACAAACTCAGTGGAGAGACAGTTGGAAACATAACCTCCACATTCAGATGGAAATATAATAGTCAGCTAATGCTGCCATGTCATGAGTGTATACAGGATGCAGATTTATTGTGATTGCTTGATGAAATGTCAATAACAAGTCGTAAATAATCCCTGCCTCCTTAATGCTGCCTCAGTAATCTGAGAACCCGTGAGAAACATTGCTCATAAAACCATCAGGTTAGCCAGTCATGCTATTTTATACTATTTATCTATTTATGTGTCGCAGATCAAACAAATTTATGCTACTTTTATTACACGTGAATTGTTTATAACGGACATACAGTCATTAGGTCACCTTTAGTCAAATAAAGAGCAACAAACCATGCTGGGTCTCTTCCATTACTGGTGTTACTCACCAGGGGAGCAGATGCCGTCAGCATCCAGGATGCTGTGCCTCCAGATGGGCTTCCGGGTGGCAGCGTCCAACATGGGTCCCATCACCTTGTCAAAGGTCTGGTTGGTGTAGCGCCTCAGGGTGCACTTGGCGTTCTTATAGACAAGGCATCTGCCGAATCCTGGATGGAACCACAGATAACTGTTAGTATCTGTAAGTGTCTGCTACATGATTATTGTTATGTAAACAGTATATTGTCTTTATTTGAAGCACAACTTTAAAATCATGTGAAAATGAAGGTGAGGGTGCAGAAATCCTGTGAGGCCGACAAAATGCTTGCCGCTGTTTTGACAACCACTAAAGGTTTCTCACCCCTGTCGAGCGAGGCTTTGTTGAGGACCAGAGCGTCCTCGATGTCGTAGCCGCTGTAGCTCATCACGGCCACAGTGGCGTTCTGTCCCGCCGGCAGCTTCTCAAAGTCAATCAGCTCAATGGTCTTTGTTTTCACCATGGGCCTCTGAGGGTAGGCCAGCAGGTACATCAGAGTGTCTATGCGGTTCCGCTGGTTGTAGCCAATAGTACCTGGACAGAGACGATATGGAGGAGAGCAGATGCAGGTAATTCTTGCAATGTGTTCACCACGCACACATGGACAAGTATAAAATGTTTTTTTGTACTATTATAACATTTTATGAATGCACTGATATATCTGCAAACTATTAGTACTGGTCAATATCAGCTTTGTGCAGCAATATCAGTGTCAGACCAAAAAGTATATTTACTGCAGGTATTTCATTATTACTGTCAAAGTAGAAATGGAAAAAAATAACATGGTATCCTGTTTACAAAACAATTATCTTAACACAGGCCTGTCTGAAAAGCTGAACCTGTTTTGCACTGTAACTGTATTCAGATTCTGACAAAATTTTGTATCCATATCAGCCCCGATATGAGTGGGAAGACACTGGATATTGGTAACAGCCTTAAAAAAAAAAAAAAAACCCACACTGTTCCATCCATAATTTTGTTAATCCTGGGTGTCTACAGGTATCATAGTGTTAAATCTGTTGCATTTTAAAACAGTTTAAGATAAATATTAACTAAATTTAAGACTTAAGGTTTTAGATTTTAGGACAAATCATCTGACAAATAAGTATTTAAGTAAGTACTATGCATTTGGTCTGGTGCAGAGGTCAGTTTTAGCTAAAAACATGGTTGATTTTTACCAAAATGATTCAATAAAATGCCTTTCATAACAGTTCCTTTAGGTTACACTGCAAGGTGCTACTGCAATAAATCAAACAATAACCTTTTTCCCCACCTGGGACAGGTAAGTACAGGGATTTTCTTGGATTTCTCTCCACAGTATGATAAGTAAGTAAGAAATAAGGTGGATTAATCCAGAAGAGGAATTTCCCCAGCATAGATGTTTAGCAGGTCAGTATAAAGGCAAGTATTAAGTTCAGTGTTAGGCCTTTTAGTGTTTTATCACAGTAACTCTCCTGCATCAGAACTTGAATAATTTTGAAGAATATAAATGGAATTAGATAAAAATGTGTGTGCTGAGATTAAGACCTCATAAATTCAAATCTAAGACTATTTAATGACTTCTCAGGCCTAATATTTATAAAACAGCATTTAAGACATTTAAAGACTTTTTAAGGACCTGCAGACACCCTGTAGTTCTTATATCTACTGTATGTCATTATCCTCGGTGTCCCAAACTACAACTGTTTATGTGATGGCATCAGTGAATCAGCTTTGTCATCAGAAAGAAGTGTATTATGGGTATTTAATCCTCCTGTTCAGCGGACCAGGGCAGGGCTTGGTTAGGGCCATCTCGGTGCAGCCGAGTGGAGGAACAGGGCAAGTTATGGCATAATGCCTGGCCTCCCTGGAAGCCTTGACATTTGTCAGATGCTATTACTTCACAATCAGGCTACAAGCACAGAGTCTGTGATAATAGGCCGGGCCACACAACCAGATTTGCACATGTATAGGGCTGTCCACACAAAACAGACAAGGCAGAGGATATTGGGCCAAATATAGTTCCAGTCTGTGTTTTTGTAAAGATGGGGGGAAGGGAGGAGGGGGTGGAAGGAGGAAAGAGAGGAGGGTGGGGGGTGTTAAGGGTGACTGGGGCTCTTACGAATGTTAGCAGGGCCGTTTGGGGAAGTTTTGGTTACCAAGGAGCTGTGGGTGCACACTCTGTGGTCTTTCGCAGCTGAGCACACTGACCCCCCGAGCACAGCCAGAGCAGACACAATGAATTGCTAATGACACTCTGGGTGACTGGCAGGGAAAGGGCCTCCGCACACACACAGCACAAAAGAGAACCTACGCAAGCGCCCCATGTTTGATGTCCATGCGCATGCACACACACACACTGAGAAACACACACACACACACACATATGTGCAAACCCTCAATCACACACACAAATATCTTCTGACAAGTAGCAGAGCATTTTTTTGGAAAGTCAGAGGCTTATATATGTGTGTGTGTGTGTGTGTGGTGCACAGGGGTGAATGTATGGAATAGTGTGGATGAAAGATTTAACTGCTGCCAGTATTGGTGTGTTTGTGTGTATGCATGCACATGAGTAAATACTGCAACTGTGTGGAGGATGTTTGAGAAGGGATTCGAGATCTTCAAAGGCTCCTCTCTGCTAGCTGAGGACGAGGCCGCTGTGGTCACTGACAGTGGACGCCTGTTTACGGCAGAAATTTGGATCCGTGGCAAGAAATGACACTCAAATTTGTCAGATAGTATCTATATATGTCAGGTTTATGTATTTAATTCAATATTGTTGGGTTGCAGGCAAGGAGTACAGTTTTACACCAGTACTTTAAAACTGCTAGAGATGGTTCAGTTTGCATGGGTTAAGGTTAGGGTAAGGATCTGGGCCTGCTGTAAATAATCCAGGCCTGGGCTAGTGACGGGTGTTGCCCACCGTGTATGGCTGTCAGGATGACTACTGGTGCTTTTGTGAAATGTTTACATAATAATATTCAAATTCAAAAGTAGAGGAGCACTCCTTGGGCTTTAGTAAAATTGTTCTTTGGGGTTGAGGGGAGTCCATGTGTGAAAACAACAACAACAACAACAAAAAGAAGAGGAATCCCAAGAGACTCTCCTGCCTAATAAAAAAAAAAACTTTTCAGGGTGGCCACAACACATCGGCGTTGTTGTTTACAAACAAGGTGAAAATCTTCACCGACGTGCCACATACTGTCATCTGTTTATACTTTATTGAATTACTGTGGTAGTAGGGTTGGGCAATATGGAAAAAAATCAATTATTATATTATTTTTGACCAAATACATAGATATCAATAATGTGCAATAGTGTAGTGATGACTGCTGGGCACACAGTTTTTTGCACATTGTGTACTTAGATCTCTAGTGTCATATTTTATTCTTTATTTTTTTATTTATTTAATCTTGTAATCTGTGGATACTGCTGAAAACTGTGAATTTCCTTGGGGATGAATAAAGTATCTATCTATCTATCTACTGGTGTTTTCACAAAATGTTGACACAATAAAATTTTTGATAAACAGTTATTAGTAATAGGAATGTGGTGACTAAATGGTTATAGTCAAATAACAGAGCCACTAGAAAAGTCTAATAAGCTCAAAAAACTTGCATCTTTTTACTGTAATACAGGCTTCAAAACCAGCGAAAGACAACACTTACACCAAATCACTGTGTTATGACATCAAAAATCCAAGAAAGTATCTAGTATTGCAATATATCATGATATTGATATAATATTGATATACTACCCAGCCCTACCACATGCTTTGTGAGAAACGTGCATATGTGACAAATTCATGGGGTGGACACATTTCTCAGCAGGGATACAAAACCCAGCAGAAAGCTGGCTCAAATAAGAGACGTCTTACCCATGGCCTGCTTGCCCATAGCGCACTGGTACGTGTTCCTGGGCGACTGGTTATGGTGGGGGTAAGGGATGAGGCCAGCACAAACACCCAGTAGTGTGAAAGGCTCGATCTCCAAGTGTGTTGTGTCTCTATGGAAATACAAACAAATGAAAGAGGAGCTGAACCCCCAGTGTCTAGATGACATGAACAACCCAGCCAAGTCTGAAAGGATAGGAGGAGTTTGTTTTCTGTTTTTTTTTTTTTTTTGAAGATTTTTAATATGTCAGGGCCGACGGCCAAGTCAACTGCCACTCACTTGTTAATCATGTGCTCGTAAAGGGCAATCTGACAATCGTTCTCCTCGTTCACATCCAGGTACTCCACCAAGCTTTCATGCAGGAAATCTTCAAAGGTTCTTGGGTCAAGAAAAAAGGTTGAAAAGGGGATTATTCAAAACCAATAAATAACCTGCTATCTAAAGACACGTGATTTATTTTAGTCTATTCTTAAAATTAACTTTATTGGATATGAATGCACTGAAACAAGCAGCTTCCACCCTCCCAGCCTCACCTGTAGCCCTGGGAAAGCTCTTCAATATGTCTGTTTTTCACCATTGGCTGTCCCTTCTTCACTATGATGTACGGCCTGAAAGGGAACCACCACACACGTCAAAGGAAACTATCAATAAAACAGCCCCGGAGTCTCTTATTAGATTACTTTCAATGTTGCTATTGCACATTTCACAAAGTGAGAAACTCTCTCAAATCAAAACACTCATTTCAGACTCAAGTTTATTTATTATTTTTTTTAAATCAATGCTCCATGCAATTATGCATCAAAAGTCTGAAGTCTTCCCCACCTGCACAGTCGTCCTCCGTCAGAGGAGATGTAGACGCAGCGGTCTGTCAGGTTGGTGGAGATGGAAACGAACTCGTTGATGAAACCGGCTCTGCGCATGAGCCTGAAGGTATTCACCAGCTTATAGTGATCTCGGATCACGCCTAAAATGTTACCTGGGGACACGAGACAGACAGACAAATGGACAGAGAGACGGGAGGGGAGAGAGAGAGAGATCAACAATCTGTCAGCACACAAACACACACCTTTGTCTACAGTCATACACACACAATGCCAATGCTGCTACAGTGGAAGACTATAGGGTTTTTATGATTAGTCTACTGTTGTGTAAAGGCGATATGTGAGGTTAGGATGCGTTTTTTTCCACATACACTGACTCAATCCTGTACTGGGCACCAGCTCACCAGGTCAAACACCTTGTGTGCCCGTTGCCTCTGAAAAATTAGCTTGATTCTGACACTAACACACACATTTCTAAACAAGGACAAATGTGAAGAAACAAAGGAGCATCCAGTGAAGCATCTATATAAAGCCGTGTGTGTGTGAATCAAACCCCTAAGAGACAAACTGGCAAGCGCATGGCTCAAACCGCCTGCAGGGGTTGTGCTCATATCAAGTCTGACAGACAAATGACTGGAGAACAGAAGAGACCCAGTACACTGCCTCTGTGTGAGGGTAGATTTGCAGGGAGCACGCTCTGAAGGGCTTTGACACCTGCTGCTACCAACTAATTAAATGGTATGGCAGCTAATATAATTTGACAGTTATCAGTGGCTAGAAAAACATATACAGTAATTAACCGGACATGTTCTGTCTCGAGAATAATACCTACTGGTGCCATAAAATTAATGACTTATCTGCCACCCTGAAAAATACAAAATTGCCTTCTGTAAACTGGACAAAATATTTTTCCCTTCATGTTCATAAGCAATGCATTCAAAACAGGAGGGATTAAAAGTTCTTTTCAAGTCATCAATTACTAAAGCATAAGCAACCAGTCCTAATTCCCTCTGTGTTTATTTATTTATTTGCCTTTGTGAGTGTGTGTGTGTGTGTGTGTGTGTGTGTGTGTGTGTTTTACCATTAAGGAAGACCAGGAAGACGCTAGGGTAGGAGAGCTCCTCTCCACACAGCAGGTTGACGTCTTCCACCCCCAGGTTGAAGGCCAGTTTGATGATGGGACCGTCCTCCATGTCTGTGGTGATGTGAGTCATCAGGGCCAAGTTCTTCACCAGACCACAGGCCTAGGAGGTCAAAACACCATCTACATGTCATTTTTGAATGTACATCCAAGTGTATTCACACAGACCAACATCACACACACACACTTTGCACCAGTCCAAAAACAAGAGCGCACACTAGTGCCACATCCGTCTTGACTTAATGATAAATCTCAACTAATATCTCATTAGTCAGTACATTTTGAACTTTTCCTGATGATTCTGTACATAAACACACACACACACACACACACACACACACACACACACACAAAGATACAGTGACCTCTCAACATGTGGGTCAAGTGAGGCCAAACACATCCCTAAACATTCCTCCATTCAGTGGCAGCCCAGTTTTCTTCTGTGCTCTTACACATCAGTATAGGAAATACAATTACACCTTCTCAACTCCTAAAGTGTAATGGGTTCAAATGGAGACTATTTCACAAATTATTACAAAATGCATTGATATTTACCATTAAATCATTACATTTTCATTTCCTAGAGCTACTTCTCTCCTTTAGAAGTAGAACATTTTTCTGCGAATGAAAAATCTTGCAGAATAATTTGTTTGCTTTTACTTTCAAAACTTGTTTGCTTTTACTTTCAAAATATGTTGAAATAAATAGTTCATTTATCAAGTGGGTCTGGAGCTTTGCTGTTGTTGTGTGGCAAGATTTTTCTTTTTTTTTCAGAATAATTTGAACAGCCAGGGGCCAAATTCTGTTGAACCAAGAACCTTTGTTTGACCTCTTCTTTACTGCTGCCAGGCATTTTGTTTCTATTTGTCACTGTATCATCCAAGAATATAACGACTGTGTGTTCCTATAATACACTATTCTGTGTGCTGATATCTGAGAAATGAAGCTGTGCACGCGCAGTGAAGAGCTGCGTCCCATGT
Source organism: Myripristis murdjan (assembly GCF_902150065.1). Taxonomy (NCBI): domain Eukaryota; kingdom Metazoa; phylum Chordata; class Actinopteri; order Holocentriformes; family Holocentridae; genus Myripristis; species Myripristis murdjan. The sequence goes on from NC_043985.1 coordinate 23,518,871, forward strand.
TTCACATGCACTTGTAGCTCGGAGTTACTGTTTAGTGGACATTCAGTATGAAGTGTTTGCTTTCACACAGAGGCAGTGTTAGCATGACACCGTCCCAGAAGCAGCAGTGCAGGCCGGTTGGTGGATCCTTGGCCGCTGCAGCTCACTCACCTCTCCTTCAGGGGTGTCGGAGGGGCAGAGCATGCCCCACTGGGAGGGCTGCAGGGAGCGCGGCCCGCTGACCTTCCTGGTCTTCTCAAACTGGGAGGAGATCCTGGTCATCATGCCGAGCGCTGAGATGTAGGAGAGACGAGACAGGACCTGGGTGACACCCTGACGGTCCATCTTGAATCTCTTCAGAGACCAGTTCCCCTGTGGACAGAAAACAGCAAACACAACAATCTAATATCTGTATCCAAGCTACTTTATTCTCCTGCCTGTTTATCCAATTTAATGAAAAATAAATCAATTTTTTTCATTTAATTCCAAGAATTAAAATGAAGTTATTACTTACATTTGTTAATGCATTTCACTTAATCATTCAGTTCCTGTACAATGTGGCTGGCTGAAGCTTTTACCACTAATTTTAATAATACTGAATGCATTCACTACGAAGAGTATACAAAAGATAGCTTAGTCTAATGATCAAACCATCATATGGAGCTAAGTTGTGAGTTGGTCATCTAAATAGCTTTTTTAAATCAACAATAAATAAGGAGATTTCTGATCAATCCCCACCCAATTAAGAATGTAAACACTCACTTCTGAGTTAAGCCACACTCATGTCTGGTTTAAACCAAGCCCATTCCGAGTACAGATACAGACAGTTTAGCTGGTTGAACGGATACAGACACAGATAATGGTGTACTTGCTCATCCCTAATGTATAACAACAAACAACAGTGAATGAAACCGACTTTAAAAGCTTTACCTGCTAACACAACAGTGGTGCAGCAGCACAGCGTTGTTGTAACTAAGGAGAATCGCTGCACAAAATCTTTAATTCATGAGTTGACATAACCACCACAGTTAGAGAAAAGTCACTGAGCTGCATCCTTGTGTGTGTGTGTGTGGCGGAGCAGTGCACCAGCCTCCAGTTTTACTTCTACCGTAATACCTGGTGTACGAGTGACCCAGGGCTCTGAGCAGCATAATCAGTGCATACCGTAATTCCTCTAAGTGATGGGGATTACGAAAAGCGACATGCAGAAGTGCACAAACATGCAGACCACAACTCATGCAGAAGTGCACAGATGTACACCAAATAATAACGATGAAAATACAATAATAAGGACGCTTTTTTAATCCCCTGTATGGGAATTTTCTGTCTAATCTCCTCCTGCCACAGGGAGACCAAAGCTCATGATCAGCATCTCTTCAGCTGACCTCAAATGTTCAAGAGCACAACATGGAGGATGCAGATTTGAACCCAGCTCCTCCAGTGCTGCTACATCATTCATTCTTCATGTGAATGCTGGAAAATAATTATGCATGTATCTATAATGTAATCTCTGTGCTCTCTGTCTAACTCGATGTTCCACTGGGACAGAGTGTTTGGTATTTTTTATGTAGTCCTTGTGATGTGTGACTGTTTTGTGCTGTCCTCTTGGCCAGGTCTAATAAGACATCTTAATCTCAATGAGAGTTTTACTTGGTTTAACAAAAGCTTAAGTAAGTATTCACTTGTCCATACTCACTGTGGATATGGCGTTGACCATGCCGTTGGTGATCTGATCTTGACGCATGTGCTTGACCACATCAAACTGAGCCGCCCGCTGCTTGGGGATGATCTGGTCGGCGATTTTTTTCAGCTCAGAGTTGAACTTCTTAAAGAGATCCTCAAACAGCAGAGACAGGAGCTGTGAGGACAGAGAGGCGAAAAGGACACAACAAGAACCCAGTGTCAATCAAAACTTTTTAGTTGGTATTATACAGTTGTGAAACCTCCAGACTACACACTGAGTGAGAACAACAATCATTTAGGAGATAGAGTCGTCATCATATCTTTGCGAGTCACACTGTCTGACTCTCAGATCGGCGGCTCCTCCTGGCACGCTGCAGCTGTTTCTGTCCCTAATCAGCACAGAGGCGCGCTCAGTGTCAGATTTAATAACCAGGTGTGCCAGCTCACTGATAAGTCTGACCTGGCCTCCCTCCCAGGTCCCTGTCCTCCTCTGCCAGGCCTACAGGAGGCAACCTCTCTCACAACCCCCACCCACCCAGCACATTAGCATACATCAAAACAAACAGGCAGCACTGCTTGAAATTAATAAAGAAATTAAGCTTCCGTTGCGCAGCCGGCCCAATTAGTTGAATGTCAGGGAACCATAATTGGAGAGTGAAGAGATTGCTGGCGTTGTTAGTGTGTAAGCCCCCTATTGAAAGGGGGCTCTGTGTCCCCCCCCTCCCTCCTCATCTCCCGCTCCTTATACAGAGCAGGTTGAGGGGGAAATTAAAGACCTTAAGACAGCAGTAATTACATTATCAGAGCTGGGCCTGCGGATTAGCTCAATCGCTCCAGTCAAGGCAGCATTTCTATTGTCATGGTGCTGAAAAATCCCCATGCTTCCACAGCCCTGGGATTTTGGTGCCGCTGCATATCTCTCTCCTGACAAAGCCAGGCAGGGACAAATACAGAGGGAGGGAGAGAGGGAAAACAAAACAGGGAAAAACAAATCTGGGGGGAGAATAATGAGAGTCTTAATAAAGGAAGGAGGCTGAAACAAAGATGCAGGTGAGAGATCAGGCCTGGAACAGCCTCTATCCTCTGGCCCAATGCTGTGATCCGTTCTCACTGAGGCATGTGTGTGTGTGTGTTAGTGGTACACTTCTACACACACACATGAAGTTAATAAGCACCGTGCCTGTTTTGATTTCTGGTGGCTTCAGATCAATGTTGTGAGAAAAGCAATAAAGAGACGGTTCTGTTTGACATAAGATCAGAAATGAATGTTTTGTTTTTGTGAGCGAGGATTTCATTTCTGAGTCACTTCAGATAAAATGCGAGCACATTTTGACTGTAAATGGTTGCGTTTACACAGGAGTGTAGAGGCAGTGAGATCACCTGAAAGAGAGGGACATGGAAGTTTACCTGTCCTGCCAACTCCAGACGTTTGTTTCCATAGTAATCTCTGTCATCCACCTTATTGTTGCCTTGGGCCAGGATCACCCGGCGCACCATCACTGCCAGGTAAATACACTTGGCCCTGAAGTTGAACTCTTTGACCTACAGACAAAACACAAAATTATTATACCACTGTATGAATGCAACTAACAGGCAGTCTGTGTAAATAACTGGGAATCACAGAGCAGTTATATTGACTATAATGCTAAAATCACTGTGTGTACGTTTACTTACAGGTACGTGTGTGAGGATCAGTGAAGCCAAAAGCTCCCTGGCCTCTTCCATCTTCGTCTTCTTGGGCCCTCCCCACATCCGCTGTCTTCTCACTTTATTCCCAAGGTATCTTAAAGCCTAAGATACAGTGAATAGGGGGCAATTAACAGTCCAGCTCTGTTCAAATGCTGCATATAAAAAGGCATTTAGTGTGTGCTAGTGATGAGACAATACACTGATATTCAATGTATCTCAGCACAAAATGTAAAAATATGTATTAATTGTGATGTTAGCTACGTTTTATTCTGTTGTAGTAACCACAAATGAGATAACTCATCCGACACAATGTCACAAGCTCACCATCAAAATCACTATTAACTAATTACTATCTATATACAAAAGATATTATTTGCACTTTCTAATGACAACTTTCACTTTTTGTTTTTGTCTTTCTAGCAGTTCAACGCTGCAGGAAAAATTTGTGGCTTGGACAAAAGCAAAAATGCACGGTCGTGTTTTATTGCTATTGAACTTTTATCAGTATTGAACTATTACATATTATACTGTGGCTGTATTGAATGGTGAAGCCCATATCATGTATCAAACTGTATTGTGAAATAAGCATATCATCCCATCCATAGTATATGCATGATGATATTTTAAATTTAGTTAAAATACAAAGATTGCAGTACACACATCATAATGCATATAGATACACCTGAGTATGTACTACAATGAAGAACTACAGAAAAGGTCAAAGGTTAAGGAGGATGAAGACTTCCTCTAAGACCATCCACCCTGTCCTCTGTGCTAAATTTATAAATAAATAAATAAAAGGTGAATGACTACAACTCAACTGTGCTGAATGAAAAAAGTCAGCAAGAAGAAATACTAAATGAAATCCTGACTTTCAACTTTGGTCTGGGGCAATTTATTGATCATAATCTGATAACTATGTTTCTTGTGCCTTACCTGACTTTAATTATATAGGTTTAGGCCTCATTGTGCACAATACAATGGCCCAATAGAGAGCATGAAAAGACATCACAGAGACCGTCGGAGAGAGAGGAATGAAAGCTGCGTCGGCTGGTTGCTAGGAGGCAAATATGGCCTCATGAATGCGTCAGTGTTTCCTCTTTACAACATAATCTTTATGAAAAAACAAATTGGCCTATTGCATTCATGTGCAGATGTCAAAGAAAACATGCGGGCCTCCTGAATAACCCATGAAAATCATTACTTAATTGGTTGTCTGGACAAAGCCTTAGTCATCTGATCACAGAGACAAAGAAATACCTTATGTCAACAGGCAGCGGCCGGTTGTTTGTGTCTGCACATTAACGTCCCGCTCTCCAGACTGTGAACCGGCTGCAGAATAAGCAGACATAGACATCTGAGGTACCTGAGTCTGGGTGAAGATCTGAGCTTTCTGGCACTCCTCCAGGCTTGGGGCAAAGCTGGCCATGACGTGCTCCTCTGTACCGATCATCTGCACTATCTCCTGGTCACTCTCTACACCCATGCCCTGTTCAAACGAGATCCAAGGGAGATGTGACTTTTGGGAGATACATCAAAAAGACACAACACAAAGTACAGGAGGGAAAGCGAGAGGATTCAACTGAGATGAAAGATAATTGAAATCTTTGTGCATTATATAGACTGTGCAGGTACAGAGAATGCAGGGCAGATGAGGATGTGCCAACAGCAAACGGAGTGAGAGTTGGGACGGGACGTGTAAGGAGGCGAAGTGTGTGCACAGGGAGGGAGAGGTGAGCTGCGAGTCGTGAGGCTGTCTGACATTTGCTTATGGAAATGTGGAGCTGTGGGAACTGATCTGACTGCCCCACACCGACTTCAATGCTGTGTTTGCAGCTCCGCTAAACACAGGAAACGCCGGGACAGAATTCACCGAGGATGCCACAAGTGCACAGCAAATAAACCGGACGGGCAAATGTGTCTCATGGAAAATGACTTCAGTGCACAACACTCCGCTCACACTTAACATGTTTGGAGAGATCTGTCCTGGGGGGGGCGAGGGACTTAATGATACCATCTGGCTGAATGACATTTTCACTGAGAGCAATAGCTCACATGTAAAACTGAGCCTTTTGAACAAGCACTGACTAACTTCTTTATGCTAATGCTCACAACTAAACCTAGCACTGGATACATGTCTTAATGCTGCATGTAATAATGTAACATAGAGACTTCATGGAGGTGGCCAAAGAAAATATGATAAAAAAAATGAAAAATTACAAATGATGTAACTCCACTTTAGAGATAGACAGACCCTTCTTTTGTAACTTCTGGGACAACAACAACCAAAAGCAACAGCTTCATCAAACGTCACTGTTAATATCATCATGCTGTAGACTGATAGCTCCCTCTAGTGGATACATGCTTTTGATGCTGCGTGTGATCACACTGTGGATAAAACGTTCACCTTGAATATAATGGCGATGGGGGCGTCCTCTGACAGCGTGTTGTGTCTCAGGTAGAAACGCCCTTGCTTGACAATAATATTAGTCCTGCTTTTCTTCTCGTGGGTGGAGCTGGAATTAGAAAGAAAGGCCATAAAATCATAGAGCAGAAGAGACAGCAGGTCTGGCAATAAATGCAACAGCTTAACAAAAATGAGAATGATTACTATTAAAATGAATATCAGTCACAGATACATCCATAAAAAAGATTCTTTTATCTAAGAGTGGAAGACTCTTGCATACCAGTCGTTCTCCATCCTAAACAAGGGGAGTATTGCTTGTTTACTATTCTACCAGTGAGTTAACTCTGTTCCAGTCACAAGTGTAAATCAGTCCCTGATTAGATGGCTAAAATCAAAATCAGTGGGGATCTAAGTCCTGAGGAGCAGGATTGGAAAACTACTGATAGGAGGACATCAAATTCTTATTTTTGCAAATTTTTTTTTTTTTTTACCATGACCATAAATCTTCACAGCTGCAAATTTTTACAAAATTCTGACATCCTCCTCTCATATTCAGAAATAACTTCACCATCCAGTCTACTCCAACTACTCTGACAACTCACGTCAACATGTTTGGAAAAATCTTGCACTTATTGTGGAAATACATTTCCTCATCATGACAGGGTTTTCTGGACATCATTCAAAAGGCTGTCTGATCTGAATTAAGGCTGATAATGGCCACTTTTAAGTCTTTTTCCTTTTTTTGAAAAATCATGTTTTGTTTGTTAGCTGTAGTTTACAAAACCTCAAATTCACAGTGGGATACAGCTGATGTTTTCATGTCATTTCAGCCCCGGCCGCTGCACTGAGTCGAGGGTTTGGGCAGATCTTTTGTCTTTACCTGGTGACAGAGGCTCCGACTGCACCCTTCCTGTCCTGCTCCACGATGATGCGATTCTTGGACAGCTGCTCTTGGATCAGAATGACTTTCTCCTGACCTTTTACAATGAAGTAGCCACCTGTGAACAAGTAAGAGGTGATGCGATCAAACCACCACTGGGAATAAAGAGTAACCCATTTCAAAGCTCTTCCTTAGCACAGTCACTGTTAATGTCATTCTGTTTAGTCACTGAGGCCCGTGTCGACGGTGAGTGTGACTTAAGACGATCACATGGTGATGGTGAATCTCTACCTGGATCCAGAGGACATTCGTTAAGTTTAGAAAACTCCATGGGTGTCTTTCCTGTGAGGACGCAGTTTGAGCTGCGCAGCATGATAGGCATCCTGAGGACAACAACATTAAATACACTGATGAGAAACACAGAATATCATGAGCAAGACTCTGGTAAAAGATAGGGATTTTAGCGAGATCACAGCGAGTAACTGTGAAAAACTAAGAATGAGCAAAAGATTCTTATGAGTGAAATAAAGGTGATATTTTTGGCTGTGGAAGCTGGGGGAATTGGGTTTCCAGCTTGTGATTAACAAAGAGGACCGACTGAAGTTTTCACTGTGATGGAAATTATCAGTCCACAGCTGGAAAGGATGCGACTCTGTGAAAAACTTAAGAAGGAAATACGCTACCTCCCGATGGGCAGCGCGTTGCGGATGATTCTCTGGCTGCCTCGGGTGTACTCGATGTCCACTGTGATGGACGCTGAGTAGGTCATGTCTCTGAGACGGCACTGGGAGAAACAAAAGGGGCATCTGATGAAATGGATCTCAAAAATAAAATAAAAAATAATGAAACTTGAATCCTATCACAATATAGCCCACTCTCAAAGATTGATGTTGACTTAGTATTATCATTTCCTTGTGGCATTATTATTTTATATTATCATCACAGTGTTATCATTTCCTTTATCATTCACAGCAAAACAAACTCACCTCGTGAGGAGAGACCGGTCTGGTTACATTGAAGCTCTCCTCGACGTCAGGCATGCCAATATAAATATTGAGGTATCTGGAAGGAAGGCATTTTATATTTTACATTACATACTAAAAGTCTAAAAGTTACATTTTTTATTTTGATTTACTGTTAGTTCAAGTGACGGCAGAGGCGGCAAATAAACCTCGACTTACTTGAGGTACCACATCGGATCAGCGTCGCTTGTGATCTTTTCATTTGCCTTCATAATCTTCTTGATCTAAAACAGATAATCTTAATCTCACACAGACATACAGGTATGTTTGTACATTATCAATACATTTATTCCCATGAGGCTTATTTGTTCCCTGCCTTTAGGTGTTTTAGCTGGAACTGAAAAACACGACTGACTCCTGATAATTTGAAAATGATTTTGTCTTTTCCAGAGTGTTTTTCTTCTTCAGTCACAGATATATATCAAAAATCACAGAATCACATATATCGTAATACCGCCTTTATCATGGGTAAAATATCATGACAGCATCGTATCACTTGTGACTCACACTACTAATACACACACACACACACACACACACACACCACTGAATCAACTTTCATTAAAAAAAAAAAAAAAAAAACATATCTTATCACAGTTTACCTCAACGTTGATAAAGTAGTTGAAAGAGTCGATGTGCTGCTTCACCAGCCCCTTCACCTGGCAGACAGACAGACAGACACAGAGTGATGCTCAATGAAAATACAATGTGAATTATCTGATTTATGATAATAATACAATAATAATAATAATAATAATAATAATAATAAAAAAGGCTGTTTGACTCAGCAGACAGGTGGAGGTGTGGTCTGTTACCTTCAGGAAGGCTGGCAGCAGTTTCCATTTTTCCTGTCCCAAAACAACCAAACAAACAAACAGTGAATAGACTGACATACACTGCAGTAAACAATTAGGGAGGTCAGCCGCTTGGCTTAAACATTGCTGATAATATGTAAACAGCAGCAAAACATTGAGGTGTGACAGCCGACATGACCTTCTTCTGCTCCTCTGCGAGCACGAGCAGGCTTCAAATTGAACCACGAGCGCCATGACGAGCACATTAGAAACTGTAATGCTGCTAATTTCACTCCGTGTTGTTTCTCTCCCACCCGGCTCGCCCTCCATGTTAGCCTCTCTGAGCTCGTGGTTTTGTCTCGCGGCTGCTTCTTTTCCTCCAAACTCACCGCCACCGTGTTGACAGGAGCCGCGAGCTCCTGCGGCGTCATGTCCCCAAACTCCTCCATGGTCCCGCGGCTTCACCTGCAGCCCGTCGGGAAAGCTGTGGCCATGCTGTCAGTGTTTATCCAGGAGCAGGAAGAAGCTGCAACACGCTGCCCTGCTGGTGTTACACTGAAAACCGTCCGTGTGCAGCCCCGGAACCGAGAGAAACACTCCACGTTCCGCACGCACGTGACTGGTCATCTTTGTAATTTAGAAACTGTGGTCTTTTTTTATGGGCCATTTCCAACAGCAACATCTTATTTTTTATTTAAACCTGTCTGACAAAAGTGACATGATGAACTTTGAGTGTTAAAGACCTGAATATCAACGTTTCTGTAAATGATTTTGATGACGATTGAAAAAAGGCACCTGTTCAGGTCTTTAAAAATAAAATTACATCATGACAATAAGACTATTTACACTATCAAATGCTATGACTACATTGAAATTATTATTACAATCTGCCAACTTTTATGCATGTATTTTTACTTATTTATTTTTATTTTTTCCTATTTATATGTATCGTATGTAGGCTTATTGGGTTTCTTTGGTTTACATTATTCAATGTATTATGAAAAGTGACAGTGAGATTATTCAATAGAGGTGATTTTATAAATGAGAAGAAATAGGAAATAAACTTGACTAATTTGTCTAACATACTGCAAGTGTTTATATAAGGCATGATATTCATAAATCAGTCAACACTCCTGAACAACAATTATTTCTATTTATTTATTTTTATTTTTTTACATAGGTTAAGTGAAATGAGACAATCTTCATTTTTATTGGCTTTATATAAAGATGACCAAATGTGAAATATAAAAATAGTCACTTACTTTGCATATAAAAAAAAGTACAAATGTTAATGATCATGCATGTTCTATATATTGTATTGAAAACGAAAAACACTTTGCATTTGCATACATATTCCTAAATATTCTGTGTAGGTTTGGGCAGTATTTACTGAGCCACAGTCTGCTTGTGTCACATTTGCAAACAAAAGCTATGAGGAGGTAAATATCACCGGGCCAAATGAGGTCAAGTCTTCAAAACCTGCTACTCCCTCTGCTGCCTCAAATGTCTGCTGTTGCTGCTCAGCAGTTTTGGATAGGCCGTCCCGAGGGAGCGGCCGTGCCTGACCACCACCAGCTCCATCTGGCACTGGTCGACGTTCACCACCACTGCGGTGCTTCTCTCTGTGTTCATGAGGAAGATGACGGTGAAGATGGCCATCTCAAACTCTGGGCTGGGCCCGATGAAGGCGCCGCCAACCGGCTTGACCAGACCGTGCCAGCTGAACTGCAGGTTGAGCACGTGGTCGTCTTGATCCGGCTGTGGACAGAGGGAGAGACACAACAGGAGTCAGGACGCAATGACATCAGATGCCCTAATAACCACATAACTAATACTGTATCAAATAGATCTAAAAGACAAAAGGCTGTCTGTTTTAAGATTATTTTTTGGGCATTTCCTCTTAATGGGACACTCACTGTGGAGGGAGACAGGAGAGACTAGGCAGAGAGAGGGGGGACGACGTGCAGCAAAGGGTCTGGACCCAATTCAAACCCAGGTCACTGCACGTGTGTGTCCCACGTCTATCCTTACAGCAGAAAAAAGACAAGTTTCTTCAGCTAAACAGGCTGTTATACTTACCAAGTCATGGTCTCTGGCCTTGTATCCCTTGTAGTCCAGGTGCCTGTTCTTCTCCTGCAGGTAGAACTGGATCCAGTTGTGGAAACCAACGACTTCTCTCCCAGCTTTTGTCTCTCCAACGAAGACATGCTCGAATCCACAGGAGTCCACACTGTGGGACAAATGTGTCCAGAAACCCACATATCTCTCACAACCCAGGACATTAACGCAGTTTAAGGCTTAAGGAGGCTAGACCTTTTGGCATCTTACCCTCCGTTTCTTTCCCTGTGGTAGAGGTGGAACCAGATTAAGTAGAGCTGACTCTTGAACTGCCTCAGGTCAGAGCTCGACTGGCCCTTGCTGATCAGATATTTATGAGCCCGCTGTGAAGAAGTCACAAATACAACTGCAGGAGGATTTCACACAATATAGCAGAAAAAAACCAAACAAAGACAGACTATTTTTAATGTACCAGAGGCAGTATTTTGGTTTTATGTACATATAAAATTGTACAAAGCATGTTTTGAATGTGCATTGACTTTTGGCAGTTGTGGAGAAAATTATAGACATGCACGGTGGGTCTAAGGGAAAAAATACTATCTGGATTATTATAACAAGCAATAATAAAAAAGGAAAATTCTTCAGCAGGTATATAGTGAAATGATTTGAAAATAACAACTGGTATGGAGGACTTCTGAGCTAAACTGTGCATGTGTCCTCTGGAGAAAAGGCTGAAACTCTGAGCATCGGGTCTGTCAGACAAATGTGTCTTTCCTCCAAAAACGATAAGCCATGTCCACATGTTTCCAGTGAGCGTCTTTGGGAGAGGGGGAGACCACAGAGGACAAGCCAAAACAGCATTCCACAGCTGCACAAGAGGCCCAGCTGCTTTAGATATACTATTTTTCCCTTCCCATCACCCTGAGCTGATGCATGCAATGACACAGTGAAACAGGAAGAGACAAATCCCCCTTGGGAGCTCCTGCTGCTCGGACTGCAAAACGCAGCCAAGAAAAACAACAAACCTGAAAAGAGCTTGCACCAAAGCAAGAAACAAAGTAATAAGTTTACAAGATGGCAAAACAAATAATAAATGTGCTATGCATGCAGCAATGGTAAATATTTGATTTATTATGCAATACTCCTCCAGTGTTGTGTGTGTGTCTGTGTATAGACACAAGTAAAGGTATTTACAGTGTTAAATGATGGCATTGGGTGTAACATGCTGTGACAAGATTACCTTCATGACCCCGGTCTGTAAGACAGCATCCAGGAAGAGATTATTCTCTGTCACCTCCTCTGCTGTGACTTGCTCGGACACGCCTGTTGACCGCTCATAGTTGTCAAGAAGTTTCATGAAACCTGCAGGGGACATTTATTTCCCTAATAATTATGCTGATGCAAATTCAGGCTCACTGAAAGTTGTACAGTGAATGTAGAAGGTGGTGTAGAGTGTGCTGCAAAGCCCTCACGGGAATAGGTAGTTATGGCCTGCAGTTTGGTCTCATTAACCTGGGAAAACAGAGGCAGTGAGGCATGGTCCTGTGCAACATGGCTCCCCGGGCTCACAAAACCAGCTTTACCCTGCATGATTCAAACACAAAAAGCACATGCCTCTGAACAAAACTGCATCTGACAAACCTGTTCTCTTCAAAATAAGTAAGTGTGATGTCCCATACTTGAACAGAGATCGTGTAGTCTATCCCGGGCTTCATGCGGTTCACATCCAGCCTCCATAACTCATTGAAAAGAGTGGACAGCTCCTGGTTTACAGTTGGTCTGCAAAGTAAAAGTCATGTAGAAGCAATAAACAAACACTGACACACAAATGATGACCTGTACAATGCGGCATAAGAAAATTCAATACTGTACCTTGATGCATACAGTTCATTGAAAACCACTGCAAGCAGGAGGACACATCCACAGATCCTATGTTTTACACAACAGTTGGAGTGAAAGCAGGTTCACCACTACACACATTTGTTACAGGCTGCATTACATGAACAAAGAGCATGGGTCTAACTTTTTAGTTTTTAAACTGCACGATAAAATGCAACACTCATATTTGCTCTCGAGAGTGACATTGCCTAATTTATCTCCCAAACTCAACTTGTGTATATAAGAAAACGTATTAAAGTATCGTTAAGATGAATGGAAACACACCTTGCACCCATTGTACTCGCAGCTCCAGCAGAACACTGTGCGTTAAGTCCGACAGCGATCACTTAGGTTTTGCAGTCCGTGCTGCGGCCACCGGACAGCGGGATAATCAGGGTGGGCTACAGTGAAATACGCATGAGCAAATCTAATGAGAGAGATCGCCGCACTGATGCAACTAGCCGCCAGAGGGCGCTCCGCTCCCTGTCCCGCCTCTTAGACCGCAGTGAAGCACAAGTCTGAGTGGTTTATTATGGTTTTTATAAGACAGAAGCAAGAACTAAAAAGGGGAAAAAAGCATGTTGTATACATTGCTGTGGTGACTCTGAAGTGTTATGTGCTCCATGCTGTCAGCAGCAAAAGGGATTTCAGCTCTTTGGCTCTACCTGGAAAAGGTTTGGTCTATTTCTAGGCAGCAGTACACAACTCTCTGCTTAACAAGTAAAAATGGGCAGATGGGAATTTCCAAAGCACAATTGTCTGTCCTCCAGAACTATGCTGATAAATGCCTTTGTAATATATACATATTTTAACAATTTTAAAATTAGTTACTGGGTGAAGTTCCTGCCAGATTAATTCATAGGCAGCTATCAAAATCAAGGTCCCTGACATTTACTGTCTTCCACACAGACTGTTAATCTGCTCACAGCCCAAATAACATGTTTATCATCTGACTTTGAGCTAAATCAAGTTATTTTGTTTTTGACCAATGTACCTGCAATTGAGGTAGCAACAATTTTATCATTGATATTGTTGCCTCATACACCACTGAAATCTTCAGCAGGTACTGTCCGACCCCCTCAAACTGTGGCATATTTCTAAATAATATTTAATACAACTCCTCAAAGTTGGTATTAATATAATGCAAGTCACATTGATCAAATGTATTTACTTAACCAAATGTTTATTAGACTTTGCCATTATACAATGACTGTTCATTTCTTTAAGATCTTCATTTTAGATGAGGACACATTTGGACCACTCACTCCTCTTGCTGTAGTCTGAGAGAGGAGTTGGCACTTTACCCATGATGCTGTCTGTCCGAGGACTTATTTCATGAAGAGGACTGAACAGACTGCAACTGAGAAATAGACACAATGGTTTAAATTACTTTATTGACCTTAAAAATGCATTAACGTAGAAAACACAGAACAAACTATCTTCTCAGGTGTGGTCAAGGGCTGCATAACAATATTTCTCTGAGACAACCTTTTCATTATTTTATCTCACAAATCTGAACACACCATGACACATTTCCAAAAATAATCATGTATCAGTCGACGGGATTCTATTGAAAATCCATTTGTAGTAAAAATACAATAAATGACAAGCTGATCTTTTAATATTTTGGATTTCAATACCATGCAATGATATATTCATTAGCCATTGTACTGTGTGATATGTATTGGTGCAAATGCATGCAAAATATTACTGGGGTGTGAAGAATTGTAAAATGTTGAGGAAAAAGTAAAATATAAGTAATCTTCCTTTTAATCAGAAAGGTTTACAAGGTTTGTAGAAAACGTAGCAGCTGTTTTGGAGTTGTTACTCTACACTAAGTTCTACAAGAGGGAAAATCCGCACAGCACATTACTTCTGAATAAAGTCCATTTTCTTCCCCAATATTTCTGCAATCAAAAGGCAATTCTAAAAGATATATATTAACTCTTTGTCATTTTTTAGGTGTAATTTATTTGCTGAATGTTGGCTAAAACATAAACAGGAAGATGCCCAGGATATAAATGACAAGTACAAAATATCTCCAGTAACCAGCTGGCAGGCAAACAGTGGTGTTGCCCTACATTTTCCCTCCATCGTCAGAGGACAGCTGAAATAGAGCGACATTTCAGGAGTGATAGTGGCTACTGGACTGCTGGTTTTCACAACACCGATCTTTAAAAAAAGAAAAACAAGAAACTTGGTAATACTTTTGGCTCATCTTCAAATGTAACACTAAAAGATATCGGAGAGCACTCGTGGGGATTGGCGAGACAAGTCTGTGTGCTAGTGGAGGTTGGCACAGTTTAATTCACAGCAGGACTGGGTCACACGACGCTGCACTGACAGCCTCATGCGTTGGAATCCTCATCTGTTACGCTGAGATTTGGAGAATTTGAAATCTCTTTGAAGAATTCATCGTCTTTCAGCATGCTCTGGTAACAGTAATACAGTACAGGAAAAAAAAAAACGGTTAACTTCACAGCAAAAAAAACTGTTTAACAATGACAAAACAAGTACTACACACATAAATATTCTCATCACTTATCGATGCCCATTACATGACACATTATTACCGTCAGGTTTTGGATGCCCTCTGAGAAAGCTCCAATTTGTCTTACGGTTCCCTCAGAGTCCTCCATCTGCAAAAAGAGACGCAGCTTTTCAACCCCATGAAATAAAAGCTACAGTAAAATTTAGTGAGGTTTTGTAAACACATCAAAATTATCAAGATAATATGAAAAGTAGGGCTGCACTGTAGAGATATGATGAAAACTGCATCATTATCTCAGACAATAAAATGCATATTTGTAAATATTTTAAGTTGTATAAATGACTGAATAACTCCTATGAAGGATCAACTTCTCCCTGTTTACCTGTTCTAGCCTGTCGAGGTCATCCTCGTAGATTTGGAGCTCCACTCCAAAGCCCTTTTGGAAGCCCCTTCCCTTTGGCATCTCCACATCCATGGGACACACATACTCCTCATTCTCATCCTGCCTCTTCTTCCTTAGACTGCCAAAGCTGCCAAATGTCAGCTTCCTTGGCTGGTGGGTATGGTGAGGGAGATAAATGTACATATTATAAGGCTACGTTTCAATATACACATAGCAATGCATGTCTTTGACATAAAGCAGGTACTGATGCTATTATGATAGATAATCAACCCTCAGCAGCTCATGTCCTACCTTGATTTTGGCAGTGGCAGTAAGCAGGGTGTAGTCTGGGTTTTCGAGACACTCCTGTTTGAGCTGCTGGGCTTCTGGACCAATCAGCAGGTTGAAGTGGGTGGCCAGGTGGCGGCGCAGCAGAGTCTTGTTGGGAGGTATGTTCAGCAGCAAGGCCATGGTCTCCACATTGAACCGTGGCTCCAGAACCTGAGGACACAGGAGCATTAGAAGACAAGGACACATTAAGGATAATCTTTAAGTTTCTCAAGAAGACCAGAAATATGTCCCTCTCACCATCAGGCCTCCGTGAACGCCGCTGCCTCTCAGGTTGGGGGCGTACTCTGCCAGGTCGACAGATCGCAACCATTCCATCACCCTGTGGTTGGTCCACTGAGAGATCTCTGCTGGTGATATGTTGTTCTACAAAAAGAAAAAGGGTAAACTGAAGTTAGCAAAAGTGTACATGGCTGTAAAGTGTATTGTAAACTGAGATAATGAGCA
The DNA here is from genome assembly GCF_902150065.1 of Myripristis murdjan. NCBI lineage: Eukaryota > Metazoa > Chordata > Actinopteri > Holocentriformes > Holocentridae > Myripristis > Myripristis murdjan. The sequence continues at coordinate 23,534,929 of NC_043985.1, forward strand.
TATTTAAGTATGATTCTCAATCCTTTTATGGGACTGGCAAGCCCGCTCATTTATTTTTTCGTTTTAGGTGATTAAACAGTGAGCACACCTCGTCAGATGGTCTGCGGCGCAAACAGTTGGGCTCGTAGTTGTTGAGTCGAAGCACCTGAATAGCTCTCTTGATGCTGAGATGATGCAGGACACTCCCCACCTTCAGGGAAAGCAGGTCATCCTGAGGGACAAAGACAGACAACAGATTGATAATTCAAATAAAAATGCCAAGCTCTGCTCAAACTGTGACAAAAGATATCAGACTTTGTAACTACTACATTTTTTTTTGTAGAAAAAAAATCTCTTTAGAATAGCAACTGATGTACAAAATGGTCTGAACAGAGCCAGAGGCTGAGATGGTGCTTCAGTATTATCACAGATATTATGGAGGGTGAGACTAGGCCATGTCCAATGGTACTAATCATACTCTTCACGCAGCCTAATGCGACATGGCATTGTCAGACCTACTTATCCATGGGGCCAGGGGAGGGAGTGGATATCTCTCACCAACACTCACCACTGTCATGTAGTGCAGCATACGACCATCCACCCTCCCCTCATCAAACTGGGTCTTATACTGAGGCAGACCGATGTCATCTAGCCATCCTGAGAGAGGATGAAAAAAAAAAAAAAAAACAGGGGAGAACAGTGTCATAAGAGGAAGTCCACATAGTCAAATATAGATCATTCTATGTAAAAAAAAAAAAAAAAAAGATTTATCTCATTTGAGACGCAGTGTGTTAGTGTCCAAACCAGACATGCAATAGCCCATAAATAACTTAATTCATTTCTTGAACTGGCAGCTGACACTCACTAGTCACCCAGTTGTAATCCAGCTTGCCCTTATTGTCGTCCTCCTCTGAGCCCAGAGCCTGCAGGGCCAGCTGCAGCTTCTTTCTGTGCAGCGGGTGCTTGATGCCCAGCTCCTAAACATACACAAGGAGACAAGTGGAGATTATGCACAACATCCCCAGGGCACTCCACAGACATAGTTAGCCTGACAAGAAGGATTATTTCCATCCATTTCACAGACCACCCCTCCAATTCAGCAGCACAGTGCAAAAAGTCAGAGCACAGCACAAGTCAAAGTGGCTGTGACAAAAATACAAAAGGCTCTGTGAATGCATGTAGTTATTTATGGGATGTAAAGAAAGGACCCAGCTGCTGTAAACATGTTTCAACAGTCTCCTATAGGATACTCTCTGTGACTGCCAACCCTTTTTAAACTGGGTAATTTTTCTTACGAAGGACGCGTCCCCTCACCCTCTCCAGGTCCTGTTGTGATGCCTGTAGCAGTGTCTGTCCAGAGGAAATCCACACCCGAGCCATGTTCAGATACAAACCAAGACCCTGCTCCTGCAGCCAGTCACACACCTGATCCTTTGACCAACGTGCAAAGGGAGCATCCAGGTCACTTAAATGAAAATGTCAGAAAAGGAGACAGACAGGTGGATGGAGAGAAAAAGAAAGATAAGTATCACATGATCACAAGCTGAGTCAGAGCTTGAAAAAAAGGTGTAAGTGGTCATAGCTTTGCAGCAACATATCAGGCTGACAAACATATTTAGGGCCATTTGGTTATGTAATCTGGAGTACACAGAGGTTTGAACTGTATAGCATAAACTCATTTGAGATATGCCTACATTTTCCAAATACAAACAGCCCTTTAAATAATGACATCAATACCTCTCTGTATTTCAGTGTATACCACAGTGAGTAAAAACGGGGAAACCACATCCTGATTTTCTTAAGACAAGCCGAACACACACACACACACTCACTTGTTTGCTCGCTGGAGGTCACGAGACCAGCCCAGCCTGGGGCCGGCTGTGGCTCGCACTCCTCCCCTCTTGAACTCACTCTCTGATAGGTTGTCGTCCAGGTTAAAGGTGGTAGACTGACTTCTTCTTAGCCTTAAATGAAATATGATAAATTCAAGTCTACAAAGTAAAATCCTCTTATAATAATAATATTAATAAAATGATAACACATTTTATTTTGTTTTCTTATGCAGTAACCTAGAAGACAAGACATTTTTGTCGTGTTGCTACCCAAGTCAGAAAGTCTCACATGCTCACTTTTCTGTCCATTAACACCAAAAAATAAAAGTACTGCGCAGTGTGTATTACTTATTTAACCAGGCCATTAAACTAATCAACTCTAGCAACTAGCAGTAAATCAATGTCCGTAATAATTGTACCAAATATCAATGGTACTCACTTCCCAAAGAGTTTCTTGATTCCTTTGGATTTTTTCTTGTTCTCTGGAGTAGTGGGGAGTGTGTGGGTACTGTCGCTGTTTGATGACCTCTGAGGCAGCCCGGCCAGATCCAGATGGTCCGTGCCCTGTCGCTCTGTTTCAGCTGTACCAAATAAAAAACAGAGCATTATCAATATCAGCAGCACCAGTGTCTGATATATGTACAGATCGGTGAGACAGAGCTGCTGCACAGGCCACAGCTGTGATCCACAAACACTCAGACAGGCACATGACAGCTCTCAGACGGAGCGAGCGGTCATGGAGATGGGCATCAATGCCGATGCCCCGCCTGGTATGCATGCATCAGAGAGAGCTGATGACTAACAAGGACTAGTGACACATTCAAAAGGGTTTGTGTGAATGAATGAAACAGTTTCGTTTCATTTGATGAAAAGGAAGCTCATTCTTAATTGTTTTGTTCTCCCTGTAAGTATGGGAGAATCAAAAAGATAGACAAACATAAGCTTTTCAGTGCAAAGCCTCCATCAAGATCCAACAGGGCAGCTAATAATGAAGATCTGGATACAAATTGGTGTTTGAGGAAAGCTTTGACAGAGAAAAAAAACAGTGAAAAAATACATGCAGACACAGACACACAAAGAATAAACATACACAACACACTGTGGCTCTATGTTGCACAGAAAACAGTGCTAATTACAAGCCATTTGACTTGGAACATTTGCTGGGGACAGGGGTGTGGTTTTTGAGGTGCTGCAGCTACTGAAACATTATTTACTAAGCAGGATGTCAGTTGAGTGAGTAGGTTTGGAAAGAAGGTAGATCATCTATAAGGGTATATTCAGTAGTTTCCTTTTTTCTTCCAGAGAACTACTGCAACCCTACAGTGACCTGTGGTCTATACTGTACCTAGCATAGGCGCACTCGCACTCCGGTTGCGGTCTTCATGTGTTACAAAGTACACACAACACGGCCCGACACAAAAAGAACAAGACAGAGGGCAAAGATTATAGAAGAAATAACAATTTGAACAGGGGATTAGAGAGGTGGAACAAGCAGACACATGTGTATATGGTACACACATGAGAAGCACATACATACACAGACGAAAGGCATACAACACAGCAGACACAGGCTTCCATAATTAAATGGGGACCACAGTTTGTGTGGGCTGCAAATTACGGTCTTGGTGCACATATTCCAAGGGTGTGGCTTGGGAACATAAAAAGCTGTCCATGATGGAAGGAAAGCTTTCAGGATGGTGAACAGTAAAGAAAAAGTGACACTCTAGGGAATTACATCATCACCAATAAAATGCATAACTGGTCAAACACGAGACAAAATAAAACCAAAACACAGACTGAGTCACTGCAAAGTTAAAAAATGTATTCTTTGTCATTACAAAGTGTCAAACAGCATCCAGCCTCTAACACATGATGGCTTTCTCTTACCGAGGTTAGGGGTGCTGGCTGTCCTCTTGCCCCCACGGATCTTAAAGAAGCCCTTTCCGAAAGACGAACGGGCCTTTCTTGAGCCAAAGCTGTCATCTTCTGTGGTGGCAGGCAAGGTGGCAGAGGGACCCATGGGTGGCTTTTCGCTGATCTTAATCTCCTCACTTGTCTTACTCTGAGAGAACCAAAACCATTACTCAGTTGCTTTTACACACACTGTGCTGCATGCACTGGTGAAGTACATATAATTTAATTCAGCCATTGGTTTCCATTCATTTCACCACATATGACCATTCCACCACTGAAACTTTCTTCACACCAGGTTTACATCCACTGGCATAGTCCTTTAAAAGCAGATTACTGTAACCACTGAGCACAGTACATTCAGAATAAAGAGAATACTTTGTTTTTTGTTTTTTTGTTTGTTCGTTTTTTTAAGTACATTGTTTAGCTGTCCAAGACAGAGGGTCCACAGATAAGGAAGGGAATGAAAAAGACATAATTAAAAAAAAAAAAAAAAAAATCACTAAAACCCTGTCCTGGTTAAGTTAAAGTTTTTAAATAAAAGTACTGTGTATCCGATGGGTTATTGATGAGGCTCATTAAGAAAGATATTATTGTGAAAAAATTTACCTTTTCACTACTGCTGCCATCCAGGTGATCCTGGCTGCCAGACTTGGTGGTATCACAGCTACTGAAATTACAAGGAAACGCACACTTCAACTTTCACAGCATACTTTAAAGTATCAGCTTGTCTTGTAGAGTCTTGAGAGGCTGAAGTCGGGGAATTTCAATTGCTGCTTCACATATTCATACTGTACTCACTCTTGTGTGCAGGTTAAAGGGAGCTCGTGGGTCACTTCCTCACTCTCTGTATGACTGCAGTGAAAGGACAAGAGGGCAGGTGTTGGCCTGTGATCAGACAAGCTGGGAGCTGAGTCTATACATACAGCTGGTGATGAGCAATCCTCTGCATAACCAGTCTAACGGCTTGGCCTTTTTTATTTAGAGACCATTATGCTTAATATCGATGCAAAGACACCATCCTATTCAACCTCCTGAACACAATGCTGCAGTAGAGGTTGACAGGAAAATATGGGTGAGATAAAAGATGGTACGTAAAGCCTTAAGAGACTGTAAACAAACTTGCATGGCTTGAACACAACACATAGCATGGCGTCACAAGCACACGGCACTTGACCCAAGTAGTGGAGCATATAGAACAAATTATATCCATACAGTTTTATCTATCAAAAATAGCAATGAACCACGGTTAGGCCACTGTTAGGCATTGCCCTTTTATTAAATACTGGACAATTGTTTGTCAAGGTCAAGCACCATGTGGCAGCTACATAAAAACAATTTGTAGAACCTGAAATTACATTTTATGTCATATTATTTAAAACCTTAATGTAACCACTAGGCATTCGATAGATGAGAGTGTCTTAAGGAGCTGCTAATTATAAAATGAATTATTTGTTTCAATGGGGAATTTTACTGCCACATGGTCTAAATGCTGCTTCAGAGAATTTTTCACCATCGGTGGAAAGGCTTATCAGCTGAACCTTATAATGAACTTTAAACTGCAATGAATCAATGCTTATGGCGCTTATAAAGTTCTATACATGTATCACCTGTCTATGTCTGCTGTCGCAAACTCTGAAACTCTTTCAGGATCAGAAGATGACTGAGAAGGGCTGGGCGTGGATAAAGGCACATCTTTCACTCCATTGAGGCTCTCCAGCTGAGCATGGATCAGAACAACACAAGCAGACAGGCAAAAACAGACAGAAAACAGACTGTTAGATGAAGATTACATTCATTTATCATTAGATTTCAATGATGGTGAGGGGGTGGGGGCATTTTAATGAACTTGCTGAAATAAAAAATGAAATAGATTATTAATAACTCCACTGGAGCTCATGTGTTGTCCACAGCATGCATCATCTTCAAGTGTTAAGTTGAATTTTCCCCTAAGGGCCTAACTACACGGCAGTCTAAATCTGTACACACGCATCCAGAGCTGACACGAGATGTTATTAGATTAATTGCATAGTGTGCCCTTCAACACCTATTTCACATGTCTACTTTACGTAAGCTGTGTATGGGTTTTTTGTGAGTGTTTTTAGATTTTAATGGGATGTGACGGTGCTTGAGACATTAAAACAAAAATCAAAAGTAAAAACAAGCATTTGGATATTTTATCTAATAATCTTGACCCATAAACTAAAGATAGACAGCCAAGAGTAATCTGTGATATCACCAACTGACACTTTTCTACAAACATTTCTACTTATTAGACACATTAAACTTGCAGGTGACATTATTTTTCATACCTTCCATTGGCTATAATCTTATTCATGACTCTTAGCTATGACTTCTAGATCAAAAAATTTCGACATCATATGTTACTGTTGTGCACAAACCTCATCTGGGCTCTTCCCTTTCGCTTGTTCAAGACCTGGAGCTTCTTGCCTTTCACAGTCCACAGCAACAGGGACTTTTGACAAAATGGAGATGGAACAGTCACTCTGACTCTCGTCGGTCTCAGTATCTTTGGGTTTCTCTGTGAAGGAAAAAGGAAAAAGTTCAACCTCAGAACAGCTGCCTGTCTTGTGGGAGAACACATGAACCCTCTTCCTAAGATGTAATTCATCTGTCATGACAGAAGACATGTCTAACCTTTCTTCCCTTGCACTGACATCACCATATCCTGAACCTTCTTGTACCGCAGCAACGACTGCTTCAGTTCTTCAATCTTACGATCCTGTAGAGAAAGGAGAGAAGGTTGGTAAGCTTACTCTGCAGTCAGACTTTTGCAGTATTGAATGTGATACAAACTGAAGAAAGCAGACAAGTGCAATTTAATTTACCTTCTCTTCATTGGCTGCCATCAATGATTCAACTGCCTTCTTCATCCTCTGCACTTCCACATCTAGTGAAGAAAGAGAAAGATTACAGACAGAGAAGAGCTTTGTCCACAGTGCCAGCGTGGACTGGGAGAAATCTGGGGACTCCTGACAGACTGTAAGCCTGAACACACAGTACAGTACAGGTGGAAGATTTAATACATATTGGACACTGATGTTTACTATATAAGATGCATAATTACTGACTATCACAGCAACTTAACTGTTGAATACATTTGGAGATCCTTGACACTGATTAATCTTATCCTTGTGTGAGCAGGTATTTACACTTGATGTGACATTTCACTCTGGTAAGACATTTTAACTTTTCAGAACATAAACTCTGTGAGAAAGCTGTGACCAGGGAACCTCCATGATAGCTTTCTTGTGGATGTGTGGTCACCACTGCCATTAAAGATTTTCTCCTAAGGCTTACTACTCTTCAGCTCCAAATAGGGAAAATTAAGTTTCAAGTGTGATCTGGGACACATAGCGAAAATACCTCTAGGTCCAATTTTAAAAACATTTATCATACTGAAATTTGTGCACTGAATGAAAAATTAAAGTGTTCTACCCAAGTGAAAGATCATCAATGGGAGAGGCAACGACAACGACAAATACATCATCAGACACACTGAGTGAAGACACTGCAGGTTAGCACGGCACACACTAGTTGCTGTGAGGAGGGCGTGTTTAGATGAGGGTGAGGAAAGGGTGAGGAGAGATGTTCAGGGGCACAGGAGGTGATTATTGATGGAGGACACGAGGCAGGAGGATGGGTGCACAGCCTGAGTGGTTGACAGGGATGAGCAAGATGGTCTAGGACAAACAATATCATTCATTCCTCATTTCTACTGAAAACACAAAGCAAACATTTGCAGTTGCTCTTTCACATTGGACATTTTTAAACACACTGATAAGGGCTTTTGTTTGACTTGGTTTTGATAATTCAAACTCCTTAAAGCTGCCTGACTGACACAGTTTAACAGAGATGTGGCGGTCCGGTCTCCACAGACAGGTATTAGCACTCCAACAGGTTATGATGGACAAGCAGGGTTCAGATGGCTCATGCCCATACATGCATACAGGGGTCGAAGTGATCAAGTGCAATAATAAACATAAGCATAAAACCCCCCTTACGTTTCTCTTTCAGCCTCTTTCTAAGAGTTTCGTCTGGGTGAGAGACTAAACAGGACAAAGAGTTATCAAACAAAACCTGGTTGCAGTTTGTGAAGATTGTCAACATCCTGGCTTTTAGTAGGACCAACTGCTCTGGTAATTATTAGCACTCAATGAAAAAACAAAATCACTATATATAAGTGCTATACTAGCACTCAAACTTGTGATACAATGTTGAGAAAAAAATACAACAAAACCAAAAACACAATAAATCAATTTAGCTAAGGTTAAACAACTAAACAACTTAAGCACTAAGGCTAATCAGGTATAGAAACTTGTGATGTGACCCGCTGGCCATCCCACCTCTCTCTGCGGGATCAAGACTGCTAGAGGCGATGGCTTTGAAGCCCATCTCATCCTGTAGTCTCCTCATCTCTCCATCTCTGCCCTCCAGCTGCCTCCTCAGTGTGGCTAGCTCCTCCTGTCCAACACAGGACAAGAGTCAGAAACTTGAACAGCCACCACCTCCCCCACCCAACTCCCCACTACAAACAAACCACAACACAGAGATTCACAGATGCTGACGTGGCAGACAGGCACACAGGCCACACCTGCTCTGAAGGGGTTGGATGAGGTGGGTGGTAAGTGCTGAAGGTTGGTGTATCAGCAAGTACAGGCACCACTATAAAACACACAGTACACATTTAAAGGACCAGGATGGGATCAAGCATGGAAATATTATATTGTAAAAGGAATTAAAGAAAGCTGATTTGAGAGAAAATCCATGGAACAAGAGTAAAAAGGAGAGAGAAAGAAACATACAGCAAAACAGAGTGAACTCTTGCCAAAAAAGGACAAAAATAAGCCCCAAATTAAAGCATACCTGTGGTTTGAAAAATGTGAATGTATGCTTAAACTGGTGCTTTGCGGATGTAACTTAAAGGAAGTGGTACTTCCAGTAGCTATACTTTGAGTTTTACATTTTATTATACTCCACAAGATTAATTAAGTGTTCTTATTGTTTGTGAAAAGGTGACATCATTTAGCCAGTAAGGGCAAAAAGAAAACTGAGAAATGTCCGCACACCATTTAACCATTCTTCTTAAAAATAAAAACACAGGAGGAGCCAAGGGGAGAGGCCAAAAACCAAAATCATACAGCAAGCACAGCAGTAACCCTGAGAGAAGCCAACCTTCACAGCCTGGAGTTTGTGCTCCTTCCTCTGTTTCTCATACTGCATCTGGCCCATTTTGATTTTCAGGCTAGAGAGCTTGGCCATTAGCGACTAGCAGTAGAGATATAAACCAAGGAAAAGAGAGAAAATAGAGATGTAAAAAGTGAGAGATAAAACAAGAGGGCAAGAGAGTGGGACACCCAAGACTCAAGTCAACTAATTTATGAAGCACATTTAAAACAGCCGGCACTGATCAAGGAATAGAAATAGATTTTAAGGCATGTTTTGCATGAGTTGATACTGGGGGCGGACCTGATGGGGGAGGCCGTTCCACAGTCTAGGCCAGCAACAGCAAGCTTCACCCTAGATTGTGAAATACCCAACAGCCCCATGTTTTCTCTGACAACTCACCTTTGTGGACTTCAGTTTCTTTTCATACTGTAGTCTTTCACTCTCCATCTCTGTCAGTCTGTACCGCAGTTCATTGATTTCAAGAATCAAGTCCTAGAAAACGACAGATTTCTTATCAAAGTGCAGAAGCAATAGCAAGCAAAACTTAAAATACAGGCAATAAAAATGGACTTTTAGCAAGTTAAATTTATCTCCAAACGCTATTGAGAAACAGTCAGCGTAGTCCTTCCACTGAACAAACTTTTATGTTTTAAAAAAGGCAATCAGCTGCCAGCATGTACACATATATGACAACTCTCACACTCCACAACATCAGTTCAAGCCTGACTGAGAATTTGTGTTACCTTAACCAAATTTAAGCCCTTGAATTGTTTTATGTGTGTTAACTTTTTTGGTTTAGGGGCATTTTTATCATCATATATTAGCTGACTGTATGTTACAGCAAGTGACAGTTAAATGAGAATCTATTTTTAAAATCTGTAAATGCATTGTGTTTTCAGTGTTTATCACATGGAAGCAAATCTGGATTATAGTTTGTCATGTTAGAAGTGGTATGACAAACTCTAGAAAGATTGCTTTCCTTGGAGAGCAGAATTCCCAAAGCAACTGCAGAAATAAAACGAGAGGAAGCCGCTTGTAGAAAGCAGGGGATTTATGAGTTGTCAAGCGGAACATGGACAGCAGCCTGTTGTTCCAGTGGACTGGAAGAGACGGCTGCAGCGCTGTAACAATAACATGACGTTTTTGAAAGCTTTCCAAATATTCTGTGTGGTTCATCAGGGTCCACAGATCTCCCTGGCTCCAGTAAACAAGCGACTGACATCTCTTTCTGCTTTTTATTTGGAAAGCCTTTCACTGTAATGCAGAAAATTAAAACTAGTATTTCCACTTTGTATGATTAAAACAAAGCTAATAAATAACAGTTGTTCATTCACTTTTTCTTCTTACTACACACACATCTGCTTTCAAACAAATGATGACATAAGACATCCCTCTCCCACACACGTGTTTGGCCTCATGAAGGAGGGATTGTTTAGTTGGTATGTAAGTGCAAGGGAAATGGAGAGACAGAGACAAAGATGATTCCTGAACATTACTGCACATACCTCACTGTCCCTGAACCTGTCATCAAAGTCCAGTCTGTCCTTCTCCATGGCATTGAGCTTCAGCTTTAGGTTGGATACCTCAGACATCAGCTCAAGCTTCTGGGTCTCCAGGGCCGTTCTGCACAGAAGCTCCTACAATGATAAATTAAGACGGTTAAAAAAATGTTTGCATCTGTTAAGGGTACAACAACTGAATGGAGAAACCAGAGTCTACAGTCAAACTCATGAAAATTAGTTTCTCGATAAGCGTTTCTTTCATGTCACTCTGCTATGACCTGACCACTTTCTCTTATGGAAGTGGCTGCGGGCTGTGCTGCATTCAAGTGACGTGATATGAACAGTTCCTAATAAGCACATTTTTTTTCGGTCATTGTAATCTGTCATAATTTGTTTAATTTACAGAAACAATGTTACAAAGTCCAAAGTGGTTCAATTACCATCCTTTACAAGGACTTGGGATTCAGTTTTGCTCAAGGGGACTTCAGTAACACAGACGCTGGCTATGACAGCGGCTTAAGCCCTGGTCTTCCGTTTGAAAGGCAGTTTCCCTACTAATTATACCATCTTGATCGAAAATACATGCATTTAATACATCTAATTTGCAGTTGTATATAATATCTGAAACAGGACATAAAATAAACCATGCCCAGATTTCAGTGCTGGGTAGCTCTTGATCTTGGACAGAAGTTTGTCCGGAGCTCTATCACAGATGGACCACACACACACCTGCTGCAGCATCTCTTCAGTGGCATTGAGTTTCTCCCTGTGCTCGTCCAAGCACATGTCCAGGTCCCTGATCTTCTCTCCCTGAGCCTCCACCTGGTCTGTCAAGACACTCACCTGTATGGGACCAAAAATTCAACATCATCCATTTGTTTTTATCTATTGTGCATTTAAACAATTGATTAGTTCTGTTACCATGGCACTGATAAATCAACAACTAGCTTAAGTTCACTGCACTCAGAGTTAGGCTACCTGAAGCACCAGAGACTCCTTGTCACTCTCTAGTCGGGAAAGCCTTTCCTGGTAGTGGTCACCCCCGCCCAGAGAGATGTGTCCGTTGGACTACAGGGACAGGAAAATATGAATTAGACAAAGAAGCATAAAAGGAAGAGATTTCAGACCTTTTCAATTAGAAAACACTGACAAGTAATGCAGCATGAATGTGTATTATCACCAAAGGAGGCACATTTAACTTAACAATGACATTGGCTGATCTTCCAGAAACCCCAGTCAGGATTATGAATGTTCCAATGCCTGATAATGATCTCACATGAAAGGCTTCACATGACAGTGTGACTGACTAAACTGCTTTGTCCTCCATCAGCAAAACCTTACATGGCTGAGAGGAGGCCCGCTTTCACAAGGCTGTGCACAGAGTGAGATTCAGCATTACACAAAAACTCTGGCATTTGCCTGGCATGCAGCCCAACGCTCTTCCAGACACCATGCTGGTTCCCAAGATATCTGTGTGTTTCTTGTAGTGCACTGGCTGTGACTCTGACAGCATCGGCATTTCATCTCTCATTCCCAAGGAACTCAGCAGAAGACGACAGTTATGTTTTTCCTTCACAATACAAAACAGTTGCCTGCTTGCTTGCAGGACTGGTTGGCAAAGAACTTGTGCATTCATAGAGATTCAGTGCACCACAGAGTGAGCCAAAATGAGAGGAACACTACATGTGCACTCAGAGCATATTCTCGACAAACACCAGAGGTACCGAGTTCTCAACCCCCTCTTGCCTGCATACATGAATGAAATTCAGCCCAATGTTGGGAATATTTCTTTTTTCACCAGTAAATAAAGGATATGATTATCCCAGAGCTGCAGACTGAAACAAAGAGGCAAAAAAAGTCGAACTCCAAGCCCTTGAGAAGAGCTAGATCTCATCAGCACATGCACTTTGACAGGATGTTTCTGAAAGGTGTGGCTGTTGTAATGACAATAGGAATCAAGTTTAATTTGTGGTGCAAAAACAAGCAAGAATCCTCTGTGTGGATCCCACCCCCACTATGGATAAATATGAAATTCCTAAATCACTAAGCAACACTGTGAGCCCTATATTAACACATTATATATCTAGACAAAACCAAACAAACCAGTAATGTGACATTATCGGTGGAACTCTCTGTCTGTCTTAAAGCTGAATTATTATGCAGACAGACCAATAAAGTAGAAAGATAAGATAAGATAAGATATTTCTTTATTAGTCCCACGGTGGGGAAATTTCACATAAGAAATCCATACAAAAAACAAAAAAACAAAAAATACAAACACATTGTCCCTGATCTACACTACGCCATCCGCAATTGATAAAATCTCTATACACTCACCAGATCTTAAAGATTATTTTCTAATTTAACAGACAGTCAGAGTGGAGAGAGACAGGCAAGGCAGGGCAGAGAGAGGGGATGACATGCAGCAAAGGCCCGGGGCCTCCTTTGAACCCAGGCCACTGCAGCTTAGCCTTAGCCTCTCTACCCAGTGAGCCACAAGGCACCCCCTTTCACCAGATCTGTTCAGTGTGACTTGCACTGCATTATCTTACTCGTCATGTTCCAGCATCTTATGCTGTAGGTGCATGTGTCTCACCAAATGTCCCTGGAGCCACTCGACCAGGCTATCAGCGGTGGAGTCTGGGATCTGGCAGCGTAGACCCTCCCTTTCCTCTGTGTCCATCAGCTCCAGGACACTTCTCAGGTCTTCCAGGAGGTGCAGTGCCCGCAGGCTGCCCATGAAGGGAGAGGTGGGCGACTGGCAGTCAAACAACCCATTGGAGTAATCCAGAGCCTTGGAGCCTGAGTGGGGTCACGAAAAATATGAATAAGACAATCACACACTTAGGTTTTTTTCATTAGTTTTATTTATTAGTTTTAATTATTTAGCTTTCCAAAGCTAATGCATTTTATACAAATGTTAGCCACACACAAGGTTGAGCAGAAACAGCGTTTGACTTTATAACCACATGTAATGTAAACCAAACAATGTAGCCTAAGCCATAATCTTAATTTTAAACAAGAATAACATCTATTGCTAACAATATTGTAGCTACTATCTGATCAATTTTTCAAACGGTAACCACAAGTACAACTGAAAAAAGTTTCCCATCACTCCCCCATTGTCTAGAATCAACCATAAACATAAAGATGGTGGTCACATTTTTCACATTTGAGGCACTGCCCAGCATTCCTGAACTTCCTTAAAAAAAAAAGTTTATGTTGACATGTGAACACCCTACACTGTGGTACAGGAGGAGTCTATCAGCTTTAAGTCTGTGGCCCAGTGATACACAAGAAAACGGAGGAATTATACAAATTTAACAATGGCACAACATGCTCCAAAAGATTCAGCTCAGCCTCAAGCCACAGAGCCAAATGAGGACAGAATAAATGCTAAAGCGTCTCTAACAAACATGGACCTCCGGACATGATATGATGTGCTGCCTAACTAAAATGTCAGGTCTATTAAAAACCATTATAAGACACCAGAGTTACTCCAGTGTTGCCAAATAAACCAGAAAATTCATCAAGTCATATATCAATGACCTTGTTGCTTTATGTTTCAACAAAATCTTACCTTATTTGGCCTCTACAAACATCATCATGATGACAGGAAATCAATAAATCAGTCCTTAAGGGCTGTAAGAGAAGATAAGGTACAGTGTTGATGCTGAAGAGTTTAAGATGGCTTTACCTGCTATAATACCATCCATCTGCTCAAGGGCAGCTGCCAACATGTCACTGGCATCTGACATCATCTTCAGTCACTGCAAACCTGGAAAGAGACAGCAACAACAACAAATAAAACAAAAATCTTTAAAAATGATGTAACTAAACCTATTTTAGTCATTTTGTAAGCTGTAGACAAAATAATATGGGCTATTTTCCTGAAAAAACAGCAAAACAAAGAAATTCATAGAGCCCTTCATAAATACAAACACTGAAAGGTTAGGCTTTTTCCAAACGAGGGGCAAGCTAACAGCACCAGAACACAGTCATGACCTGACCTGCCTGATACAGTGATGATGTCTGATCACTGATGTGCAAAACAGGTCAGGGCAATCCAATCTTAACACCAATGAGAGTCAGTGTTGTTGTTGTTTTTTTTTTTTGCATTGCTCTATGAGAGTAATGTGTGCAACAAAGATGCAGTGCTGTTTCAGGATTAAAATTCATGGAGAGAAACACCAGGCATTTCTAGAAAGGTCACTATGGTTTGCTTGTGTCTCATAGGTCTCATATGTCTCACTGACTAAACCTGTATAAACCATGAGTGAACCAGGAAAATAATAAAAAAGGAATCCACAATACAGCCATGATTGTTGTGACTTCCAACCTGGCAGTTCTGTAGACTGATAATGAAAGTTTAGACTACTGAACGGTACATCACTGTGGTTTGTCTGTGTGTGATATGTGGATATGTGGAATGTAAGAAGTGTGTGCTTCTTTCCCTGAGACAGAAGAGCCCAGTACAATATTGTGCACCCCTCCACACATAAATTAGCAGTAGCGTTGGTGTTGAACCTCCATTACAAACCCCCACCCAAGGATCAGGGCAATGCTGCTCTACGTCTTCACTAACCCTTTGTGCCTAAAAAGGAACAATGCTTGGTCAAACGTGTTTACTTTTTTGTGTTTTCATTGTGTGATTGTGATAACTGCAGGCCATGCAATGTAAAAAGTATAACAGCAACGGGCACTCATCATCAGCAGACATCTCTGGAATCAAATGCAACAGTCTGTGAATGCAGTTGAAACACAATTTGATCAAAACAAAGGAAAAAAGATCTAAACTATGTGAGCTAGAGAGTTGTTGTTAGACATCGTCACATTAAAATGCAGCTACGATCTTGACAGAATTACTGAATAAAAATGGTTTGAACGCTCTGTGCTGCAGCATTCGTTTGTGTCCTCTGTCTGACTTTGATCAATGAACAATACATTTTAGACTATCAATTAGGCCATTTACCTAAAACACTGCCACAGTGAGCGAGCTACCAAACAAACACAGCACACTCTGTTCGGAGGGCAGTGAAGATCCATTTTAGCAGCCCGTCTTTGGATATCTGCCCAAACGGCACAGCAGTCCCTTTCTCTTAAGAGTCTTTAATCAAAAGGCCATGTTGTACATTCACGCACATGCACAAACATGTATACACATGCAAAAACATGCATGAACATGTGCGCACTAAGACACAAGCCTTCCTTTAATCAGCTGCCTCACATCCTGGGAGTGCCCAGCACAGGGATGCAGCACAGTTTTCAAACTTTATGGAAACCACCCACAGACCCAACATCGTTATTTCAGCATTCCTGTGGTCAGATTTTCCATTATTTGGAAACTGAGCATGCATTAAAACATGAGGATTTTCACAGTTCAGAGTAGATTGAGACAAAATGAGAAGATGGCCATGCTATCAGTCGATTACACAGCACACAGCAAAATGGTTTCAACCATTAAATTCTGACAGTGGGTGAAAACGATCCTCTCAGGCCATCTATTTGCTTTTTAGTCCTGAATAAGAAGGATACTTTGAAAAAGGCTGCTGACCATATTTTAACAACAATACCGTATCAACAGCTGGCATCAACCCATAATGAAAAAATAACACAGACAGTGTCTGAATCATGATGACTTGAACTGGAATGATGGTTTACATGCAAAGAGTTCCTTTCACGAATCTGATTCAGCACATCCCTCAGACCAGCAAGTCAAATATGGCTTAGGTTAACACATGGCACTCAGCAAACACACTTCAAACACACAAGGCTCAGACCAGATGTGCTGCTCAGAAACCTGTAGACTACCTGTCAAATCAAGAAATCATGTCTGAACTCTCCCAACTGCCCATAACATACATCCAAGATCAAATGGTCACCGCAGCACTGTTGCATGCCCAGGGTACAGAAAGATCTCAGTACAAAGCATGCCTAATTACAGACAAGTGCAGTCTCTCCTCATGTCCTGGAATGCCTCCATGGTGTGTTATCAGTCACATTGATGCTAGTCCGGCCTAGAAAGGCTGAATTTGCCTGCACTGTGGTAAACGTTAGTAATGACAAACAGCCCTGTCAAGCCTTCACCAAAGACTGTGAAGTTTGTATTTTCATTGTGTTAGCTTAAAAGAATAACACGAAGGATAGCATCTGCACCTGCATAGGCCTTTGTGTGTATATTAGATCTGTGCAGCTTGCTATCCGAGACATCTCATATATTCCAAAAACTAACCATCACACTCACAAACAAAGTCTCACTGTCTCCCATTCTATAAGCACCATTTACAGCAACCATAAGACATACAGAGAGGGCTATTGTTCATGCTGGCAGGGTATTTCTGTTGAGAAGCATGAGAAGAGAAGGGTGGAGAGGAAAAAAAATGTGCTGCCACGCTACAGCACACATGGCATTTGCAGCAACACCTGCTTGCATACTCTTTTCAGAACCGCGACGCCCCAAAACAAAACAAGACTCAAAACCTCATTGAAAAAACAATCCTGCCCTTTGGAGAAAACAGCCATATAATTCACAGAGACATACAGAGAGTAATGAATACAAGGGGGAGAGTAAAGCTTGCTAATGGCTTTTCAAATCCATCCTCTCTGGCCCTTTCAGGCAGGGAGAACATCAGAGCCCATCCTCACAGGACAATCTTTTACAGCTGAAGTAAACCTGGTATGTCTAAAAACAAATAAGTAAATAAAATAATTATAATAATAATAAAAACTCTCGCCCCTCCTTGCTCCTTGAATGACCAGTAGGCACTCTTCTGTGGTACACTAAGGGAAAAAAGAGAGAGAGAGGCCTCAGGGCCACTTGTCTCTGAAGAAAAGAAGTGTTTATATCATCCACCATGTATTGGGCAGATTCTCAGAGCTAGGAGCCCATGTAGGGATGAGCTGCACTGGCAATAAAAAGACCCTCAGAGTGAGGAATTTACACCCAAGGCATAAATCACAATGCAGTTTCAGTTGTTTACCTTACTGTGTTCTTAGTCTTTACGCAGGCAACACTAACACAAATACAGCTCTGAATCAATGAGAATTTCTATGAACATCAGGGGACAGATCCAAGTCTCACCACATAATAACACTTTCCATATTTTGAGTAATCCGTGTGATGACTCAGTCTTTACCTTCATGCTCCATTTCTAAGAAAGAAAAGCCAGCCCGGTTGACCCATCTAAATCTGGCTTTCATACCTCATCCTGTCTTTCCTCACACAAGGAGTCTCTTACTTTGTACTGAGACGACAAAGCGATGCAAGCAACCTCTCATTTTGTTTCTCGTTTGTTTGTTTTGTTGACCGTAGGCAAACTGCTTGTCTGTGTACCATGAATGCTTTAAAACAATATATTCTGAGCACTCTTCTCTATGAATTTGCTGTATTTTCATCCTGTAGCAAGATTAATGCTATTGTCTCCGAGTTTAAGGATGCAAGGCATGAAGCAGTGCAGTTCACAGGCTACGTCACCCCTGATCCACTGGAAACAGACACAGTCGGGGCATTCAAGACGCGCCGCTCTGAAATAACCTGCAGCTATTTCCAACCTGGGTGAGCAGGGGCAGAATATATAATCACTAATTTTATACCACCCAACAGCTAGGCCTAACTGAAAAGGAGACATAGGTACAGGGGCATAAGGAGGCCTTTTCTCTGTCAACAAACAGACTTGATTTATGGTAAAAAGCCAAAATCCACGAGGCATCTGATGGGTAACGGGTGCTGCACTGACAAAACAGTGAACAAAGTGACTGAAACAAAAGGAGGAAATGACATTTTTGACATTACAGAGATTGATTCAATGTGATAAAATCTTCAAGAATTCTTCCAGTCAGCACACCAGCAAAAGATCACAGCAGCAATCCATTAATGTTGGAAAGCAGCACACATTCTTTTCATATTACTCACAACTGCAGTGCCTATGTCTTCACTTGGCTAAATTAACGGCCTTTGACATGTTAAACAATATAGTGAATATTTGATAAATACCTAAAAAAGATTACAGAGGGCTTTACAGATGCCAATCTTGAGTTTATGTGGACAAGATTACGCAGGCATTCCTTTGTATCATTAAAAAAATATTTTAAAAAAGCAGTTCACAGCTGCAACAACTGTGCAAATAAGACTCACTTGTCAAGCATTCAGCCTTGCTTACATGTTTCTGCAAGAGCAGAGCCAGGGACAAGCTCTGACATGAAGAGCCCAAGGGTTTTCCCTCAAAATTAGGATCATAATTGACATTTTGGGGAAAACCCAAATCCACACAACAAGGGGGGTGATATTAAAATCAATAAGGAGGGGGGAAAAATCAATTTCCCTGGCAGAGATGAGGGCAATACCACCTCAAAGCCTCCAATCCAGCAGTGGTATTTGTATTAGAAACCCCAAATGAAAATATTTACACTGCACCTGTACCATTACCTTGAGCAAATACAATGTTTAGGGTGGGTTTTAGCTAGATAAACAGTTTCCCACACATTGCTATTGTTGGTGAAAGCTTTTCTACATAGATACTACACAGTCCTACAGGAACACGGGCATTACAGCAACTGATTCACACTAAAGTACATACAATCTGGATACGTTCACTTTGTTTACAGTCTGAGTCATTTACCTTATGTGGGATAAGACCGGCTTATTCACTGACAAAATCTAAGGCAACCAAACGAAGTGTTGTCTGTGCAAAAAGACGTGGCCTCAGGCGCTGAGATGGTGATTACCAAACTGTCTGTCAGAGGCTGTAGCTGTGGCACAGTTACATTAATTTAACTTTTAAGTCTGACTGACCATTTCACGTCAAAGACCATCACATTAACAATCTTTAAATGGCCACCTGATGACATTTTGTCCTATGGAAGCACATATGGGAGGACATTTGGTGTAAAGGGGGAAAAAAAGCCGTTTGTATCGTAGGTGGTGAGACGACAGTGAACTTTAGTAACAACACAGACAGAATTTACTCACTTTTTTTCTAACGTGCTAACGTCCAACAATTGAAATAACGTCAATTTCAAAACTGAATCTCATTTCTTGTCCACTTTAGAAAAGCCTGGAGGTGAAGTCACGGTGGATACATTTTCCTAGAAAGTTTGTGACGGTGGAAAATGAAAACTATCTGGTTACTGAGCTGGTTTACAGATGCACCTCGTCGCTAACGACTCGGAGAGCAACAACAGCCGTTTGCCTCGACCGCTCAATCAAAGTTGGTCGGGGAGAAAAAAAAAAGAAAGAAAGAAAAAAAGAAACACACTGCAAAAAGCTAACGTACTTACCCAAACTTTACTCGTCCAGAATTTAAACTTTCCACTTCCAACGTTATCCCTTCTTTTGCAAAAACTTCCCCAGTACCTTGCTTCTGAACTTCCCCGTGTTTTACGACGCCTGCCCACGACCCCCGTCCACATCCCTACGCCATGATGTCGAAAATGACAGGGAACCCGTCTGGAAAAGTTGAGACGTCACGGCTGGATCATCCCGCCCCGCCCGGGCGGGATTGGCCTGGCAACAGGAACTTTCTCTGCCTGGGAATCATGACGCGTTCACTGCCCCGCAGAGGAAATGGGAGAGACGAGCTGTCTTCCTCTTCTCCTTTATTTGATTAAATTCAGATCAAGTACATGAACTATACATGGTGCGTATATTTTTCATTAGAAAGGATTCTGTAAATATAGTTCAGTATAAAATAATATTAAGTATATTACCATGCACAACAAATATCAAAACGTAGGGGAAGAAAAGAAAGAAAGAAAAAACAAACAAACAAAAAAGAAAACCTTCATGGTCTGCTAGGTAATTGGAGTAAACTGGAAATGTGATTTCTGAGTTTTAAATTTTCAACAGTAATCAATTATATTTTAAAATTGTAGTATTTTAAATTTTTCGAGCCAATCTTTTATGGATATAGCATTTAGCCAAAGTAATAATCAAATGAATTGTACAGGCCCAAGACATCTGCCGAAAAATTGGGATCGTTAAACATGAATAATATATCAGTCTTTGTACGCAGGAAATCTTTGTCTATTTTTTTTTTTTGTTTGTTTTTTTTTGAAATTATTCAGTAAATTAAACCAAAAGGAACTACTATGAAAACAGTCTACAAGGACATGTTAAATAGCTTCCTCCTCAACCATAAAAGTGCATCTGTTGGGAATAATTTACAAATATTAGCTTTAACAGGATAATAAATGATGTCACGTCCGATCCGGTCAGCAACAGGTCATGGGAACTGGGGTTTAGGCTGTCGACCCAGATCTCTCCGACTTGCTTCAGTCAGCAAGGAATTATATGTAATTAAGTGTAAAACAGTATATACTCATGTGAAATCAAATGAAATTTATAGAAAAATCATTAGCGTTGGAGTTGTAACTTTTAAAATGCAGTGGGAGGCACCACGGCTTCCTGTATATTAGTGTGTTTGACACTAGGGTGAATATGTGTGTTTCAGCTTCAGTCATCGTGAATGACGGGTTCAAACCTGTGGAAACTCGTTAACTTTGCAACGACACCCCTTCAGTTGGAATATTCCCATACGCATGAAGGCAGCATATTCCTCACTGTCTGGGAGGCGCCTGCGGATCAGGTTTTTGTAAAAGGCACTGGCAACATCTAGTGGTCTGCGAGGGTACTGCAGATACATTTCAGGCCCACATATGGCCTGTCAAAATTGGCTTGGTCAGGCTGCACATTGAATGACACAAAAGTCCATATGAGGGAAACAAGTGTAAACTCAGGATCCCACGACAGTGATGCTTTATTCTTTAAGGAGAGGGTATCATACACACAGAGGAATAAAAGGAAGAGTGCTCAACACAACTAGAGATCATACAACAAAGAAAACACCAACAAAAGACAAAGCTAATAACTAATAAAAAGAGGCAAGGCAGAAATGATCATTTTTCATACTTCTGACTTCACACAGTAACCTCTCCTTGTCAATATACATTTTTTTTCTTAACTGCTCCAGTTTCTAGTGGTGGCTGACAGATGTGATGTTGCAGTGGCTCCTGAAAGTTTTGGTCCAGTTGGTTCATCGCCTTGCTCCCAGTGTCCTCGGCCTACCCATGGGTCCCTAAAGCTGTGTCCCTCTTTAGGGACCGCTCAACCTTCACGGTGCTGGGGTCACATTCTAGCATTTCTCTGATCCAGTCATCGTCCAGAGCCCCCTCTATGAACTCCTCCTGGCTGATGATGGCTGGAGACAAAACAGGGACACAGACTGAAGAGAGCACTACACAGCGATGGACCGAGTGCACAACGATGCTGACCGTCAGTGCACCCTGCCTCTTGGGAGCTGAAACCAGCAACCCTCTGGTCACAATCACACTTTTCTAACCTTTAGGCCACAATCATCATTTGATTCAAGACTGGATATTAATGAAGGGGCACTTAATGGCAAATGACATTTTTTTAACAACAGACTTCAGGATGTTGAAATTAAAATGGCCTTGAATAAAATGAAAAAAGAATATTTCCATCAATATATCGAGGTTTATGTCCCTAAAACCATTTTAGCATTTTATGTGGGCCTGCGGTTTATGCTGTGTCTGCCAGAGGTACTGTAGGCATTTTGATTAAGGTGCATACTAGTGTCCTAAACAATAATAATAATAATAATAATAATAATAATATGTTTTTTTTTTTTAAATTAAACTCTTTTCATTACAGAACATTGATTTTGCACTTAACAAAAGCAGGTCCTATTTAGTAAGCCAAAATACTTTCTGTGCCCATATTTATTTATGTATTGAATATGCACCATGTCTTGTAAAGTATTTTATTGCAAGGAGGACAGTCTTTTCAGTTTGTATGGCACTGAGCCACCTTGAGCTTAGTTTTTGTCAAATGTTCATATTTATCTAATGATGGGAAATGGTTCTTTAGGCTTGGACTATGGCAGAAGCCCTATTGATGCTATTTACAATCTCTTTACAAAAGTTCTTTATAGCACCCTATTCAGTGGTTCTCCATAGTGAAGCTACCAAGAAGGGTTTTTCATCATGATTTTCCTTTTTTCTCTTAACAAACCATAAAATTTTTAGGTTCATAATAGTTCTATATAGAACCGCTAACCTAAGCCTATGTATATGGAATAATAGAGTGTTTGTAAACACAGCCATCACTTGAAACACAGTAAAGAGATCACTGCACCATGCTTTAATGCTTCCTCACCATTATTGTCTTTGTCCAGTCTCACAAATATTCTGTTGGTACATTCCTCAGCTGTAAGTGGGTTGACTTTGGTTAAAGCAGCTGCCACACTCATCTTGTAAACAGCCTGGGGGGAAAAAAGAACTGAAAATGTAATGAAATTGTACCCTCATGCCTGTGGCTGAGTGGGAGGGCTTGTGCTCTCACAATGTCAGAGTACATGTGCAGGTGAGTAGTTCAGTGTACATTTCACCGCTTTAAGTGGTTTGGAAGTGTAGGCCCTATTCTGACTTTGCTTGAGAAGTTTAGGACGGCGTGTACGGTGCACAACGTACGACAGATGGACACACCCACCTGCATGATGTCCAGCATCTCCTCTCGTGTGATGGCTCCATCTTTGTCTTTGTCATAGAGCTTGAATGACCAGCGCAGCTTCTCCACAGGCGAACCCTCAATGAGCATGCTGATGGCCATGACGTACTCCCTGAAGTCAACCACCCCATCCTGCAGCAAAGCACCCTTATTAACACTACCTTTGTTTGTTTGTTGTATAATTATGATTATTATTTTGCTGCTGGCTGCCACATACTTTGTCTACATACCCCGTTACTGTCCAATGTGCGAAATATCTGTTCCGCGTACTCAGATGACTCTTTGCCCACAGTTCCTTTGCAGAAATGCCTTCTGAACTCATGTAGTGTTATCAGCCCACTTGGACATTCATTGATAAATTTTCTATCACAAAATGGATGACAGAGGGTTAAAAAAAAATAACCAAGGATTCCTACAACAGCCCGAACCTTTTCAGTGGTTTCAACAGAAAAACACACCACGCAGCTGTTTGGATGAAGGATCAAATCTGTAGTAGGTGAAAACATGTTCAATAGCCTGAAGAGGATTGAGGCCAACCTGCCCCTGACTTGTAGAGATTAAAGGCACATCAGTGCCAGGATAATTAGGCCAAATAATCACTAGTCACTTTACTACAGCATAGCAAAGTTAAGCTGATCTGTGGCATTTAATCATGAAAATAAAGTAGCCCTACAAACAATACTCTTCAGACTGAAATTTGTGCTCACAGAACAAAACATATCTGGGTAAAGAGGCAAATAAAGTATTTAATCAAAAGAGAGATAGCTCATATCCTAATTGTAAATTTCTTGTTAGCTCCCTCTGCAACGTGAAGAAATCTGTTGTTTAAAGCTCATGTATTGGTGTTTTAAGAAAACTCCCCTCTAGATACTGTTCACAGCCCAAATAGTTGTTAAATGGGAATTCTTACTCATTCAGTAAGCAATTTCAGCCTAGAAGAGAATGCCCCTCTCCACTTTAAACAGGCTTCTATCTTTCAGCTGTAAACATGTAAGGCAATCAGTGGCATGGAATCACTTCGATAAAAGCTCCTCTGATAAGATTGCTCAAGTCAAAATGAAATCTTACCTAAACCACTCATACAGCTCTGTGACATAGGACTCCCCTCTCCTACAGGGCAGAGTGGCAGCTTGTCCCATTCTGTAGATAACATCGGCTCTACATTCACCACTGGCTTTATATACACAGAAATCCCAGCTTATGCTCTGCCTTCTTAGTTGCACTAACCAATGCCTTGTCACATTTGACAAATTAGTCAAACCTAATCGCCTCAAGGGAAACAAAAAGGTGGGATACAAGTGGGTGCAGTTTAATGCAAATGTAATTATTCAAAAAGCAGGTTACTGTGTCTAAACCCGCTTAATTGAAAACAAAAGACGACGGATTGAAAAAGGTCAAGGTGGAAAATTCAGTCAACTTAAAAGTGAGGTTCAGCCCGATTGAACTGCATGCTGATTTGGCTGGTCTCACAATGCTCATGTATTCATGTAAATCATCTACCTACACGTTTGCAAATATGCCCCAAAATTCCTGCTGGGATGTCAGTAAACTAATATTTATTAAGAACTTTTTTTTTTTTTTTTTTTTTTTTACATGGCAGCCTGGACAGATTCTTTGCCATGACCCAGACTTGTTGATAGTAGCAGCAATAATGCCATACACAAGTAAGTGCTTCATTTTTAGCCCCAAAGACAAATAAGGATGAATTCATAAAGCGGCAGAAAGCGGTACAATGGAGGCTTTAGACAACATGTCTATCAATTACAAGCTCCCAACTGCCCAATATGAGCCCAATGTTAGAACCTTCGTTGTGCGCAGTGATTGTTGGATATGAGTAATGTTACTCCATAAAGCACACACACATGCCAGTCTGTCTCATAAGGCAAACACCTGAAGTCCAATGATGTCCAATGTCCAATGAAAAAGTAGAAAAACTAACAAACACTAAATGATACAAAAAGCTGCATGCAATGTAACAACAAAGCAGGACATAACAAAAAAACTTTCCTATCTTAACAAAAAAACAAAACAAAAAAATTACTCTAGCTTAATTGTTCCATTTCAAACTGGGACAGAAGCAACAGCTCACAGCCACCACAAGGTAAGTGGTAGTGTCAGCAGTCTTGCAATCATGGGGAGTTCACAAATATAGTGCAGTGATTTACAGAGGAAAATAAAATAAAATGTACTTTTTGCCTTTAAAATGATAACTGTGACTATGGCACAATTTCATAGCTATTTCTGATTGTTTGCATTTGAGGCCCCTTTGCCTGTTTCATCTATAAACACGCCTCTGATTAGCTCATGATGTGTGCGGCATGACATGGAGCATCAATCTAAACCTCAGATTGATCAAACGATACATTTAATAATTGCAGAAATACCCCTCCATTCAATCAAATCTGTTGAGAGGCCAGACAGGAGGAGAGGTGGCTATGTTTCCAAAAGCACACAGGTAGTATGTGTTGTTTGTCCGTGCAGAAATGTCCCAAGGCACTTCAGACACAGGCAGCCGGGTCCTTGTGAGTTTGGCTCCTCCACCCAGTGGGTCCTCATTATTCAAGCACAAGAGACAAAACGACAGTGTTCTTCATGATTTACAACACAGTTTTCCTATCTTTAAAACCAAGTCCTTATTTGAAAACCCTTAACAGGCCTCATGAGACGACTATAAATAGTGTCCCAACATACCACCAATACAGTGAGCTCCATACATGTTTGAGCAGTAACAGAAGTTCCTATTTTTTGGCTCTGAACCCTCATCAGGTTGCGTGTCAAATAATGAGTGAGGAAAAAATTAAAGACCGCTTAAATCTCAGGATATAAACCACTGATCACATTTTGTAGTGGCCTTAATATTAGCACAAGTTGACAAAAACAAAAGTAATTTTGGTATGTTGTGAACATACACCAACTTGTCAAGATCTAATAATTGTTTTATGACAGTAGTGCAACGATTTAGTTTTGTCCCTACGAGAATTTACCAGTAGACTATATAAAATAAGTATAATAAAATGGTATAATAAAAGTTGTGTATAGTGGTATCAGGTATCAAATATGGCCCAAATAACTATGTGACAAATAGAGAGGATGAATATAGACTGGATTTTAGCTGTTATTTCTTCTAATTTAATAATTGAACTCAATTACTGGTTGGATGGAATACCCTCAAATTGAGTACAAACATCATTAGTGTATTATTTGGCATCAGCAAGGCTTAAAAATAGGCATCCAAAAATACATAAATTTGTCACTGCCAAATGTTTTGAAGCTCACTGTATGACAACAACTTGACATTTGAAAACTTTGGTAATTCAGAGTTTTACCATACATCAGAATGCCCACTGGTAGTCACATGATTCTCAACAGTGTATCAGGAGCCCTTCACTGAGAGGCTACACGGCTCTGCGGCAGAGCAGAGTCCCCAGGATCCAAGTCATCCCACACAAACTAACACGTCACAGATCATACTGTATAATGGCTATTTGTTTTTAGGTTGTAACCAAAATTGTGCAACTGCAAGCATGGGCAATGCAAAATATTCTAAATGAGGTAAATTGTCTATATGGGATCCACATAGCTCAATGGCTCATTCAAATTCTAACCAATTGCTTCATATCACCATTCCCTGCAACATGCGGACAGCTGGCAGTATATTCATTTCTATATACGTTCTGGAGCAAGTTTCTTGCATCATGCATGGTCTAAGAGTGACAAACACGCCGAGAGAGGAAAGAAAATACCGTAAGATTGAGTAGTTCTGGAATGTTAGCGCTGCATAGCTTAATCCCTTCATGTATGCATGACAATCCAGAGTGTTTCTGACAAGCACATGAACCTGGATGAGTTTTTTGACAGACTGCCAGTGCATAACAGTACATGGAAAAACAACAATTCTGATAACAAACAAAAACTTAAGCTATGGCTTACCTGTAAAAGATTATAAAGCTGAAAATAAGTGTAAAAACACAGATGAACAATTTACTCCAACAATACCAGTCCCATTAGTCCAAATACCAATGTACAGTATGTGAGGAAGTATGTCAGAGCTTAAACTGGAGGACAAAATACTACATGCTACACTTGGTAGGAAATGTGTTAATGAATGCTTATAAGGGGTGGTTCTGTTTCTATTACTCCCTGAGTAATCGCCTTCACCGTTCTTAGATTCAGAGATCAAACTAAAACATCACAGATGTGAAATGGGTTCACCGTTAGGCCTCTGGTACCAAACCCCCACCTCAGCCTTTAAAGTGCTATTTCACTTTGGATGATTATTTACAATTTTCAGCGCTCACACATCCACAGGAACTCATGAATGGTCAACCACCAAAACTGGCTGCTCTTTTGACTCTTTTTTGAAAATCTTGTTAAAAAACATAATTCCAATACATTTACAGATTCTGTGTCAGATAGTGTTTCATGCTGTGTACTGAATGTAACCTCATTGTGTATCTGCAATGTTTAGAGCTAGGCAAGAAAAAAAAAATCCAGGGCAGCTAATGCTGGATGTTGACTGCAACTAAATTTCTAAGACGTGTGCAATCTGAAAAATGAAAATATTCTACAAAGTGAAGTATCCCTTTAAGACAGGCACGCCCCGAAGACATGGTGTTTGGAACCATACCAAATGTACACATGTACAGTATGTTCAAGTTGTGTGTACCAGAGAGGTTGTTGTTGGACTGTTAGTATGACAAATGTTCAGATACTGACAGAAGTTAGAGAAAATCTCTGAGCGGCACACCGTTAGGTGACTCTCAAAGTTAGAGGTTATGGAAGTGTGGTCTGTTGTGTTACACTGGCTACCTACAGTCTTGATCCTGAGCGGTCACAGAGACGGGCCAGGTTGTCTGTCTCCTGCCTTGGTGTCATCCTCTTACTTAACTTTAGCATACCTAATCAACTTAATTTTTTTCTCATAAAAAGAGAACTGATTCAGTGCGATTTTTTTGCTCATCACTCCCATCCTTTGTTCAAGTGTAGATAGAGGAGGGAAATATAAACAGTAGTCCCGAGCCATTGTACAGTCATTTGTTTTCATGGGTTCAAATGTTTGGCAGGGGCAAACAAAGGCTGCACACATTCAGGTGCAACACTGAGGCCTCTTTAGAGACACAGAGGATGCCAGCAGACGGGAGGAAAGCAGTGAAGAACAGTGTTTCAGGACAGGCAGACAGCTGTAAGGCTTTAGAGGCACATCCTCTGATGGAAAGTGGGAGAGCAGATGTCCCTTATTGTCATGGATCCCGCTACCTGTTAAGAGCAGCCACCTGAAGATTACACAGCTTATGTGGAAAAAGGTAACTAATAAATAAAAGAAAAAAAAAAACAGTCTTAAAAAACAAGAACGCTGCATCTTGGAGTAACCACTCAAAGCAGTTCTTTCCATCAATGAACTGACAGCCCAAGGTTTTGCCACAGAGTCACACCATATGAAAAGTGTCTACAAAGACCAGTGGATCTCCTCAAAGTCCACAGCCTCGCCCAGGTTTGTGTCCGTCTCCAGGAGGCTCATGATCACTGCCATGGCTGCTTCATCGTTACTAAGACTACTGAGGCCCGGTCCCACCACGCTTTCCAAATCCAGCTGGGGGTTGTCCCCTGGGGAAAGAGTGAGGTTGATAGTTGCAAACTAAAATACAGGACCACACATAATGCATATAAAATTTAGTGTTCATCTGTTTTTCAAAATGAAGCCACAATCACAGGTACGAGGCTAAATCTTGAAGTAATGTTCTTTAGAGGCAAAAATTTAAAGTAAACTTATTAACAGGATCAGAATACCCATGAGTGTTTCTCCTCCGGAGAACGGAGCTCCCTGGGGCTCATCTTCTGAGCTAGACTTTCCTGGTACTTCCATATCTGTTGCCTCTCCATTTGGCACCTGGAGACCACAAAAGCCAGCAAATTAATATCTGAGACAGAGAGGCAGATGTGCCTACAGACATCTGCATATATACTTACATTGCTGCTGGCTTGATTGTGAGCCTGTGGAGACTTATCCTGCAGCAGACTGAACGGACTGACATTACCACTGGAAGGTGATGAGTTCATCCTGCAGCAAAAACACACACCAGAATGACAATGTTGGTCTAACTCAAACAAAAACGCAACTGCAACAAGGAAACTTTTGGCAAGTTTGACTAAATTATTCTGCCCATAACAGAGCACAAAAGTCAAGCTAAAATATCAGTTGTAAAAAACGTGTAGCCAGTGTATGGGAACAATTTGCTATTCACCCACAGTTCAGCAGTGTAGATGGCAACAACCTACACAGATCATTAATACTGTAATAAACAGTGAAAAGTTTCAGACAACAGCGCATGCTCTATTGTTGTGGCATCAAACCTGTTGTAGTCCAGCAGCTCATTGGCAATCTGGGTCCCTATGCTTCCAGCATAAATCATGGTACCAGGGGTGCTGGGGATTCCTGGGATAGCTGCAAGGGACTTCTTGCCATCTTCTAGAAGAAAAATATGTCAAGAACTACAGGAAAAGAAAACCTGTATATTCTACTGTTCCATTTCTACATCAGCATGAAAATTGCATTTGTAAGAAAAAGATTCATCAGAGAGATAATTGAGATGATATCTTTCACAATGCACTTCAACCAACCCTCAGAAGTCTTGGAATTGCTTGGCTGGTCCGACTTGCTTCCTGACCGACTTGTTCGACTGTGGTCATGCCTTGTCATGGGGTGTGAAAAACAGACTGATGAGTTGATTAATCCATATTCATGTCACGACAGTTGTATCACAGTTTGCATGGGTACAAAGATCAGAGAATGAGTCATGAAGCTTGTACTCACGATATGACTGTATTAGTTGACACGATGTATTCTACTTCTTTGGTCCAGGGATTTACAAAACTAAACCACTGACTTTGTAGAGTGACAAAAGAGCCATATTTCGTTTTGAACTTATAGCAATTTGTCTCTATTTTCTCTTTACTTCGCAGCACTGTGGGGGGAAAAAGTCCATTTAAGAGGACTGAACCACGGAAAACAAGCATTTCATACTGTGCTATAGAGCAATCTATCTTGGGAGTGATTATAGCAAGGCTATCATTATCATTTGCTTAAGGTTTAAAATATAGGCAGCAGAGGACCAGCAGAGGAAATGAAATAAAAATTGGGAAAACCATCAGGACTTTCTGGGACAAAAATATAACATGTGGAAGCTGCACAATGCAAAGCAGTGACCTACTTAATTAAACTGAACCATATCAACATGGACTGTTTTTTAAAATTGAGGTCAGTGATTCATTTGTAGATCACCACCACAACTGAAAACCAAAATCTGCTCTTTACTGCTCTATATGATAAAAGGATGTTACTATCATCTTGGGAGACAAAATTCACTAAAAGTGGATCATAAAAGATAGTCAAACAAAGAGAAATGGATGTCACTTACCTTTTCGGTGTCTATCAGCTAAATGTGGTAAGTCATCTTGGTGGAAGTACTCATAGCATGACGTCCCGAGCAGTTCCTGGGGCACATAACCGAGAATGGTCGTCGCTCTGTGGAGAAAAGGAGGAGCTCGATGTTAAGAGAACAAGCTATACCAAAATATAGTTGTTTTTCTTGGTTTTTCTTTGCATGCACTTTTGTTTTGCTTCCTTGTGTTTTATTTTGTGCATTCTGCATTACACGAGTTTGTTCTGTGACTGATTGTTGATAAGTAACATCTATGAGGGCTCATTCTTTGAAAAAACAATAAAAGGGAATGCAGCAGTACAGTGTTTTTTTTCTAGTTTCTTTGGATGCTAAGTCACCCAGCACCACACTTGGTGCAAGATTTTCACGACGGATCCGACTATTCATGAGAGCCATTATTCACAGTCTGCACTGCACTGCATACTATTTTCTAAAACTAACAATGGTGTTATACAAGATTATTTTCCAACAGTTCCAAAATCCTGTAGCCCTAAAAAACCAATGCATTTCAGGATTGAAGGGGGAAGATCAACCACAAACTTAGCATTCTCGACAAAACTCGCATCCAAATGATGCATGATGTATAACAGCAAACAAAGACGCATGCTTCCTGTGGGTGTGCTGCCTTCTTGGTAAACTGTAAGTTAGCCTGGTCTCTGATAAAGACAGGT
This sequence comes from Myripristis murdjan, assembly GCF_902150065.1. NCBI lineage: Eukaryota > Metazoa > Chordata > Actinopteri > Holocentriformes > Holocentridae > Myripristis > Myripristis murdjan. The sequence goes on from NC_043985.1 coordinate 23,565,976, forward strand.
CCATGCTGACCTTGCCTTAATGAACCATGAATAAAATGCATTACTTTTGATAATGACAACAAGCAGCACCCTGAATCACAAGAGGATTGCTACCTTTGATCAACAAAGGTGAATTTGCCATCCATGGCGTAGCGGGTGATGAACTCTGTGGGTTTAACCCGCACCTCTCCATTAACCTGGGGAGATGTGTGGGAGTGGACACGCCCCACTGCCACCAGGCAGCTGAAATGGGAGCTGTCTTTGTCTGTATCTGCCTCGCCCTCTGCTCCCAATTGACTTGTGGGCCAGCTGCGCATGTAGCCTGTACAGTGGACTGTACAGTATTTCTGGGACTCTGCAGACACAGACACATACCAAACATACATATACCATATGCACAATAATATTTCATATACAACTGTAGCATAAAATAACAAGCAATAAATAAATAAGAAAATAAAATGGGTTCTTTTCATAACTATTTCTTGTAATCAGTGACATATCTTATAATTAGCTACAGCAAAGAAAAACAAACTTGTATGCTCATTGATCTGCTAATTAAAACACCAGATTATTTCCTTCCCTACCTTTCTTTTTGGAGGTGCTGGCCTGGAATTCCTTCTCTTCCACTTTGACAGAAATCTTATTATACTTCATACGGCAGAAAAAAGAGCGCCGTGCACCTGAACATAGCCGCGCTGCACCGACTGGGAGGTCAGCCTGGACCTGCAGACCAGCTGGAAACAACAAACAAGTGTTAAACGTGCACTCCCACACACAAAAGCACATCATAAAAATGAATACTTTACTTTTAGCATCTATTAGCCGTTCACGAGGGTAGGGTTCAGAGGCTGACAGCTGCTCCATCACTTTGCCCATGTCCTTAGGGTGTATGTAATCAAACAAACTCTGTCCAATCAGCTCTGCCTGTAGGGAGAACAAACAGCTTACAGAAACACTCCCAAACTAATAAAGTCCTCTTGATTAAAAAAAAAAAAAAAAAAACGTTTACTGAAACTGAAGCATTTCCTGCTGATGAACTATAAATGTATGTAACATTGCGAATTGGTTGCCAGCCCTGGAAAACACCAGACACACACTGAACATGTAGCCGGTTCAATGTTCAAATTGGAGAAGGGGAAACCCACCAGGAATGTTTTTCAATGCAGCTCTCCCTGAGTGAAATGTACTACCTGCAGGGCTGGGCGATATGGACAAAATGAAATATCATAAAATGTTTGACCAAATACTCTGATAACAATATTGTGACAATACTGTAGGAATGGCTAAAGTTGCTTTCTTAAGATATTTAGACATTTATTATTAATTAATAACATGGATATGACCACAAAGCAGGTAGAGGCAACTGCTAGAATAAGTTGAGCATCTTTTTACTGTAATGCAGCTTTAAAAACCATGAAAAGACAACAATTATGCCATGTCATGATAGTAAAATATCCAAATTCCCAAAAGATGTCTAGTCTAATATCAGAATATCAATATATCACCCAGCTGTACTCACCTGGCACGGAAAACGCTTCAGCCAATAGCTGACAATAGGATACACTTTCATTGTACTGCACTCTAAAAAGGCAACAGTATCCTACTTTTCCACTTTGGTGGTTGACAAAATATTGACCATCCTCTTTAGTCTAATGCATCAAAGCAGCCATGTGTATTTGCTAAGGACCTTTTGCTCAGCTAGTGTAGTGAATAGGCAATGTTTGAACAAGCCTACGGGACCTACCAGGGCTCAAAACTACCTTTCCCCAATTTAAATAGCCGCTGCTTGCCAACACGTCTTGGGTTCATATTCAAATTTAAACTCAGTATTGTCAGCAAACATGAGTTTGTCACCAACAAAGGCAAAATGTATAGATTTGAAAAGTGTAAACTGACTGATTCCAAGCTACAAGATTTAGTAAATTAAAAACATGGGCCAGTAAATATCACAATAAACAATACAACACAGTTGTTGTGTCCACTCTGAACATGTGTTAACAAAAAGGTCTGTGTCTGGTGTGTCCAGGGCTTCACATGAGAAAACGCTGCAACCCAAAGAAACAAAAACAAACAAAAAGTGTTACCCGACTATAGTGTAATATCTTTGTGACGGACTCGGAGACAAAAACTATTTTTCCACGATCACAGCCGACCACAAACAGGAAGCCATCTGCAGCCTGCGCAACAGAGACAACAGGAGGGAGGAGAGGGGATCCAAGTGACTACATGCTCAAGTGAAAGAGGGTGAAAGAAGAATATGGCACTTTCCATAACCAACACAGCTCTCCTGGCTGTAATTCAGCATATATTTCACATTGTAAGTGAGTAATTTAGAAGATGCATTTAGAGCTCAATGCATATTTAGAGTTTTTATGTTAAATTTATGTTTAACAGATCTGCAGTAAAGCCACAGGCATCCTCATCGACTGAAAAACAAGATGTTTCTCGGCACACAACGTAGACAAGAGGAAGAAGAATTATTATTGCTTAAAAACCAATGTGTTTCAGCATGTGGCCACCATCAGGGTTATACAATGCTATACAGGAGCCAGTTTAAATACAATTCTTACAATAAAACAACCAATCACTTAAAGGAACAATAGCACAGAACAAATGAGTACGAAACTGCACAATAACCAATAGAATGGTAACACGTTCACCCCCTTCAGACTCATGCTTTATCTACAAACGTGGCTTGAATCATCTTGTTTTTCAGGTGATATTGACTATTCTATACACCCTGTTGGTTTGGGTGAATTTGTGCCAGATCATCAGATGCAATCCCCACTGACTGCGGCACTGTATGACTCTTAGGTTTTTCCAGGCGTGGCCCTCTTAGTGGCTACAAAATGATCTGGCATTTGACCGCAGATATCAGTTTTCTTTGGTTTGAGAGGATACAGGCTAAACTTGGTTTAAAGATGATTTAACATGGCTCAGAGGCGTTCCATTAGAGTCATGCATTCTGGACTTAATGAGCTAGTTGTCTGTTTCAGAAGGAAGTTTACCTTGAGGACAAGATGTTTGAGCTCCTCATCAGGAAGGAATGATGGTTTGTAGTTTGCTTCAGAGAAAGAGCTGGTTGAACCTGAGGAACAGTGACAAACAAGTCTGAGTCCAACCTGATATTACTACAGTACACACTGAATCTGAATATAACACTGACAATTTTTTTGGCATTCTCCCTTTATGAGACAGCCTAAAGTAGACATAGAAAGTTAAAATTTAGAGAGATAGTGGGAAGAGACACAATAAAGGCACATGCCTTAAACCACTGAGTCATCAGGAGGATGCCCTGACAATGGCTGTACACACTGAATTAACTACTCTGCATTAATGTGTTAGAAGACAAGGTCAATGTGGATTAGTTTTAATACCACTGGCTATTGATTGGCTCCGTACCTTTGAGAGATTTGAGGTGCTGCACAGCCATCCTAAGCACGGTTAATTTGTCCAATTTACGTGACATGGGGTTACAAGTAGGAATCATGGCCGACAGCTTGTCAATCAGATTGTTCATCTTGTCTCGCCGCCTCTTCTCAATTTGGCTGTGTGGCTCCCTGCAGAGAGATGAATTAACAAACAGGAGGAGATGGAAACACATGAGAATAAATTCCCTGCTTACACATTATAAATTAACTTTCCAAGAACCTTAGTCACAGACATTCAGACAGTAAAACTGCATGAATGTAGGAATAACTTGATGATGACGTTTTAAACTAGCAAAATACAGCCTACCTGAAGCACTTAATTTTCACATGTTGGTCCTCTCCTTCTGACCTGCAGGACAGACACATACCAACAATGAAGGATACAACTGTCTAACAACAGTATGGAAATGCAATGTAGTACATAATAAATGCTGTTCTGAGAATTCTTCAGGATGGTACCTGTCTTGGTCATCTTCCATATCCGCATCAACAATGGAAGCTGATTTTGTTTCCCTAGGGAAAAAAGTACATCGATATAAACAACAGCCACCATCAATTCAAGGTTGTTGGTTAAATCAAGCTCCTGTAGGCAAAATGCATTCTCAAAATGCATGCAATGTGTGTTTAAAAAGTCTCATACTCACTGGTTATCTATGCTGCCCTTGCGCTTCCTGGGCATTTCCATGCTCACAGACATGCCAGCGGCTGAGGTTGGGGACATTAAGCTGGGCAGAGAGACAGAATGGCTTTGGCTTTCCTCCACCAGCACATCCTCTGAAACACACAAGACACAGCATGTTGCTATGAAAGGTAATGAGGTAGGGACACATCAGTACTTTTCCTCAGTTGTTATCATCATGTCACGGCCCAAATGAGTACACTAATCTCACCCAGAGCTGTAAACGTGCTCACGTGCTCAATGCAACAACTCCAACAACACCAGCAGCCTTGTTGAGTGGTGGACATCTGGTGGCCGTGAACTGCATCTGTCCCACAACACGTAGGCAGCATGTTGCCTACATGTGTTCAAGTGTTTTCACTGATTTCTATGATTCTTCAGTCAGGGCTCTAAAGTGACTATTTCACTCACTTTTACCCCTAAAAACAATGTGCAAGTCAACATTTCAAACTACTATAATCTTTTGTTACAAACATTGACATACTGGCCGAATACAAAACAACTGTGAATGTTACATCAAGCTTACAGTATAGCCGCCTACCAGTAGTTGCAGATACACTGACCACTGGTCCACTGACAGAACAGCACCAAACATGTGGTAGTTTAAAACTTTACTTGCATGCAAACATGCAGCAGCTACTTTACAATAAAAGCCTCCCACTGCTTCACCAATGGAAAGCTTTTGATATGAAACAGTGGCCTTTGCATCTAGTAGGCATGGGCCAGTGTGTGATTTTAGTGGTATGTGCTATGGAACACACACACACACACACACACACACACACACACAGTATAAATCTGGATGTAATAAACTGTTCATTTAAAAACACTGTTACTTTAACATTTATCACTGTACTCCTAAACTTCCTTGTATGTTAATTTTCATAACATTCCACAATAATGACAAACAAACAATGTTGACAGCCATGAAATTGAGCCATATGACTGACCATAGAAAAATAAAAGAAACACATCCAAAACAGTGTTTTTGGATGAGCATGTCAGCTCCTATTTATAGCGATAAAAAGACTGCTCCCATTGATTTTCATTTGAACTGTTATTACACATTACTTGTCTCATCATTTGCTTAACATGTTCTAATGAGTTCTGAAAGTCTTTTGGGGAAAACAACATGACTAAATACCAAATAAATATGCAGAACTCAGTGTGCAATTGCAAGACAAGTTCATTTATGCAGTCCTTTATCACAAACATGCCTCAAAGGACTTCACTTGTTTCATTATATACATGAAAACCAATAAAGGAAAGAAACGCTGCCAGAATTTGACACTCCTGACAGGTACTCTTTGGGGCAGGGTAGGGCAGCCAGATGGATAATTAGAATAAACAAAGTTTTGCCTCTGCACTACAAAGACTTGAACTGTACAGGCAACCCAGGAAAAGGTAGGCTATAGCAAGGCACTCTGTCTTCAGAGAAACAAGCCCTTTTTCTTTCATACCGAGCAGGCATGACATCAACCCTTGACCAGCTGCTCTGACTGAAATTCACCTGTGGCCCCACATATTTGTCAGTGTTTTTGAGAGAGACTAGAATAAATGACACGAGACAAACAAAAACTGGCTCATACTCACCTCTCTCTGCTCCACAGACCCAGTGACCCAAATCGCCATTAACAGATCGGCAACAACCTGATTTTAATCCTACTCCCTACAGTCAAGAGCTGTAGGATTACAGGGTCATGGAGAAGACAACTAGATGACTACAGATCAGGCCACACATGTATACCTCAGTCGTCTCCCTCCCACAATCCCTCTCTCCAACACACCTGTTCATCAGCTCATTCATTGAAACACACTCCCACTCTTCCTCAATCCCTGAATGAGAGTTTGTTCCATTCAGATGACCTCTCATTCAGGACCGCCTGCTCCCATAATAGGCCATGGTATCAAATTAACTGATGGCTTTTTATTTTTTGTGATTAATCTAAATTGTTAAATGCACTGAGTAAAAATACAGTAATTGATGCAGCATCTTTTAGTACATTTTAACAAATAAATAAAAAATAAATAATGTGACTGCTCAAACTACACCCCCTTGCTTTGGTTAAACTAAGCAATAAGCACAACAATGTCTTTACGGGGTTTTATTTACATTTTTGGACATATTTTCTAGTTACTGTGGGAAATCTTTTTTTTTTTTTTTTTTTGATGATGGTGGTTATGCTATGATTTGTTCTTTAATTTATCATTCATGGCCGTGTGATGTAAAACATTAGAGTTATTAAGTCTCAAACACATAAACATTAAAAGAAGAGGGAAACAGGCCAAAACCAGTTACTGCTTGAGCAGGTTAACACTGCTATTCTATGTTATTTATAAACACAAAAACCATAAATATAATATTCATCCATGTTTAAATATCCATGGATTGGATACAAAGACTCAGATCTACCAGAATGGAACCATCTATAACAACAAGGGCATGCACATTCATGCAACACCACACCATTTTCCACAGTTAACGAGCACACCGGTATAAGGCTGTAAACAAAACCGGGTCAACAATGTAGCCCAATTGTGCATAAGCTGTACACAGAATACTGCCTTGACAAAGAAACTGAAAATAGATTTGATGGAGGTAAAATGGTCTCTGTGTAATCAATACACAGAAAGGCTATAGGAAACGGATGTCTGCAAAGAAGCTATAGTACACTTAATTAGTACCACTCAGGCTTCAGGCATAGTATCAGTGTGTAGGAGGAATAATATGACATTGCAAGCTTTTTTAGTCTTTATATTGTTGTCCATTTTCCGCCTTTTTTTTATCACAGTGTTTTTGTACACATTTTCCACATTATGCATATTACAGTTTGACATTCAAATCATGTAATGTTGGTAAATAGCTTTTCTAGCACCATCCTGCTTGATGTTCACAAAGTTATAAGCCCCTTTTATATATGCTCTGAACTCTGCAACATACCAAATTAGCTGGCGGAGTTGAATATGTGAATACAAATGATGGCGTCACTTGCGCTGCACTTTATCCTGCCAGCTCCCCGGGTCCTCAAAACATGCAGCTGAGCCCATGTGTGAAAAGAGCAGGAAACTGTCCGGAGTAGGCACAGTGAGCAAGTGGGCATTCTGATGATTTTTTTATCATGAGACTGGCACAAAACTGGAAGAATACAAAGATCCAAACAGTGATCATAAGTCCATGGCCTCCTCTGCCACCTTCGATGTGCTGTCAATAAAACACTGCTATTTCCACAGTGGGACTTTTTGCGTCATGTTCTGCCTCCTGGACGCTTTACCCAGATGTCACCCCTCACCTAGAGCTATAAGGAGGTATTTCCTGTGTGAACTCATCTGACATGGACAATCTCTTGTTGTGTGCTACATGTGTGAAAGGGCAGCTCCGCCTAAGGTCCGGACTTCATGTGTGAAAGCGGCTATACTCACATTTGGGCTCTGGCCAAAAAGTGCACAGTCTCCTATTGTTTGCCACTGAGCAGCTTGATGTGAATAACTGCAGGCTGAGCGCCTTGTTCAAGGAGTATCTCAACAACATTTGTATTCCAAGAGAAGAACAGAGAAAGGACAGCAACTTCAACTGGCAACTCTCTGGTCACAAATCCATTTTTATGTTTTTACCGCCTGCAGTTAACTGTCCACTAGTGTAAACCACCTTTTCAATTTGTGTTCTACTTGACAGAGGGAGATTTGTTCCGGGAGGAAGCAATTTTGATAAGCAGAGTCCAGAATTATTATTTTTTGGCTCATCTGCCATTGGCAGGTAAACTGAGAAAATTTACCAGCTAAAAATATTTGTTACTGGCCATAAAACTGCATCATGCATTATCACAAACGCTGCATTTCAGCCTCATATTTTAGCCAGGATCTCGGGGTTCTTTTGACATTCAGACGGCACTTTTCGCAACAACACAAACCGCCAGGACTTCTCTCTTCGCCCTCATGTTTTCTTTTTGGTGGCTTGACACTAGAAATGTGTCACCATGTCTCTAACAACATGTAACACAGGTGTCTCTCAGAACAAAAACACAGACTGACATGGTGTAGAAAGTGCTAAGTAGTAGTACTAGTTGATTTAGTTGGTTGACATCACCATACATATGGTGGACAGTGAGGGTCACATTAGTCTCAGCCAGTACAAATAACAAACACAGCGATGAAAGCCCAAATTTACCTGCATTTGGTGGTTATATGGTATTTTTTTGGATCCTGTTAATATGGCTTTGCATCATCACAAATGAGTCGGGCTCCCACTAATGTAAACTGCGAACCTAGAGGTGATGTGTACTTTTGTTGCAAAGTCAGATGAATGAAATTTGAGCTGTCATACACACTAGCTACATCGCCAGATTGAACCTACACTGTTGGCTTGTGATAACAGTCTATATAAAAGGCCAAAACAGACCGGTGCCAAACTGTGTGCATCAAAATACCCAGCCCTATAATTTTCTATGTACAGCCCCACACTGACGGCCAGGAGTGTGCTGGCACGCCACCTCATGCTATTGTCCTATTTACAGCCTTACTCTCCCTGAAAAAACACATTTTTTCGTTTTTGTGTGTGGTCTTCACGCATTCCAGCATGACGCTTCCATAGGTGCTAGGTGTGTGGTGCCAGTTTGTTTTCAGCTTGATAGTGTTCAGCAGGCAAATAGTGAGAATAGGTTGGATTTCAGGGCAAACCAGAGGCTGAAAAGGTAAACACTAGGCGGTGTAGATGATAGGACATTATGTGTTTAAAACTGTTGGCTGTGAGCCAAAAAATGTATTTGTCTGTATGAAGACCGATCAAAGCACTTTGTACATTTATACTAATCATCCACGTGAGAGTCCCCTGTGGCTACTCAACTGACATAAGGCTTTTCTTTTTATACCACAACACACTCTTACTCAGCCAAACCCAACTCGTCAGGTCAGTGCAGACAAATAAAGCTCAGAAAACAGATGCTTTGAGTTTCAGTGAACACAACCATATAACTGCTAATTCCTTAAATCACTTTACCTAATTCTATCAAAAGGTTAACCATACAACCAACCACTTGACACATTAGCAAGTGTTTAAGGGACTGATGATTATCCTCTTGAGGAGAGGACAGTTACTCAGCTGCCCAGTCTCTTTTATAAAACATAAATGCATGACAACAACATTTGCTGTAATGGGATAAGAATAATATTGTTTTTGATAACGAAGTATCTCAATAGTCTGAGTGTTCCCAAAACTCCACCACAAAGCTGAAGACCATTTATTGACAAAGTTTTGGTACAAAGTTTGTTTTTTATATCAAAAGTTGGTTATCTTAAGCGTTCTCTCTCTCTGGATTGAGCGGTGGATAACAGAGCTGGGCAATATATTGTGATATAAGACTGGGCATTGTCTAGGATTTTAGATCCGAATATTGTGATATTGCATGAGTGATGCAGTTTCCAGTGATGCAGTTTTCTGACCTTACTAGACTGTTCTAGCTGTTCCACTGACATACACATTACTAATGATTGTTTATCAAAAATAACTCATGTTTAAATATCTCATAAAAAGCAACAATAATCATCCCTTTAAATTCATCACAATATTGATAGTGAGGTATCTGGCAAAAGATATCCTACTTGATTTAGTACACACCGCCCAGCCCTGGTGGATAAGCTGCAGCAACCCCAACATGATAAACTGTAAGCTGCTGCAAAACCTTCACTTACTCATTAATTATTTTTTGCAAACCACAGACTGCAAAACATCAAAATAGGTCTTCTATCAAGGTTTATCTCCTGACAATTTTTAATAAAATATTTAAATATTCCACAGAATCACTGTGCTATTATTATGAATCAGATATAACTGAGCAAACAGGAAAATGTCCAATAACTAATGTCCCTCTAGTTTGACCTACATTTTATATAACTGTCACGCTACACAAATGGGTCAAAAAAGTGAAAAAAACTAACTGTATTTCAAAACACACGCGCAAAGGGAAAATATCATTAATTTGTTGATGCAATCATTTAATTCAATACTGTGGGTGACAATAATAAAAGCCTTATGGCCTAACTGTGGTTTCCAGATTCATTCTTTCACAAAAGTTTTGAAAAAGTGCGCTTTATTTAACAATATTCGATCTATACATTTATCTTTGCTCAGTTTGGGCTTTACAGTTAGCGCCGAGGGCTGCACAACCCCATATGATCTGTTTTGATGTTTCCAGCTTAACTAACAGAGGCTGGATTTGGGAAGTTGTCTTAATGTGGTTAAAGGTGGCCTTTAAATCATAAGCATAATTTCAGGGGTCTGCTCCATCAACACACTCATCATATTGTGGAAAATGACCCTGATTGAGCCGGCGTATTCGTGCAAGGCTTGTTTCGGTCGCTGAAAAATGTGTTAAATTCAGGTTAGGGGCGTATGATACCATAACAACTGAAAAATGAAAAAGCAGCCATCATGTTATGGTTGTCCACCGTCATATGAACAAGCCGCGGCTGTGCTTGAGGCTGACGATCGTCCTGTGTCACGTAACGTTAGCCAGGCCTACAAACACCAAGCGTCTGTCCAAAACAACCCACCTCACTGCACCTCCATACCCAATGAGGAGTAAACCCCCGAAAAATATCAATCACGATCAACGGTGTAGGGCTGTAAAACCACATCGAAATGAAACGCTGACGCCCCGATTCGCTCTCGGTTGACTGGAGGTCGTTGTCCAGGCAAACAGGCCTAGCGTCACTATGCTAAGCTAACGTCTGCGCTCAGCCGTGTAGATTAATGCTAAACACATTTACACCCCGTCTGTAAATATCCATCATGATACACCGGAAAGTAGCCATCTTCTGCGTGTTTTACCATTTGTTGAAGGCTATAATGTTGTGCAACGTTACATAACGTTAAATGGCGTAGAGGAAACACCTCACTTTGCTCCACTGATCTACTGACCTAGTTTCGGAAAAGCGCAAAGTTACTGCCAGTCGTTTGGAAATTACCAGAAACCCTCCGCGGCGGTTTGCTGTTATTGTGACAAACGACAAAACGGCCGACCCAACATGGCTCAAGTGGCACTTGTAACACATTATTTAAAACAGGGAAACGTCCTCTGACTTGTCTGTTACCTGCCGGTTCACCAGTCGCTCTGTCATCGCCGCCAGCCGCTGCAGTCCTGGCCGACATGGCTGGAGCCGGAGCCGGTGTACTGGGACCCGGGACTCCAATGCATGGATGAGGCGATTGACGACTGCCGGATGCTGTGTTAATGAGACCGCTTTGGAGGGCAGGCGTGAGGGGGCAAAGGGTTGTATAATTGCCTTATTTTCTTCGGTGGGGAAGGGAGAGGGGGGACACAGAAATGTGCTAAAGTAGGCTGTCCGCTGTACAATCACGGACTGTGTTCAAATCAGGGAAAACGCGGAAGACTGGGTGCAGTCTCCTCCTACCGGCGCCGATTTTTTTACCCAGGTAGCCGACGGAATGTTGCACATGTTGGGTCGTTGTGGCTTATTGGTTAAGTAGTTAAAGTTAGGCTTAGGTTAAGATTATGGTTGGGTATAGGTGGTTATGGCTAACATTGAAGTAAAAGCTGTAGATAACTAATGCAAGTCAATTAGAAATTCCGTCGCCTTACTAGGAAAAAACAGTCACCACCGCAGCTTCACCGTTCATGTGGTGCCTCCAAGTGCCACCGGAAAGTTTGATATTTTGGGTTCCACGCACATGCTTGCCCAAAAAGTATTAACACCTGGGAAATGATTAATTTTCAATGATATCACTTGCCGATTTGTGGTGTCATACCAACTACCGGTAATGTAAATATATTTGATTGTGATTTTATTGTTCAGCTTTCTATATAAATTCCGTGTTCATTTTCGCCATTTGTTTACGTGTAGGTGCCATGCACATAAAGCATCCTCGGGAATAAATGAATTAAAACACCATTCTCATAAATGGCACATGTTTTCTCCCATGCACTCAGCCACCAAAAACACTTTTGTTACAGGATCCAGTTTGTCTTCATATATCCCACCGAAAGCAGGCGAGTTCAACGCGCAACCAGTGTAAAGACCACCGAAGAGGGCAGGGCATTGGTTTTCAAAGTGCGGTCCGGGCCCACCATGGGTCCTTGAGGCTCTTTCATGGCGGTCCTCGACAAGATGAGGAGTGGTGTACTGTAATATCAATGTGATTTAATTTGAGTAGTAACTGTTACAATACAAAAATATGATTTTAAAGGTATATTTTATTCACAATTTGAATGTATCTCTGAGTGTACAAGTATACCATCTAAACAATTTAACACTTGACAGAAATTCCATTGTTATAACAGGATCAATAGGGTGAAATCACCTAAAACAGGGATCTGTGGAGAAATGAATCATCTTGGGGGTCCAGAACATGAGAAAGTTTTACCGCTTTACCGAATCGGTCAGTTTTCAGACTATTTTCATGCCTGGATACAGACTGGGGCATTCAGGGTGCATGCCAGGAGTACCAAACCTGTGTTCAATACATTTCACATCTCGTTCATTTCAGATGCATTGTGCTCAGTAAGTGAAAAGGTTATGTTTGCATGGGCTTCATTCAGGTGCTTTGGTTTCCTCCCACAGTCCAAAGGCTCGCAGGTCAGGTGAATTAGTGACTCCAACCTACCTTTACATGTGATCTTGGTTATCTGTGAGCCTGCGGGTTGTTTATAGGGCCCTGCTGCTCATTGCCATCTGGTGGTGCAGTTGTTCCACAAGTGATTTTCACCTGTCCTCTGCTGATCTGTTTCAAGAAAGCTTCTTATCTTCTTGTGAACATCATGACAACCTCTGCTAAAAAATCAATGTTTTTATTGTCAGACACATGCATTGCAGTGGTCTATTTACCTTTCCTGTCCATTCACACAGTCAGAACAGATCTTACGTGCTTCATATTTTTTGTATTTCGTATTGTTTTTATGCTCCTTTAATTTGCACATTAGGCTTCGCATCCTAGAGACCGGGGTTTGAACCCTGGATGGAGCGCTTCTCCAGTAAGGAGCAAGTCTGGTGTGGCCAGCCTAGCCCCTCCATAGTATCAGGTTGCAAAATCCAAGTGGAAGCAGCATACACCGTGTTTTTTTTTTGCTTGTTATGTTGGCCTTTGCTCTACCCTGAAGCTAAATCAAACTATTTGAATAATTTAATTTTGTAAATAAACCCACTCTCTTTATATTGAGCTATTTATCAGTGTGGCTGCTTGGGACTTGGGGAAGATGGGGCTTATTCATGCTGAGTCTTGGTTGCCCCTTAAATGAGGCATAATAACTGAGTGGAACAGTCTAGTTTTTTTGTGTACAGGAAAATATCCGCTCAATATGGGCTGGACCCTCCCAAATCCAAACAAGAGACACCACAAAGAGTGATTGAGAGTGATTAGCTGAGACAGAGATAACCTAATCCTGCGGGATCCTCCAGATTCAGACAGATAAACAAACACTGGCCAACCAACATTGTACATTGTACAGAAAATAGCAGACAGGAGTGGTTGTGATGGGATCTGTGACCCAAAAATGGAATCTGTTGAGGCCATTCTCCCACATGAGATCTCAATCCACAGAGCCATCAAACTCCCAGGACTCAGTGTTGAGGAAGGTACACACACCCTCCATATGAAGGTACATGACCTGCAACATTTTGTCAAAATGCAAATGGTTCCACACCTCAAAGGCTTGGACTACAGAATGGGGTTTATTTTTTTCTATTTCTTTCCCTTTTTCAATCGCAGCCTGGGTGACAATGAACAAAAATGCACAGATTGTACTTGATGGCATTTTGGAGACCTGACCAACACTTGCATCATTTCTGGTCACTTCGCCATTTTAAACACTAGATGGCAGGGAAGACTCATTCACAAATTGAAAGACTCCACAACACTTCAGAAACACTTTTTGCACACTATTTTATTGGCTGCTTTTTTAAAACTAGATAACATATTAAGAAGTTATTTTTGCAACAAATAACATGATCTATTTTTGGTGATTTACTGATATTTTTTCATCTCATCACTGTAAGGTTCCCAGTTCAAATATTTGGGAAGTTTAAGTTGAGCATAAGCCCTGAAAGTGAGTTGCTGTATTGTTTCCTCCATGTCATTACTCTCTGCCGGTGTTCCCTTGAGCATATAACCCCAAACTGCTCAGCTCCAGTGGAGATGCTTATGGGCCAGCGCTGAATTACTGTAGCAGTACCAGAAGGATTCCAGGTGAGATTTGTTTGTTTATGTGTGTGTGTGTGTTATCTTCACTCATGTCAAACTTAAATCAGGTTAGAGTTACTGCTCTTGTTGGCTGAATGTGAAACCTCAGCTAAGAATGTGTGTTCAAAGGACTTGTGCCACTTGACCAACCCGTACAAACCAACACAAATGGTCCAATCCATAGGAAGTGGTAATTAAAAAACACATACATTTCTATTTATAGATTTATATTATAGTTTCTATCTAATTTATGATATATAATGTATATTTTTTAACCTTCTTATTTCATCTAATTATCAGCTCTCCATTTTTGTCACATGTAAGCAGAACCACTGTCCCTGTCTTGAGACTAAACTCTGTAATTGCTGCTATTTATTTGTTTGCTTATTTATTTGGATCCCATTAGCAGTGTTGGGAAGGTTACTTTTGAAATGTAATAGGTTACAGATTACTAGTTACCCTTTTAAAATATAATAATGTAACTGTTATAATTACTTCATCAAAGTGATGTAACTTGTAACTTTTCTAACAAATGCCTTAAATGGGGCAAAAGTTAAACTAGGCAGTGTAAACCTGACAACGGTGCTCAACACAGACTGTCAAACTTGGAATTTGAATTAAATGAGTAGATTTTTCAGCACAACCAACAAAACAAATCCATCCTCTCTTGCGCAAATCTACAAGGAGGTAGATCACAAACAACAGGCCGCCTTGACATGGTCGGCTGTACGCAGGCATGGCAGACTCGGTTTGCTCAGAACAATGGATTGATTGGCAGACGAGACGGGTTGCAAATTCAAACCTGAGAGCCAATCGAAAACAACGCTCAAAATTTAAGTGCATACTGCCTAATGAATGGAGCCTGTCTAGACATAGAACCAGCTCCTTGTAAGCCATCCTACCCTTGATGGTGTTGCACACAAATTTGTCCCAATAGCTTTTTTGTCTGGAAATATGCCAGAAGAAGTCATTTCTGCATCCTGAAATCAACAGAATGAATACTATAGGCTATTCTATATATAAGCTTTTTACTGAAAAGAATATATTTACATGTAATCACCAACATTTTGATTAGTATCTGTAATTTAATTGCATTATTTTCTAAGCAACTGTAATGGTTTACAATTACATTTATTTTGTAACTTAATTACATGTAACTAGTTAATTCCCAGCACTAAGTGCTGCTGGAAATGTTGGTTTGCTCATTGTGTGCACAGATAATTGAAGTATGCCAGCATTGCCCTTGAGCAGTAACTCAGGAGCAACCCGTCAGTAAAACAGCCGCAGCGTTCAGCACCAGACCATGCAGTCTACTGTTAAAATCTCAATGTCTGAATTTTTAAAACACTGAATATTTGATGATCTGCAAAAAAAGGAATCTCACACTGGAAAAAAAAGATGGATGTTGCCTCTACAATCGAAATAAGTATTCCAGGCAAACAGTGTAACTTCATAAGAAATATGGTAATGTTCATCAGTTCATGCAATATACAACACAGTGATGGCAGTTACTATTTCCGTCACTCCCTCATAACTACAGCAATTGGAGCCACTGTTGCTGACATGGAAAAGAACGTAGAGAATGGGAGAGTAAACCTGGAACTTGATGGCGATGTCTTAGGTTTCACCTGCTCACATTTTACACCACGGCAGTCCAGCTACTCCTGTCTCTCCCCTATGCAACTTGTCAAGCTCATCCATATTTAATCATTCATCCTCTGGGCTGGTATCAGATGAACCTTACTAGCTGAAGGGGTGGCGCTGGAGAGATGATGATGTTGATGATGATGATGATGGGTAAAGCAAGGGGCCGGGCTCTAGATACCAGCTACCCCTACCCCTCCTTACCAGGAATGGAGTTATGAGATGGAGAGGTGATCTGAGCAGTCCATTCAGCTCAGCCGCAGCCAGAAAGAGCTCACAATGTCTACACCCTAAAACCCGGATTCCTCTTTCATTCCCCTTCTGTGCTGCTTTACAGTTTGGGATCCTTTGGAGGTGACACAAGATCCAGGGGCTGCACCTTCGTAGTCCTTTGGACACTGAGGAGTACTGGCACATCAAACATCTTTATCCTCCCCGTCCTCCCCGTCACTTACCTCTGCTCACACCAGAGAGGAGCACAGAGGAAAAGCCCAACTTACATTTGAGGGACCCTTGGCACCACGTAAGGGCGGAGCCAGCCCCTGGTGCCTCCAACTCAGGAAGGATGAAGAACAGCATCTAGTGGATTTCTTTTTTCCTTCTCAGAACAAAGTGCGCTAGTGAGGAGGGGAGACACCGCTTTGAGATAAAGGGAGGGAGAAAACAGAGAAGTGGAGGAAAATGCCTTTTGGAGGGTTAGCAGGTTTGAAGGAACAGGTGCTGAAGCCGGGGAAGGAGGAAGTGAAGAACACAGTGGGGGACTCTCTAGGAAACCTGCAAAGGTGAGAGGGTTTGTGCAGATAGTCAAGAGGGGACGGGGGGAGGAGGTGGGGGCTAAAGAGATGATGTTGAATTGCATGGATTTAGAGCTCTCATTACACAAAATAATTGTCTTTTGATGACTTGATGTTCATTTTTTCATGCATTATTCATGGACTGCATAGGTTCATGGAATATATATTTATATATATTTATATATATATTTTAAAGCATTTTATGAATATGACTTTGCTGTCAGAAGTACTTGAGGAGCCTGGAAGCGAACACATTAAGCTCAGCGTGTTCTCAGAGATCCCGAAGATAAATAAATATTTGATTCTTGTGCTTGCCAGGCAATGCCTGTGATGTAATCACAGATTTTATTTTAAGACATTGATACATATTTCATATCTGATACATATTTCACAGGGGTATGTGTGTGTGTGTGTACGGGCGGCAATATAAGGTAGACTGCTGTCATTAAAAGAGATAAATGACTAAGTAGGCAATTTCCTGGGATTTTTTTTTTCTTTTTTCGAGGGTGTACAGTACTTGGTACACAGTACAAACCAGTGAGAAATAGGAATCGACTCTTACCTTTTGATGATGAAAGTCATTGATGGAGATTAGGAACATAATGAAACAGTTCATATATGTTGCACATTTGGCAAATGGCATTTTTTATAGACAAAATAAGACCGAGAAAGTGATTTGTATGGTGAAAACATTTAATGAAGCTACAATAAATAAATAAATAAATAAATAAATAGTACAATTAGATGAATCAGGCGAAGCCTAATGAGGATCTAATTGGGAACTAAAAAGAGAAAAAGATCAAAGAAGGACTCATCAATTTGTTAGTATTTATTTGTGCAAATGCTTTTTACAATATTCATTAGGTACTTCATGTTTGATTCAGACAGCTAATTATTACCTTTGTTGCCTGACACCGATCAGGACCTTGTGCTACCCTGGACACAGTCATTTACTGTAATGTTTCTGAAAATGCTGTCCAAAGGAAGAAATATTTGAGAACAAAATCCCTATGGAAGCTCATTCAATTTTCTGGACAGTGCAAAGGCAGCACTACATTAGGTGTTGCTTCTCACTGGATCTTTTGGCTAACACTGGCCACAAAGACACTGGAAAAACAGATTTTAAATAATGAATAGAGTTGGGTGGATAACACATTTTTGATGATGCATTTCATTATGGCCAAGTAACACCACCTTTAAAAAACTGTGCACATGATTTCAGTGATTAGGTGCTTGTACTTGCTTTGTGCCAGAATTTTTTTAGGGTATTTCCAGCAAATAAATGCCTTTTCTAGATTGGTGCAGCAATATATTCAGGTCCGTCATTCCAGTTGGCTGTATGGCTTCCTTTACATGCTGCACTGAACTGTAACCTACATAATGTCACTCAAGACGGTGGGGACATTTAACCAGTCTCATACTGTGAGCCTGTGAGGAGAGGTGGTGGCATGAGAAGAGAGACTGATATGGTCTAGCACATTAACAAATGAAGGAAAGAGAGTAGAAGGCCAACAAAGATCCTGCTGAAAATCACCTGTTAGACCACAACATTTCAGAAGACATCATCTGAAACTGATATTTGATCTGTTTATAAGCGCTTGTTGATATGTTCATCTTATGCTTTGCAAAATATGAATTCGCTATAATAAGACTTAAGACTTACTTTTACAAATACTTACTCTTTATACGCCGTTGTGATGCAAAATAGGTGACAGGGCAAAGAAACTGACCGTTACTGCAAATATGGAGCACTCCAACTCAGGCCATTCATTTATTAAAAATGAACTGTATCTTGATCATACCTTTAAATACAATAAAGCTAATCAAACAAAAGGGAGACTTAAGGGCATGATACAGCTGATGCAGACAGATGAAAGTACTCCATGCAAGCTGCAGGACAGTGATAGAGGTGCACTCTGGGTAATGGAGCAGGTGTTGGGAGCGGTGGAGCTGAGAGCAGCCTCATAATAGATGTACGGTGACCTTTTTAGCCATGCATCATGGGTTCACCTGTTCACCTCTGCAAGAACCTCACAGTTGTGCTCATGTTTTTTTTTTTTTTTTTTTTTTTTGCCACACATTTCTACAAATCATGAGGGTGAAGACAAAAGTGATGCAATTAAGGATTTCTTATCCTAGTATCATCATCACAATATCATAAAGTAACACAAAGCTGCATGTGGTATGAGAACTGCATTGCCTTCCATAATTTTGCCCAGAATCTTTGTTCTACAAGATCAATAAATCACAGGTTAAGTGAAGTCAGCTTTCACAGGATTCATTCAAATGGGACATTGTGCATCTATTGACAAAATGATGTGATAGCTTTTAAAGTTTCACATCTTTACTTGTTTCTGATTCTGTTTGATCAAATAGTGGCTGAATGAAGTCGCAACATCATTGCCACAATAATCCCACAATAATGCCACAATAATCCCAGTGGCTCATGCACCAAGCTTTAAATCCTTCCTGTTTCCTTTTCTGTATTTTTTCTGCAGGAAAATAGATGGTACCAATGTTGACGAGGAGGACCAAATTGAACTGACGGAGGATGGGCGTCCAGTGGCAGCTCCACCTCGCAGCGCCCCTCTGCTGGACTTAAGCTGCTGGGGTTTGCCCAAGCGCTACATCATCGCCATTCTCAGCGGCCTGGGCTTCTGCATCTCTTTTGGCATTCGCTGCAACCTCGGTGTAGCCATAGTGGAGATGGTGAACAACAACACCGTCTATATCAATGGGACTCCAGTCCTTCAGGTTGTCAGAATCAATGGATTTATTAACTTTCCAGGCGTTTTAGTATGTAGGGTGTCAAACTTCTTGTTGCTAACCCTACCACTTAATCATTGAGAATGAATTCTTACAAGATTAAAATTAATTAAGTCATCCGGTCATGTATCCACGATGCTGACAAATACAATATACCAAATTAATGTGGTTTAGTGGTTAATTATATATTAGATAAAGGTAAATACACATAAAATTCACATATAAACACACACACACATGCACAGGGCATCCTCTGAAAGCCTTTTCCCTCCATTACAGAGAGCTCAGTTCAACTGGGACCCGGAGACGGTGGGGTTGATCCATGGCTCCTTCTTCTGGGGCTACATTGTCACTCAAATTCCTGGAGGTTTCATCTCCAACAAGCTGGCTGCCAACAGGTAACACACACTTTATGACTTGATGTTCTCACATCAGCAAAGTACAGAAACAATAAAGTGT
The DNA here is from genome assembly GCF_902150065.1 of Myripristis murdjan. Classification (NCBI taxonomy): domain Eukaryota; kingdom Metazoa; phylum Chordata; class Actinopteri; order Holocentriformes; family Holocentridae; genus Myripristis; species Myripristis murdjan. The sequence continues at coordinate 23,585,920 of NC_043985.1, forward strand.
TGACCAAAGCATGGACAGAATGTGTGGATATCCATAATGGTTATTTGGAGGTTGTTGTTTTGTTTTTGGGGTTTTTTGGTCTCTTTCTGTGTTTTGCTTTTTTTCCTACATGGTGAAGATGAATGGATATGAGGAAAATGTTGGAAATAGACGATGGGGTGTGAGAAATGCTTCCTCAATCTGTGTGGTTTAAGGGTTAAAGCCATACGGTGTGGTGAGCGGTGCTGATGGAGCTGATAACAGTCCTGTAATAAAAGCTTCACAGGAAAGGAGGACACACCACTGACAGAGTTAATAATGAAAGATCCTGCCTCTGATTTCTCCCTGAAACACCAGCCACTGGAATATTACAAGTGTCACTTACACACTGTTTTGGAAAAAGAGAAGGAAGGGGGGGATGAGGTGAAGGAGAAAAGGGATGGGAGCTCGGCGACACAGTGGTGATGAAGCAGAAATGTGTGGATTGAATAGGATGTCTTTATCTCTGTCCATGAAAGGCAGAGGCATGAGATCTGTCTTATTATAAGGCTGACAGAGTTGGTTTGGCTATGAGATATTTTGAGATATTACCTGCCAATATTAGACATCCAGTTTATAGACATTCAGTAGTGTGTGCTTTTAGAGACAGATCTAAACAATAGCTTACAGCGATACAGCACCAATTACATTATTTCCCCACTATGACTGGTTTAATTTAATATTGAAGTGACCATCTTTTCAAATTTTTTGTATGCAATCTATAGGGGGCAAGATCCATCCTGCATGGCACATAAAATGCATAATAACTTTGGGACCTCTTTCACTATTGCTTTAGTACTATTTATTCTTCTGTTTTAGATATTTATGCATGCATTTTTTTGCTATATTGCCCCAACATTGCATTTGTGATATCTATGTCTGTGATTGTTTTGTGTACCTTTTTTGCCATCTCCAAAATCAAATTGCCTGTTGGAAATGAATAATGCTGTATTGTGTTGTATTGTATTGCACTGTATATTCATGCTCTTGTTTTTCCAAAGGGTATTCGGGGCAGCCATTTTCCTGACATCAGTGCTGAATATGTTCATCCCATCAGCAGCAAGGGTGCACTACGGCTGCGTCATGTTTGTCCGCATCCTGCAGGGTCTAGTGGAGGTAAGAATGCATGTAATGCAGGCTGATCTCTTTACAGTGTCTCCACCCTGTTGTAGTAAATCTATCCATTTTTCAAGTTTTAGTTCAGGATTTCTAAAGGAAAAGTTATCTTGTAGCACGATGACATGCTAGAGAAATCTGAAGCTTTAACCTTTCATGTCTTTCACACTATGCCAACGATAGGGTGTCACCTACCCAGCATGCCATGGGATGTGGTCCAAATGGGCACCACCTCTAGAACGGAGTAGACTGGCCACGACTTCATTCTGTGGTGAGTGATGACGCCTCTGTGGGTGGTCAGCGTCTGTCTTTTTAAAATCGCTCTCAATGAAGCCTGATTTATTATGAAATGGCCAGTCTGCCATCATTCATTATGAGACTGATCGAAAAGAGACTCATGACAACAAAAAGCTACCAGAGCAGGCGCTCAAAGTTTACTGATACAAACCCCTCTGTCCACTTTAGCACTTACACACAAATTCCTCAGTAAAAATGGAAATGGTCCTGGAAAAGCTTTTTTTGCTTTGCAGATGTGGCCTGATGCTGAAATTAAAATAGACTTCTGTTGTGGAAATTTTACTAATAACCCCATATAACCTCAATCGTGTCATGAACTGAGTGAAACACATTATCTTCACAAAAAAAAAAAAAAAAGCTGTATCTTTCTTACCTACAAAGTAGCAACAAACTCAGAAGCATCTGTGTGCTGCAAGGTCTCTGCACCCTGTTATCTTTGCCAGATGCTGTGCAAAAAGACAAAAGACAATAACCAGTTCTGTTTCGCCATGTATAAACTCGCCTTTCTTATTAACCTGGGGGAGCCAGTTTTCTGCATTGTATCAGTGTGTACATGTGGACACTGCTGCTCTCCATGGAGACTTACTGAGTTCAAAATAAATAACCACAGAGAGACAACTGAGTCTCATCATTTATTGAATTTCCAGCATATCCAGCACATTACAACTGGTGCCATGACAACTGATGCATCAAAACCCTCTTGACATTGTCTCTGAATGAACACGGTTCACCTGCGCCCGCTGAAGGAGCTCTTCAGTTCACCTAAATGAGGTGTCACATTGCTTAGTGTTCACACTCATGTTCCCAGCCTTATTCAGAACAAAAATGTTCATAATGCGCGTCATATAATAGAAAATACATTAAAACACCCTCTTTGTTAGGGGAGGCATTTATTTGAATAAACTAATGTGGTTTTTGATGTGTTTCCTTCCATTCAGACATTTTTTTTTTACCACTAGAGTGTACTACCAGATTGTTGTAGTACTGAAGGTTGAAGGGGAAAATGAATTACTTTTTTGTTGTTGTTGTTTATTTTACATTTTGTGGCAAGCATTTCTCACTGCCTTGCAAAACTCTTCAGACAGCTCTGCACCAATATACAACTTGGCACAACCATCCATTTCATGTCCAAATTTGAGCCAAAACTACTAAAACACACTTGCCTGAAAAACAACAAAACATTAACATTAACAAAACCTCTTCCATCAAGAATAGGACACCTTTAATGCCGCATTAAAGGTGCCAGTGTAGTTTGTTTTTGTGTTTTCTCTTTTTCCTTCTCCCCTTTTTTGCACACAGTAATGGTTTCATTTATGTAACGTCAATCATCGGTTTGTTGCTATTTTTCTCTTTAACTATTGTGTCTACTTTTCTTGAGTTTTGAAATTTTTTTAATATGATACTTATGATTTCGATAACTGTCCATTTGAAGTTTGCATGCCAGGTTTTGATCTTGAACTTATCAGTTTTTACAATTGTGGTTATTGAAAGCCTTTTGTGTCAAAGTGCTCAGGCAAATCAGTGAAAGCTCATTCACAGTTTGCCTGATGTAATGCAACGTCGGTGACATGCTTTGAAAAATGAACTCATTATCGAGAGATGCCCGTAACCATTTATAACAGCTGTAATGTTTTACTTGGTCCCTTGCTGGCACCATTTCACTCACTTTCACACAAACACTATTTGTAGTAAACACCAAAAAATCTGAAATCAGCTAAACTTGACAAGTGAGGTCTCATTTGGTGTTCTCCTGTATTTATGAATTTCCACACTGTAATATCTTAACATCAAAACACTCACTGTCCCCAGGGTCCTACGCAGGAGCAGTGATTGCCATGCCTTTAGCAGGAGTGCTGGTTCAGTATGTTGGGTGGCCCTCAGTCTTCTATATCTATGGTAAGACCAATATTTGAATAGAGATGAAATGATTGATGTAGGCTAAATTCACCCATATTGTACATAGCTAAACTGTTTAATGTGGATCAGTTCACTCAGTACATTAGTGGTCACTTTAGCGGCATGGAGAGATGCTCTCATGTTGCCATTAAAGAGACACTGGCCTATTATTCTTTGACAGCTGTGCTATGCATTCTTTGTCCAGTGGGTGTTATCTGAACCGCCTTTGAGTTTGATTGAAATGATTAGCACTCACATAACATCCATACTTTGCCTAATGTGTTTCAATAAAACTACTGTGGTTCTCCAGTGATATAATCTCATGATTTATCGATGTAAATGAGCATTTTCCTGTCTGGCCTCTGTGAGTAATACCTAGTTCATATCATTTTAATAATGAAAACTCTGTTGGTCCAGAGAAGGTCTAGACCCATTTTAATTAGTCTGTCCTCTCCCTCAATCTGCTCTGTAATATCTTCCAAAGCCAAACCTTCGCTGTCACTAAGATAGATATATTCTTTATACACACACACACACACACACACACACCTCTAAATTGCAAAGTATTTAACCATTTCTTCTAATTTCATGATGAAGGTGTTTTTGGGATCATATGGTATTGCTTCTGGCTCTTGCTTGCCTATGGAAGCCCAGCTGCCCACCCCACCATCACTGATGAGGAGAAGTCATACATAGAGTCTGCCATTGGAGAAGGTGTCAACATACTGAGTGTCACTGAGGTTTGTGTGTGTGTGTGTTTGTGTGTAATATACTGCTAAGTTCAGTACATTTTTTTTTTACAATTTCACCCATATCCTCATAAGCTCAGTTGGACTTTCCTGCCCCTCCACAGAAATTCAAGACTCCGTGGCGCCGTTTCTTTACCTCCATGCCTGTATATGCCATCATCGTGGCCAACTTCTGCCGCAGCTGGACCTTCTACCTGCTCCTCATCAGCCAGCCGGCATATTTTGAGGAAGTCTTTGGCTTCCCCATCAGCAAGGTGGGCCACATAGCATCAGTTTACCTACTGAATTAACACTGAGAAGCAGTAGCAGCCGTTTGTAATATGACACATTTGTTTAAAGTAATGACATCATGGATGTATGCCCCTGCAGGTGGGCATACTGTCTGCTGTGCCCCATATGGTGATGACCATCGTAGTTCCCATTGGAGGACAACTGGCTGACTTCTTACGCAGTAACAAAATCATGTCTACAACCAATGTGAGGAAAATCATGAACTGTGGAGGTATGTCAGCGTAAACTGGTGATGCATCATTGTATGTGTTTTTTTTTTTATTGACTTATCACTGTAAATACAGTGTGATGCAAATGAAAGCATTGTGAGTGATTCTCAGTTTCACTCTTTGCATTTATCCCCCCTATCTTTATAATGCATTTGATGACTGTGCACTTTTTAGGCAGTGTTGTCCTTCCTAAAAAGGCAGTCGACTGCAGCAGAGAACAGTGTGTTTCATGTATTGGCCTGAGACTGAGAAGTAGCAGTTAATTACAGCTTATATAACTTGATCTCAGTAAACCACGTCATATACACATAAAGCGTTCGCACACGTTTCCTCAGCTGGGACTGAAAGTAGTAAACATTTTTATATACATAGGACCCCATAAAGACTTAAACTTGTAATGACTTTGGTGCAACATTTGAAATAAGTCTCCCATTTCTTCAATATGTGGCAGTCACAGGTTTTTCCATTTTGTGTCTGTGGTTTGTGGGGTTATACATTACAAATATTAAATGGACATCCAAGTGACTGTAAATGAAGTAATCAAGCACATTCTCTGGTGCTGCCTTGTCACAGGCTTTGGTATGGAGGCTACTCTGCTTCTGGTGGTTGGGTTCTCTCACACTCGAGGGGTCGCCATCTCCTTCCTAGTCCTGGCGGTGGGCTTCAGTGGATTCGCCATCTCAGGTACTGCCTCATTTCTTGTGCTTGGCAAAGATTTGCCTGTAACTTTTAATGCAAAATGTAGGTAAAGGCAAACACATGGGTCCTCAGAGTGACTGTGAAATACACTTAAAAGGTGAGAATTGAGGCAGGGGAATACTTCAGATGATCTCGTGATCATCTTTCTTTTGTGCCTTCTTTATCTTAGCTGCTTCTTTTAGGCACAGGACTATGAGAGCTTTGTCCAATGAAACACAGCTAAAAGCGAACTGCAATATACCACTGCTCCTTTGGGTGTGATGCAGTATACATGCAGTCTGCCAAGCCTTCACACAAGCAGTTTTACTGAATATTTTATGGATTGTTGTCTGGGCAACCAAAGAGGCAAAGTGCTTCTGTACTGCACAATGATTTTAAATCATAATTAGGCTACATTTACAAAATAAGTAATGCCAAATAATCAACAGAATTGATCTTGCCAGATCTTGTTGCTTAACAGTGATCAATGTGTTTGTGTTTACTGTATCCTCAGGTTTTAATGTCAATCATTTGGATATTGCTCCTCGTTATGCCAGCATCCTGATGGGCATCTCTAATGGGGTGGGAACTCTGTCGGGAATGGTGTGCCCCTTGATTGTTGGTGCCCTGACAAAACACAAGGTAAAATCGGTTGATTTAACAATTACTGCTCGCATATTTATTAATCATGACCTCAGCTATTTTGTCCTTTTTGTGTAATTGATTCTTTACTTTACTTATTTTATATTACATTATACTGCTTTGTTTTAATTTGAACCGTTAAACCACATACAGTCTTCTGTATGTATGTGTTATGTCAAACTGCTGAAAGATCAATAAGTCTGCCTGTGACAGCAAATTCATTGACTCCTGCTTAATCTCTCCACAGACTCGTCAAGAGTGGCAGAATGTATTTGTTATTGCATCCATGGTCCATTACTCAGGGGTCATCTTCTACGCTATCTTTGCTTCGGGGGAGCAGCAGGACTGGGCAAATCCTGAGGACACAAGCGAGGACAAATGTGGCATTATTGATGAGGATGAGCTGGCGGAAGAGTCAGAGCTCAACAGCGAAGCTGCCATGGCTCCAAAAAAAAGTTATGGAACCACGGACAATTCCTCTGGCCGGAAACAGGGTTGGAAAAAGAAGAGAGGGGCGACCATGCAAGAGGAAGAGGATGAAAATCAACATTATGGGAATGGGAGCTACCAGGACCGGTACCAGTGAGAAGCAGCCCCTTGGGGCAAGAACTTCCCCTTCGCTCAAACCCAATGAAGTGGGTGAAGGGTCAAATTCACACCCGTGGAACTGTCAGATGTCATCTGGGAGGAAAGGAACAGCGGCTGTCAGCAACGTACCACAAGAAGGCCTTTTGTCATTTTCAGTCGATTCACGCATTTTATTGCTATCATCTGAGACTATTTATGTCTGTCAAGAGAGATGATCCTGATGATAAAAGTCAAACATAACAATGGTAAAAAAAAAAAAAAAAAAAAAAAAAAACAGACATCTTTTTATTAGACATCTTGAGCAGATTATTGTATGGACAAGACAGAGTGAAACATTTTGAAGATGTCAGTGTATAAAATCAAATGATACATAACTTTATGTAACTGAGCAAACTGTGATGACGACTGAAGGTTACTTAGGCATTAAATTTAATCTACATTTACATAAATAATAGAGGAATGCGATTGGTAGAATGACAAATGAGCCACAGATTAACATTCATTGCAAGAAAAGTAAATGCTATGGCTTTGATAAAGCTACATCAAAAACACATATCACTTGCTTTACTTTTCCTGCAGCCTGCACCGATGACATCCCGTCTTTGTACTGTGAGCGCAAGCAAAATTGAAATTTGAATGAAGTTTATGTAGTTTACCTTGAACCATGTAAAAAAAAAAAAAAAAAAAAAAAAAAAAAAATGAAATGTTTTGCATCAGCTATGCAACATGAAAAGATATGTGCTTATGGAATGTAATTGGTTTGATATCAGTATCAACAACTGGAGCAGGTCACAGTGTTCACGTATTGAGTTTTATTGTTTCTGCTTGTCCGTATTCACTGTTGCTCAGTGGTTCCACTTTATTACAGTTTAGCCTGCTGTCCTTTCTAGAGCAGCTGCAAGTTCCACCATAACTTTTTAATGCATTACTCACAGCATTATATCAGCTTCCTTCCTTATAATGCTGTGATCTCAGAGTGGGACAAGAGAGGAGGGGCGCTGTGCACGTTTCTCTGGTTTAGTCCAACAGGGGAGTGTGCTGGTGGCACACCATGCAATCATCTCGTGTTAGTCTATTTATCCTGTTGTTGTTTGACCTTTTTTTTTCTGAATGTGAAATAGATGGCAAGTAGGCATACTATCCTCTAAGGGGATCCAATTTGTATTCTAAAATAATGTACAGTAATGTTTCGGTAATAATAGAAATATGGGAAATCTACCACACTATTTATCATAACTGCTGAAGAATAGAAAATCAGTTTTGTACAGTAAATTATTATCTTATTGTTTGAAAGAGTATTGATTTTATCTGCACTTTACTTGAACATTGCCCGGTGTATTATAGATTTATTCTGTATGAAGATGCTTTGGTTTAACAACAAGAACTCTCCGAACAGGTCTACAGCTTTGGATTTTTTCAATAATGTGAAAGACACTGTTCATCATCACATCTCACCTCATCTATTTGAAATTTTAATGTGCTTAATACATCATCAAAGTGCAATTTGTCAATTGCTTTAATGGGAAATAAATAAATAAAGAAAATATGTAACTGTTTTAACCAGACTGTCCGTGGAGTGGAAATACTAGGATGCTTTTTGCCCCTTGTTATGCCAGCAAAAGGGTTGTTTCCATACTTTGGTTAATATTGTTTCCCTCCTTCCAGTATATTTTTTACCATTGAATTTACTTATATTAAGGGGAATATATCAAAAGATCTTCTATCTGGCTTAATGAGATGAGTCAACAATAATCAGAAATTACCCAATTAAACTTACAAATAAGACAATAACAACACATACTCTCTCTTCTCTTTCTGTCTCCCTCTCTCGCTCTTATCTGTACTTTTCTATACAAGCTGGATCTTATATAACTATTTGACTAAATAGATTTTTCCCTTAACGTTGCCTGTTTATGTTAGTGGAGTCAAATTAGACGTCTCAGTTATTAAATACTCCAAAAGCTGGTCTGTTTCCCATCATCTTGTGGTAAACATCCTTTGTCTTATCTGCCTTTATCCAACACTGTTCCATTTTCACTTTGGACGATAATTACTAGGCGTAATATTCCTCTCCAGTGTTACATCGCTTATACTAAAGTGCTGTTGCTGAAAAGTGTCAGAAAATGATGCTTTGTGTACATTTGGTGCTCTAAGAGAAGTCATTTTATTTATTTATCTGTTTTTATTCACAGTATTGTGTTTACGGTTCAAGGTTATGGGTCTTGTTACTGTCCATACTCCTTTCATGCCCTTGAGAACTAGAACTAGAGATCATGTCACTTTCCAGAGCCTGAATTTGTAATTTCATCTGCAGGTCGCTCACAGCAACACCGAGCTCTGTCTGGAGCGAGTAACCACACACCAAGACAAAACAGAAAAGAACAGCTGAAACCAACACCCAACAGAGTAAAATTATTTTAAATGAACTTCATTCCATGGCCAACGTGACTTGTCAACAGTCCTGTATGTTGCTAACAGCTAACAAAAAACGAAGCCCTGAATCCATGCTCTACTGATAAAAAAAAAGAGAAAAGGGGACGTCTAGTGTATACTGAAAAATTGTTTGCTACATCTCTGTCTGTTCCTTTCCAGAGGCCGTCACAACCAGCGTGTTCCTCCCAGGCTGTCAAACACAGACCAGATAGTCCACAAACAGCCAACAACCAATGGCAAAGGTTCTGTTTATTTCAGATTGACTGTCTGTTGACTCAGAAGGGCCTCTCTGGATGGAGCAAGAACCCGTCAATGATTAAACTATTTTTTTGCATTCATTAAGGATTATGGAGACAAGGATCAATTCACGTTTAATTTCCCATGCATGGTGCTCCTCTCAGCTGATGTAAGGAGAACAAGCTACTTTTAACAAATCACCAAAAGACACAGCCTGAAGATGTCTGGGACAGACGCTGACCTCACACTGCAGTTATGGGATAAAAACGGCTTTGATTGGTTCAAGGACAGATGCCAGTGATTGCCACACAGCCTGCTGTCAGAGGAAACTTTTCTATATCAGACCTATATGGCAACTTCAGTCTCTTCTGTAACTTATAAAATTTAAAAAATGTCCAGTGTAGCATAATTATTGTGATAATAAGATGTTATATATAACTGACACATACACACCATCATACACTGTTTCTGCTCAGTGATAAAACATATAAACTAATGGACTGATAGCTGCATTGCTGCTTGGCGAGCTCACACTACTACACACACTAGTTGCTTGAGTCATGCTAATGACTTGATGTATGTGCAATGTGTGTGTGAGGTTAGTGTGTGTGGGAGGGATTTCTGGTCTGCTGGAGAATTCGTATGGCAGCCTCTTCTCTTGGCAAGATAAAGAGGTATTTTTTGGAGGGGGTGGGCGGGTGGAGGGGGGAGGTGGTGGTGGTGGGGGGGGGGGGGGTCATGGAGAGGAATGGACAGTTTAATTAATAACCACCATTCCTTTTTCCCTGACCCCAGCTGGTCACACACGTACTCACTGGATCCCAGACAGAAGCAGCCTAATGTTCATTAGCAAATATTGATGGTACTGTAGTTCACAGTGTGGATATCAGAAACAGACTGAAGGTTGCCCACTGGACTGGGATTCAGCAGGGGAAATCAACAGGCTGGAATAAGGTAAGGATTATTGACCGAGTGAGAGCATATTTCATGAACAACGGTGGCATGATGGTGACTTGATGACTTGTTATGACTCTGCGGTGTGCCACTGTACCTGCTGGAGAGAGATGCTGGCTTCCTTGTTGTGTGGGCTGATAGACCTGTGGCTTTCCAGCTCCTTGTGGGCTGATGTTCGTCCTCAGGGGAAATTAAACTGAGCTAATTGAACAAAAAAAAGTGGCAAATGAGAGTCGTAAAAGTAGCGGCTCACATGTGGCCGTGTTTTCATGTGATTTACTTACACTGTTCACTGTGGCCTTGTGTCTTGTAATGTCAAAGCAGAGAAGCTTGAGGAAACAATTGGGTTATTCATGAGATGCCATCAGTGGGTCTACAAGTCAAATATCTGAAGTTTTATTACAAGTTGTTCATTTTTATTACAGGCTACCGAAGCCTTGCATAGGCTATATAAAATCATGTTAGGGAAGATAATATAACACAAAAATGATTATATGACACATACTGTGGCCTGGTATAACAGCACAACTGAGCTTCAGTATGTAATAATGCAATAAAACATATATATTAAAAGCTTTGACAATAGAATATTGCTTCTTTCGGCAGCATGCTGTCAAGGAGGCCTTGTTGTTGACCTTCATCCTCCAACCCCCCACATGGTAGCCACTGAGTGTATCAACCCCATGTGGGAGAGAAGACCTGTCAAGTGTGTTGAAGTGGAGACTCACTACCTGATGTTTAATTACTTTCCAGTGTGTGTGTGACTATGGGAGGGAGGGTCGGAGGTTAATACAGACCTATAAGAGTATTCAACTACTGTACTGTGGTACCACATGGGCAAATACATGACGAATGATGATGAATCGTAAGAAGCTTGAATCTTAAATTCACAACACTCACCCATCACTTGTTGCTTGTTACAGAATCAGACGGAGGCATACTGCTTGTGAGTGACGACGTGCTTCCCCTGAGCTGGTGCCCGACCACCCTCCTGAATGAATGAGTGGGTGGGCCCCGACATCAACATGGTGGGACCGTTGCAAATCCCACCCAACGATGGATTCTCCCTCTCAGAGAGCTCTCACTTGTACGGTGAGTCCTCGTCACCTAAAGCAGTGTATTGAGATATCTGGTTCACATTAGAGTCCCACATTAGCTCCCACAGTTCAGTGCTCACACACCAGCCATGCCACACAGTAGTCACCAGCTGGTACCATTACTAAATACGAAAATGACTTCATGCATGACTTACCTGCTACTTGTAATGATGTAAAAAAAATGTGACTGTCAGGTTAATGAGTAGCTCTGACAACCTTTGCTCCCCTTGGCAATTTTCAAGCAAGTGCCAAGTAACTCTCTTCTACTTGTGCCGTGTTTAAGGGAAGGTTTTTCCATCAAAGTAGATGTAGCAAAGATGTTTAATTAGTGGGAGAGGTAGAAGCAAAGGTACAGCTACAAGCCACAGTGGGACTATTGTGATCAGAGCACAGTGTCTCTGTGAAGTCTCTGTGCTGTGACACTGAGATGGCCATGGTCCAGACCAAGTCTTCACGAGGTCAGTGTTACATACTTTACAGGTTTCATCTTACTGTATATTAATTTACAGAGAGGAATGCATTGAAAGGCTTCTGTCAGATGAGATTCTCTTGTATGGTTCATGAAATGAACCATACATTGTGAAGTAAATCTCATGTATCATGAATAGTTGTGAAAGTTAGTCATGATCAAACAATATTGTATTTGAGATTCTGTTTTTTTCCCACATTTTTCACATTCAACATTCAGGTAATTTCAAATGGGTCACCTCGTTTAGCATGGAGTTACATGTCCATTTCCAGCTGAGACGGTGTGCTGTGCTCTATGCAAGGATGTTGTTAATCATTTATGGGTTTAAAGTATATGTGCTTGTGTGGATTGCTATCCACTGTGGAACCATTATCTAAGGCTAACAAGCTTCTGCAGGAAAGCACTTGATGTAACACCATTATCCCAGATAATTTTCCCTTTGGTTTATGGGCTCCTTGTGAAATACCTCACCATGCTTTCACCATCATCTATAACCTTTCTGCAATCCCCCTTCTTTTTTGTAGATATTTTGGCCGACCAAGGGAGTCCTCTGCTGCAGGAACCAGACGTCTTACCCTTCACTAGCTATCCCAGTATGCAGTACCCATCGATGGAGCCAACCATGTCTTCCCCGCCATACTACTCCAGTCAGAACTACTACCCTCAGTACAGCGGAGAGGAGTGGTACTCACACACAGGGATGTACGAATTAAGGAAAGGACCCCTGGAGGTTACCTATGACGCTGAGATGGAGGAGGTGTCACCTGTGACGCCGGCCGTGTGCAAGAGGACCCGGCACATGTCAAAAGCTGGAAGGGTCAAAGGAGAGGAACTGTGTGTAGTGTGTGGGGACAAGGCCTCCGGATACCACTATAATGCTCTCACCTGTGAGGGATGTAAAGGTGAGAGGAGCAATTAACAACATATCAACATTGGGTTCTTGAAGTCCAAGTCGTGATTTTTGACTGCCTGTATGGTTCCTGTTGAGCAGCAGATTGATTTCTACATTATTTTTTAAGGAGAAGGGCACTAGAGCAAATTAATTTAGATATGAAGGTGTTGAGTTCATCCAAAATGCCAGAAGCCACAGGGAAACACTCACAAGAACATAACAATAATGTCAGACAACAAAAGAGAAAGCTGAATGTTACCGTGCCGCTCTCATTAAATCATTTTTATGGTATTTCTGTAAATGATTTTTGATAAGTGTATTTACCTGAGATGGATTTCAGGCTGCTTTCCATCAGCATATTATCTTTAAAGTACATTTCCTTGAAGCCTATATCGGTCTAGGAGGATGCCTACTGATTCATTAGCTGTTGACTTACAGGAGCTCAAATCTACAGCACTGTAGCAAAGGGCTGTGGTAAACCAGCAGCTGGTGAAATGTAATGCATAATCATTAATGGTTTAAGATCTTGTTAGCAACTGAACACTTGACTGGCTAAGTGACAATGATTCCACTGGTGCTGCAACTCACTTACAGTTTGTGTGTGGATGCTGACACACATTGGTGTAATGTACCTTTCTACTGTTACTACACACTTTAGTATATTACCGTTCATTGCATATTTGATGAGATGCCGACAAGGGAGAGTTAAACCATGCAAACCAAGTTATGGTGTGACCGGCACTCGGCAAATGAGGAACAAATTGAAGTGGATTTACAATAAAGAGAACAAAGGATATGTGTTGCCCTTTAAAAATCCCAAGACGCAGCTTAACTTTACAGCTATCTTATAATGGAATCGGTATATGGTGACACACAGGAAGTGGCCTTTAGCAGCTCCTCCCCATATTTTTATGACGGTGTTGGTTTGCTCTGATTTTTGCCAAACCACAGTGTGAATGGATATGAGTGTAATTCCACACTGTGAGGTTGGACAATGCCAGGAGCGCAGCCACTGGCCTTTCTTGCCGTTTGACTGAGAATAGGTTTAGGTCTACCTTGCCTGTACTTGGTTCTGCTGCCAGATTGGGTTCCCTCTCAGCTTTCCGCTGTACAATGCAGGGGGAACCTGAGCTCGGCTACGCTAATGCATGTCATTGTGTTTAATGTTGTGTGTCAGAATGTCTAATAACTGTTCCAAAGTTATTCTCTCTCTCTCTCTCTCTCTCTCACTGTGTGTGTGTGTGTGTGTGTGTGTGTGTGTGTGTGTGTGTTTGCGCTCTACTGCTCTCACTGTCTGATCCACTGCCAGGTGGGTTTGCAGGATTCTCTCTGTTATATTATTAGAACAATGTGTCACACAGCTACCATCTTCATTTTTTTCTGAATGCCCTCAGAATCGGTGAATTCCCCCTTTATGTTCAAGATAGTTGGAAACAATATTGGGCAAAATACTGTAGTCCAGCTTCATAAAATAAAGTTAGGCCCTTTCTTATTTGGTATTTTATGTTTGCTATTTTCAAACAAAATACAAAGTGTCATAGTTTTGTGTTCACTTATATTTCTGTGAGGCTCATGATACTGTTTTGCCGATCATGTTCAGGCTTCTTCAGACGGAGCATCACAAAGAATGCTGTGTACAAATGCAAGAGTGGAGGAAACTGTGAGATGGACATGTATATGCGCAGGAAATGCCAGGAGTGCCGACTAAGGAAGTGCAAGGAGATGGGCATGCTGGCGGAGTGTGAGTATCATTACTTGCCAAGAGCTTCTCTTAACTACTTGGGCTACAAGGACAGTCGTAGAAGGACAATTAAAACTCCTTTTGGGAGTAAAGAAGGGAAGGAATGTAATAATCCTAAATTCCTGTGGCTTGCTTCACACTGTCCACAAGCACATGAGAGGTAATGATTTCATTTATCCAAGCCTGTCAGCGATCACTGTGGTGAACGCTCACTCTGCGTTCTGACATGGCCTGGTGAATCTTTCTAGGGAGGGAAATGCATTTCACTCTCACACAACAGAAAGGTGCTGCTTTTGTTGCTGCTACAGGAGTGGAGCAGATAAAATGGACAGCTTATGATCCGTCTCATGGAAATACACATCGTATAATATGGGTACAGTCATGAAAATAAACTTGCTATAGATTATTTTTTGCATTGATGGCTATTTTAAGAATTTTAATTTCTACTGGAACTGTAAAAAAATAGTAGCAGAAGAAAGATTTCAGAGTATTTTTGCAATATAAAGTAAGGAAGGTTAGGGAACAATTTTTCATCTATGTGGCATTTTTGAAAGACAAAGTTTAATTGAATAAGAATATACAACCAGCAAATCAAAATGATATTCTAAGCAAAGAAGAGATACAATTTGTGTAAATGTGTAAATGTAGTCTATGTATTTCTTTCCCTGAGCAAAGCCGGCCTTTGAGGAACATTAGTTATAGGGTCTATTTAGAGCTGTCAGCTCTGAAGAGAGCAGGAGGGAGAACTGGGCTCCTGTTGCTCATAAATAGTGCAGCGAAGTTGTGATAAATATTGCAAGGTGGCAGGAATTCATGACCCTGCCTGCTGGGACAACAGTGACTGTCTGAGTTGTGTATATTTATCTGGGACAGTTTTGGATGGCAAGTCAGACGTACTCAAAGCCTCCTTTGGTCACAGTGTAAAAAGTTCATATCTTGACGGGCCCCACCCATTAGAGAAGTTGATCTCCCTCCATCTCCCCGATTCCATTATTCTCTTGAATGTCCTCGGAGGCCTTGGATAACTTTTGACAGACAGATGTTCTTCACCACTTAATGGATTTTGTATAGAAGAATTCAGAAAAAATAATTTTCTGCTCCTCATCTCAAATGTTGTTACATATTAAACCACTAAAAATGTTAAGGATTAATGAGTTGCTACCCATCCATCCATCCAGCCATCTATCCATCTAATTTCTAGCTGCTTATCCCTCTCGGGTCCAGCAGTATTCTCCCCAACATGTCCTTGCTTTACCCCAAGGTTTCATACCAGTCAAGCATCTCTGGAACACAAAAGGAGGTGCCCAGGAGGCATCTTTACCTGGCCTTAACCACCTCATTACGCTCCTTGAAATGTGCAGGAGCAGTGGCCTGATACTGAGGTCTTCTCAAGTTGCCAAACTTCTTACCCCATCACTCAAAGTGACTTGTGTGACTCTGCCAATCAACCTTTGCAGCAATCTTGACTTGGCTTCTTGAATACACAATCTAATTTTTGTTTGCTCATGACAGAGTTTATAACCAGGTAAGAGTCAGAACGAAGAGCGACCAGTAGATTGAAATTTTGTCTTGTGGCTTTGCTCTGTCTTCACCATAGTCACCATAGTCTCATTACTGCAGCTGATTTTCCTAAAAAAAAATCTCATGATCTCATAATCCTTCAGACCCCATTTGGGGCAGAGGCTCGCCATCTCGACTCTGTCAACACTGAGCCGCAAAACAGAAGGACAACATCATCTGCAAACAGCAGAGAGCATGCTGTAATGTCACCAAACTGGACACACTCCAGACTACAACAGCACCTAGATATCCTGCCCATGAACCATGAACCTCAAAAACAGGATATACCCAGACATAATACAAGAATGCGAACACAGCTAGGATGAGTTAGTCATTGGTAACTGGAATATAAACATTGGTGGGGTTATGTAAATGCATCCTGGTGACAACTAAAACACGCTAAGAAAACTGTTTTGTCAGTTGTGGAATGTGAATAGTGTGGATTACTAACATGGATGGATGATGTTACAGTTGTTTTTATGTCTAATGTCAAGATATCAGTGGCTTAAAAATACAGAATTACAGTTAGAGTCCAAAAATTCACCAGTTATTCCATGCACTCACTAATATTAAGGATAAATCACATTGATAAATGATAAATGCATCTCTATTATGGATGCATTATAAATAAAATGTATTCCCATGCTGAATGTGCCACTGCATGGAGTCACTGTTGAATAAACAGCAGTGGAGTATTTAACACACCGTGTGAAACCCTCATCGCTGCTGGCAGGTCTGCTGACAGAGATCCAGTGTAAATCTAAAAGGCTGCGGAAGAACACCAAGGCCTCCCCAGCAGAGTCCACAGGCGACGAGACAGAAGCGGCTGACAACGGAGACAACAAACAGGTCACCTCTACAACCAAACTGCCCAAGGTAACCCCAACCTCTCTACTGTAACACACACAGTGTGTGTAGTAATCAAGTCAGTACTTTCCCTTGAACATTTCCAATTTTTCTCAATTTGTTTTGACGTATTTTTTTCCCCTCATTTTCAAGATTCATGCCCACAAAACAGTTAACACAACGGTTGAAGCAGGCTCTGATTTTGAAAAATAACCCAAACACAACAAATGAAGTGTTGCTTTCTTTTCAAACTTCTTTTCAGATAACATCTTAACTGAGGCCAATGCATGATGTTTCAACCACAGGCTGAAACATTGTGCTTTACAAATAAATAGAACTATATTTATTTTTCTCAATTTCTCAATGGAACATTTTTTCACATGTTACGAGTGATACAGTAAAGAAGTAGATAATAAATCACACGGGGGACAAGTCCCCCCCAATATTTATAAATTATAATATATATTACTTTGGCACCCCTCTTGTCCCCCCCAATGTCTAAGGGAAATCTGCGCCACTGCCCTATAGCATCTGCACTCTATAAATATTGCATACACACTCACAATGACCACCACTTTACAAACTGTGAAAAAAAACTTGCATCACTAACTGACATATTGTTGTTTTTAATTTAGGAGAAAGTTGAACTCACACAAGAGCAGCAGACACTGTTGAATTTCATTGTTGATGCTTACAACAAACACCGAATTCCTCAGGATATGGCCAAAAAACTGGTATGTTACTCTCCACATCACTGAAAATTTCAGGTTTCTTCAAATGACTTGTGCTGCTGGCATTAGAGGATCAAGGAAATAACCATTTGAAAACTTGCAACAGGGCCCATATGCATGAAGTCAATAAAGACAGACATAAAACTGGGCTTCCTTTACATGATCACCTACTCTGTCCATTTATGAATAGTCAGCACAGCTAGTCTTAGAAATTTAATGCCCATAAACCATCTGTGTATAGCTGTCAAAACTGTGAAGGAAAAAGTTATCTGCACAAGCTTTAAAGTAAGCCAACTTTGTCCTACCTGATATTAACAGGAATAGTAAAGTGCACCACTGTTCCAGTAGCATGACCCACTGCTGGTGGAGCTTATGCAACTTGGCCTATCAGCCAGTCTTGTCTCAGTCAGTCCAATTTGTCCCAGTGCTGTGTGCTCATGTTATCTCCCCAGCTACAAGAGCAGTTCAACACAGAGGAAAACTTCATCCTCCTGACAGAAATGGCAACAAGTCATGTGCAAGTTCTGGTGGAGTTTACCAAAAATATTCCAGGTATTGTATCCTAGCTTATCTCTCAGAGTGGATCATAGTTCATTGCTTCACCAAAGGACATTCACGATTACAAGGCCATGTGCAGTGATACAGAGAGTGTCCCATAAAAGTACAATGTTCAATAACACTATGTGAGCAAAGATACTGATAACGGCATATCAATGAGGAAACAAATTGGCTTAATATTATTCTCATGTCATTGCTCACCCTGTTGGCAAGGGATATAATGAGTGGTATGGTGCCTCTGCTAGGCTTTCTGACTCTGGATCATGAAGATCAGATTGCCCTGCTGAAGGGCTCGGCTGTGGAAGCCATGTTCCTGCGTTCGGCTCAAGTCTTCACCAGGAAGATGCCCCAGGGACACACAGAGCTGCTGGAGGAGAGGATACGCAGGAGTGGTACGGCAGCACACAGCACCTAAAATATTACCACCGCACATCTGATCAAACACGCGTCCACCAGCACAAATCAGTGTAATCATTTGATAATGTTATGGAGGTGTGATCTGAACTTTCCTCTCCTCGTTCATGACCTTCAAAAGAATCTGTCCTTTTTTCGACACACACACACACACACACACACACACACACACACACACACAGCAGCAGCATGACATTTTGTAGATCCGTCTGCAGCCAAGCAGGCAAAGTCTAGTCAGGTCTAATATGAATAATGGATCTGCCTGATCTGTGTGATGCAGCTGGGCAATGTGTGCTAACTTGGTGATCTCAGGCTGGGTGTAGGTTACACAGGCAAACAGACCCCCACTGGCTACAGTTTCATGCTGTTTTGGCACGTGTGTGAGCATACTGGTAAAAGAGAAACATTAGAGTGAAGTCTCCAACGACACCTTGACAAAGTAGACGCAATGAGTCTACTCTGGATTAATATAGAATTAAAATATTTTTAGTATTCTGTTGTGAATATAGTTCATCCATGCATTCATTTCTCCCTGTCATCTAATATATGATTTCAAATGATTGAAAATAGTTCACTGTCTGGTGGTCTTAATAATTATTTATATGTATTTGAGGTGTCATCACATCAAGCCAGGTTGGACAGTTAAATGGACGGTGGCAGAGATGGCAGGAGTGTGTGTGCGTCACAGGGTCCCTCAGCGTGCGCGGTGGGGATGAGAGATATTCACACTAAAGGCCAGTCTGGGAGAATAGAGAGCAAAGCTGTCTGAAGAGACCATTGTTCCTTATCAAAACATCAAGAGCGCTTTTGTCCACTTCTCTCCCTCTGAGTCCCACTGGCATTTCTGAATGCTTGAGGGGCTCGATGACGGGTCTGAGGCGACAGGCTCCCTCCTGCGACTTTGAAAGTGGAGTCGGTTGTCCAGTTGCAGGGGAAAAGACCAAACTGAATGAAACCTTTGAAATGAATAAAGAGAACACGCTGTGGTTTGATTGCAGTTAATTTTCTAATATTCCCATCCCTATCATTTAGTGAATCGTTATGCAAAGATGGAGAGCATTACAGTTCACCTCTAATTGCAGAGATCTACTGATACTGTACCTCTAACATTACTCAGACTGTGATAATTCTAGGCTTACCAGATGTTTTGGCTCATTAGCGATGAATGAAGCAGATTAATTTGCTGGAAGATTTTATTTTTACCATGTTAACAGTATAAAGACTCTAAAACCAGGCTGCCAGTTCACCAGTTAACACTCAAGGTTCATCAAGACACAAACAAATCATAAAAAGCACTGATCAACACTGAGTTATGACGCTCCACAATCAAAACAATGACAATAATTTTTAGTAACAGTCAAACAGTGCACCATCATACACAGTAAGTTTTGTTTTTGTGCTTGCTAACTGCAAGTTTCATGGATATATCTTGATGAATAACAGTAAAGAAAAATGTACTTCATATTCTTTCTTATAAGAGTGAGATACCAATGATGAATATTAAAGCTTTCCTCAGTTTCTAAAACTGCAATTCATTTTCACAAAACTCTCCTCTGAACAACAAAACACCAAAGGAAATTCTTACAAAAGGAAATGTTAAAAACATGTTTTTTGACAAGAACAGTATGCACAGTACACTGTTGTGACAGATGATCGAGTAATTTCTCTGCTCAAATATAAAGCAAACACACAAAAGCAAAAACAAAACACATCATGCATTTAAGCCATTTCAGTTGTTTTTGTAATTTACCCCATGTGAGCATTTAAAAACACAAAATTCATAGGATAAGTTAAACATGAGTCAAGATATTTCAGTAAGCATGGGAGTGGTAAGCAGGGTTTTCCAATCAGCTGACTGGCCATGCAAATGCCATTTCAGACATTTTTTGAATGTTTATTTATTTTCTGTTCCTGTTCTATGAATAGGCACTGAACTCTGTAACTGCCCTGTAAATAACAGCGCTAACAGAGTGTGACCCTGTTTGTAGTTGTGCTGTAATTTAGAAATTAAACATTCACTAACACACCACCTTTTTGTGTCATTACAGTGGCCTGTTAGGTTTTTCATGTTATCTCTGAGCCAAGTTTCCTTCATCGTTTTTTCCCCAGGAGAGCTGGCCTGTCTGTAATCACCACAAATAATTACAGAAATGATTGTAATGCCATTTTCCCTGCTCACACACTGTCAGCCATTTTCCACTTTTTCAATGAATTCTTTCACTTCTTCACAGAGCACAAACATATTATGTGACATGTCATGACCAGTCGGTTTAATGCCGCAAATTCTTGTCTGTCATTTCTGCAGGTATATCTGAGGAATTCATGACGCCCATGTTCAACTTCTACAAAAGTATTTGTAACCTTCAGATGATGCAGGAGGAACAGGCTCTGCTCACCGCCATAACCATCCTGACACCAGGTGAGCCAGAAACAACAACTGTCCCTGATCCATCATCCAGCTATTCACTCACAACATCACATTTAATCACATTTAATCACAAATTTATTTTACTTTCAACAAAACATTTTTTTTTTTGAGTGCAGTGGTGATAGTTTTGCAAATCTATCTCTGTTTGATTGCATAATAAGAGAACAAAAAGCACTGCATGTATTTATGTTTCCTAAATAAACATGCAGCATGGTTTATACCGAAAATCACTGATTTATCATCACTGATTTGGAAGTATGAACAGGCCATATTAACTGCAGCAGTTAAAAAAATACTCAAATCCTCAACTTAAGAAAAATACTGAATGTCCTGCATTCAGAATGTTACATTAATGCAATTTTAGCAGTAAAATATCATGTACAGCAACAGAAGTCATTATGAAGAATGGTTAGTTTGAGAGTAAATTATTAAATTATTGATATTTCACCTGTAAGAAATATTGTTGTGGCTGTATCTGCTCCATACTGTTGGCTAATGTTAACTGACAATGCATCATATTTTATGAGTGTATCATGTGTTTTGCATGTATTCAGGTACCATGTAACTACAGCTGTTAGATAAATGTAGAGAAGTAAAAGTACAGTGTTTCCCTTTGAAATGTAGTGGAGTAAAAGCGGAAACACTCAGTGCCAGTACCTCAAAGCTGGACTTAGACTAAGTACAGAATTTAAGTAAATGTACTTAAATACACTTGGCCTTACATTAGAACTCTCACTCTCTTTTTCCTGACTGCCTTGTTTGCCCCATTCCCCTGCAGATCGGCCTTATGTAAAGGATCAGCGGGCTGTCGAGAGGCTTCAGGAGCCCGTGCTGGATGTGCTGAGGAAGTTATGTGCCCTGCAGCATCCACAGGAGCCGCAGTACTTTGCTCGCCTTCTGGGACGACTGACTGAGCTGAGGACACTCAACCACCACCACGCAGAAATGCTCACATCATGGCGAATGAGTGACCACAAATTCACCCCACTGCTCTGTGAAATCTGGGATGTACAGTGACATACCAGGAAAAAGGCAGCATGGGGTGGATAGGAGATGATAAAATGAACATTTAAACTTGTAACAAAAAGTCATGGTCCAACTGCAGCCTCTATTTATATTGGATTACATAAGGCATTAGGTTCAAGAATGGCCTGACATGTAGACTTGTAATGTTAAACTCCTGCACAAACTGCCTCTTATGTTGCCTGACTTCAACAACAGTGAAATGTTAACAGTAAGGCATTATACATGTATTGACTCAGTGGCCAATATTGTTTCTGTTTATTCTATCAATGATTTTTTTTCCTGGTTCATCAGTTTCTCTGTTTTCTATCTGGTTCAGTCAAACCAAATTTGTCTCATTGTAGAGACACCGCACTTGATATGGTGGAGTTCTCAACACCAGGACAAATGAAATGGCTGCGATTTGGGAAATATTATTTTCATAGCATTCATCGTATCAAAAATATTGAAACCCCATCATAATTAATCTGAAATGTATGAACTGAAACTGAAACCAATTCAAAGTAAGCATGGTGGTTATTATAAAAGGAGTAGCATAAAGTAGTAGTCTTATTAATAGGAAATGTGTGGGAATTTATTCATTATTTGTCTGTTTGAAGGCAACCACTCTTCACAGCATAGTGACTTTATATGTCTGAGTGATGAATACACCCTCAGTTAAAAAAAAGACCACTTAAAAGATTTTTGTTGCACACAATGTGGTGTATAATTGGACTAAAAAGACAAAAGAAACAGACCAGATGCCCTGATTTTAATACCTAAGAATATTTTCATTCGTTCAAAAGTGTATTACTTTATTTAGACTACTCTGAAATTACAGTCAACATCAAGACAACTATAATCCACAATATAAAGGTTTCATACATGTAACATAAAACACAATCCACATGAGCATGACATACCTGTAAATCTCATGTTCTCACAACTGACAATATATAGGTAAATTATATATTATTTACATGCCATACATGCCTCAGTGTCATTCTAACAAAGTGTGATAATAGATTATTTGATTATTGAATCCAAATTCTAAAGATAAAGGAAATGTATCTGTCAGGCAAAACAATTTAATCACTCAATAGCTTTGATTTATAGACACAAATATTCCACTTTGTTAAAAGTACAATTTTCTTTTGGAAAATTGTACTTTTTGGGTGGGAATTGGTGGCCCTTACAGACTAAGAAAAATGCCAATAATTATGTCACAGCGCCATCTTGTGGAGTAATTTGGCAACATACATTTTACATTTGAGGAATCCAAAAGTATGGAGAGGAGTGATTGCAACTGTAGTGTAGTGACCACAAATTCAAGGACAGAACCTACTGATTACAACACTAACAAAGACCTCAAGACTAACAAAGCAAACAATGTTGGATTTATTCTATTTTTTTTTTTTTTTTTTTTTTTTTCCAAACATGGCACAATGGAGGGTTCAGCAATAAGAAATGAGTTCAGTCCTGGGTTGTGGAAGCGGTGGGTGGCTCTGCTTCAGGGTACACCAGGAAACCAGAAAAAGTGGTGTATCTTCCCTGATTGCTATACACAGCATAGCGCTCATCCTGCTGACTGTACAGCCACACACTGTCCCCCTGGTGCAGAGACAGCAGCAGGCTCTGACTCTGCATCTCCCGCCGCTTCGACGTATCCTCATCAAACACCATGGCCTGCACCTCGCCGTGCCCAGTCATCAGCTTCACAGACACAGCCTTGCGAGGGTGCTTCCCCACAGTGAAGGCAAAGTAGTACGCCCCGGGGAAGTGGCAGGTGAACACCCCTGAGCTTTTGTTGAAGTGGCCCCCGATGTTCACATACTCCACATCAAAGGTCAGCGGCTGCTTTTCCTGCTGCCTGCCGCTCTGTCCCAGGGCTGTGGATGTCCGTGCCACTGAGAAGGCGGACCGCGGCTGCTCTGAAGTCTGACTGCTCACCCAGCTGTATTGTTGATCAGCCTGAGGGGGACAGTTCAGGTACGACAGCCCTGGTAGGGACAGGTGGTTGCTGATATAGCTGGTTGTGGAAATTTCAGGATAGACAAGGTAACCAGAGAAGGTGATATAAGGGCCGGCGTTGCTGTACAGAGCATACTGTGGACTGTCCTGCAAAAGCAGCCACACCGTGTCCATTGCCTTCAAACTGATCATTATGCTTTGGCTTTGAACTTTTCTTCCTTTCTTGCGGTAGTCATCATATGCTATGGCATGCACCTCCTCCCCATTCTTTACCAGTATGACAGAGAGCATTTTCTTTGGAAACTTCCCCACGGAGTAGGAGAAATAGTAGGCACCAGGGATGCGGCAGCGAAAGTGACCAGTGTCTGGGTTGAAATCCCCTCCCATGTTGACCAAGAGCCTGTTGAAGGTCACTATTTTCTGGTTGCCTCCCACGATGCTGTTGGTTCGTGTGGCAGAGAAAGCAGAGCGGAGACCTGTCGTTACTGGGGGGATGTTGAGGGGCATAACTGATCCAAAGTAGGTAATCATGCCGAATAAACACACCAGGTAGCAGGATCTGCTCCACTGGGCTGCCTCACCAGGAAGATAACACACACACACACACACACACACACACACACACACACACACACACACACACACACACATTAAGAAATTACACTTACAGATGACACAGCAAACTGAAAGACTGAGTATAAATCAGCTGGATTTTTTTTTTTTTTTATTGTATTAATTTGCTGCAAAGAACAAAAAAATCCATCTTCATCAAAGCGAGATACACCAGTTTGATTGAGTCTTGTGTGTATCAGACTAAGATTAATACATAATGCCACTGTGTTATAGGCTGGCTGATACACCACAAGTGGATGAGGAAATCTGGCTGAGCCCTGTCGGGATAGATCCCGCCACTCAAATCAAACACTCAGTGGAAGCAACAGCCCCTCTAATTCAGCTGATATTGTCTGTTCTCTCTGTGCACTGAGAGAATGGACTCGATTAGGCGCTGGTTCATCTGTTCCTGTGTGTGCACACAATGGAAAATTTTGAAAGGTTGGTGCGGTAGGGCATGGCAGTCAAGAGCAGTTAGGAACTGAGTTCATATCAGAGGAGAATCTAAAATATACCACAGCAATGTGTACATGAAACATTATAACTATGGGAGCATGAGCTAGCCTTTGTAATGAGTTAGACTAATTACACTGTTAATAACAGAAATACCTTTTCATAAGTTCCAAATGGTGTTATTTGTTTAAATTCTTGTAAAGCATAATTAAAATATGTGCAAATTCTCTTAGAAAAGTCATATAACATTGTGTGTTTTAAACTGAAATAGTAAAGGATACTAAATTGACAACTTTTTTTTTTTTTTTTTTTTTTAATTTAAGATATACTCTGAGAAGTAGGTGGCTCTAAAACCCCACTAAGGTGCAAGTGACTGTTCTGAGGAGCTTCTGTGATCATGACTAAATGATGGGAAGTCTTACACCTGTAAAGGAAATATAAATGAGCAGTAATTATAGGCTTGAATTTTACACCTAGTTGTTTTCCCCCGCTGCCTGTAATATACATATTTTACAAAACAATAATGATAGGTATTTGATGTTTAACTCAGTTAGTGATTTGTCAAAGGAGCATGACAGCTGTGTCATGGTTAGTAGATGAGGAGCTGGCAACAGAATAGTTTCATAGTCCCTGACTCACCTTTGGGTTAAAGTTAGCAAAGGACATTCGTCAAATGATGCATGGTGCATTACATCTCCTTACTGATGAGCATTATTTTCCAGAGTGTGACAAACAAATGCAAAATCAAACTCAAAATCAATGAGGCAGAACACTGAGATGGATGTGAATAGAAATAGATCAGACAGAGGAGATATTGTGGCATTATCACATGATGATACCACAAGATTCTCAAGATTCTCTGCTTTCTGCTGATGAAAAGGTTACTAGTGAAAAGACAGGTAAAAATCACACACCAATTTCTTATTCCCTCTTGGATGCTACCTACAAGCCATGCTCAAGGACTTCACCCTCCAAAAAAAAAAACTTAAACCTACCTGTTTGGCTTTGTCGGTGCAGATACTGCATGCCTGTAGTCAGCTTGTCTTCTTCTCCCTGGTCAACCTTTTCGTTAAGTTCCTGTGACTTCACAGTGCAGTGCTGTTGATGTCCACCTAACAAGCCTAATACCCAATGGGACGATGCTTTTGTCCATGGAGTTATGTCAAGAGGAGGAGCTCAAAAATCCCTCTCCACACCACAGCCTCCATTCAGCGTGAACTGCAGGACATGCAGCCTTGGAAGCTTATTGGCCTGTAGAGGCATGATTTCCAATTTGTCTCATGTTTTGTCTGAAATGGGCGGATATGGAACGGAATGTCCCCTTCTTCAAGTTGTAGACTAAATTAACTGTTCAATTTATATCAACAGGATGAAAGCAGGTTTCAGAAATAAGAAAAAGACAGATACTCTCCCATGTTATTACGTCAATAGCCAAGAAAGTGTATTACTCTTGCAGCTAACCCATAAATTCCTGAAGGCCACAGTGCACTCTTCATTGTTCTCTGATGTACTGCAATAACAGACTGTTATACAATACCAAATAACATAAGGATTGAATGCTGTCCACACACACCTTCACACAATCTCTCTCTCTCTCTCTCTCTCTCTCTCTCTCTCTCACACACACACACACACACACACACACACACACACACACACACACACACACAATAAATAAATCCTTCAAAGTGTCAGATTCATTGTGAGACAGGCCTGTTATTAAAGTAGTGTAGAATAAAACTAGAATAGCATACAATTGAATTGGGTAGACGCGTGGGAAATGCTACTTTATTCTCATTATTTTTTTTACTTAAACATACATTTGCATATTAATTTAATTTCTGAGTCAAGTGCCTGTGCATTTTCCCAGTCGGGCCAGGGTTTTGGTTTTAACCTATCAGCTACATTCCGGTCCTTCCATCTAGTGTCATGACGCAAAAAAACGGAAGACGTAGCCTCTGTGCTGTCAATGCCAACGAAAGAGAAGAAGCATTGAGAGTCACAGCTAAAGCCCGCATTTAAGACAAGATGGCAGGACTGCCCCGCAGGATCCTTAAGGTAATCATTACACACTTAACACATCAGCATACATAATTTTTTATTATTATTATTATATACAGCGTGAACTACAAATGCCAAGCTGGTGCGCCCTGTTAGCAGTTTTGTCTGCTGATAGCCTGCTTGCTAGTTTTGCGCTTGCTAAAGTTACTTCCGTTTCGTCCGCTCCTAGCTACACCGAAAAAGGGTGGGTTAAAAATACATCAACGCTTTGTAAAGATGGCGGAGAAATGTGGCGTGTGCCGGGGTAATCTTTTCCAAACGCATCCGTCAAGCACAGTTTTGGTTATTTCTTGCTGCCCCTAATCAGATCGGAGGCTCTCGGAGTGGCTAGCTAACTGTGCTAGCCTGACAGCCCGGTTGGAACTGACTGATGAAAACAGCATCACTCTACAGCTAGCGGGCTAACGTTAGCTAGCCTGCTAGCCCGGCTACTCCCTCCTTAGTATTGTACTTTTCAGTAAGCCTCTACAGGATCAACACCGTTTACCCCTATAGCCTTTTCAGTCGATATGTTTACATTTCAATATACTCTACTTTTGTCTAAGTGAGCACCTGGTTACCAAGCAAATGTTAGCGCCTAGCAAAGCAAAAATGATGAAAGGCTTGCTACTTGGCCAGCGCACAGTATAAGTGCAGACTTTGCCGCAAGGCCTTGGCTTTGTGGGCCATCCGTAGCAAGTAACATTAGCCAGCTAGCCACACAAGTGGGACTGGCAGCTGGCTTAGCAGGCTAACCATGCTGACGATGATGATGATAGCAAATAGTTGCATCCATCCACTGGCTTGAAATGATGGGATTCACTCCCGGATAGTGGCGCCTGGCAGCTGTCCGCCCTTTGCTTTATAATTGCTGAAAATCATCACATTTTCTCGCTAATCTGTGTTTAGTTAATAGAAAAATACCAATATTGTCTTCACCACCCAAATACCAAAGCATAGTATCATGAGTTAAAGGTATCTGTCTCTCTTAAATAGTTAGAGAAAAAAAAGTATATCCACAGGAGTAAAAGACTTAACCATTGCCTGTGTCTACAGCCTTCAAAGGAAACTATGTAAATCCATTATAGCTGCTTTTATTTTAAAGATAGATGCATTAGTTTAGAGCAACTGGGATGTTTTGCACCTAACAACATGCAGACACTTCCACCTGATTGCATTGTGTTATTGTCTGTTTTAATTCCTCTTTAATGTGCTCGGGCCCTGCAGACATCAGTCATAAAAGACAACCCTTTCCTTGGAAAATACTTAATTGAAAGCCACATTGCACTGTTTTCTTTTGGGAGCTATATTAATGGCGTATGACTATGTGTATATATTTGTAGATAAGACCCTTGCTAGTGAGCACTGTGAATAATTTCCCATGTGATTGCTGTTACAGCTGAGTTGGCCTACCCTGTGTTGAGTTTTATCATGCAAATCTTTACATGGATGCAGTCTAAAAGTGACGGCGGAGGCTCACAGGTGGTTGAGGGAACAGACCACAGAGCAGACAGAGCGTAGTTGGTGGGAAAAGGTGGGAGTGCTGGGAACAGTTCTCAGTGGACGTAGCCCTGAGCCCTCTGAGCATGCAACTGGGATCTGGAGCCCCTCTGCCGTCTGTGTTTTCACTGCATGGTTTTGTCTGTGGGTTATCTGAAACATTTCAGGAATTTCGCTCCACTTGCATTCCAGGAAAAAAAAGCAACTGGAAAAACAACTGTGGCGGCTGTAAGCCCATGATTTTTGATGAGTCTGTTTTTTTCTTACGTACACAATCAATAAAGCTGTTTTTATTTGTGACGGAATATGCCTTATTGTTATGTCCATAATAACGGTAATAGGGCCTGTCGTCTCAATGCAATTGCAGTGCTGTTGGATTGTGGTACATTTACACATGCACAAGGAAAGGCTGAAATAGATTAATAATGATAATAAAAAAAAAAATAACAATCTGCATCAAATCCCAGCGTTATAGCCACGGTATCAGCTCTGTTATAGTAGTTTATCGCTGCTGAGATGACAAGAGTTGGGAGGGAAAACGCAGTTCTCAAATTGCTTGCACAGCAGTGGGCCAGTCTGCAGCTTTCTCGTACACGGCGTCTCTCAGGTGTGTCACTCAAGTCTGCCCCATGCGTACCGTGGGCCGTATCAGATACCTGCTCCTCTGTCAACGCGAAGGTGTGTGTTTCTGTAGGTCACTTGGCTGTCACCATGATCTGGAAGTAATGTTACTGCAGTGGTTGATGAGGAGTAATAGTCTCCTGTGGTGTGGGGACTGGCCCGGTGTCACCTCTAAAAGCCAGTTACGTACTGCGGAGAGAGTTTTCAGATATTCAGCTTTGCCCCACTATTGCAGTTTAAAGCCACCCTCCCCTCTATGGAAAAGGATAAAAGCCAGGCAGACTACAGTCCACCTCCTGGCAACCAGTCTCTATTGTTAGCATAATAATGACTCACAACAGTTTGCAGCCCAAAGGCGTAGGCCAGGGCACTTGTATTTTTTTTCCCCATAAAATTAATAATCATGTTACAATTAAGTCAATAGGACATCAAATGAAAATTTTGGATAAGACTGATATCCTGATTCTGTATCCTGATTCAACTTGACGACTTTACCTCGGGAATGAAATGATCAGATCACCTTTTTTTTCAGAGAGGAAAATTGAGGATGTCGAAATAAAACAGTCTTGATTTTGTAGGAGAGTATCTACTAAAACATTGCCTCTGCTCTCCCAGACTGTCTTTTCCTCTTGTGGCGCTGATTCCTTCATTTCAGTCAGTGGTACTAGACAACAATTTAGTAGCAGCAGTATTTTTGTCCAGGGTGATGTGCAGAGTGTGTTTCATATTGAAATTTGATGTTGTCTGTTTGTTTTGTAGATAGAAGTACAAAATGCTATATTAAGTCATAAAGGAGTCTATATCAGGCAATCCAGTTTGCCTGTAACAGTAAGATTGTAACCATTTCCACACACAGCCAAACTGTAAATGAGGTAAGGGTTGGTAGCTAGTTCTTTTCAGGGTTATGCAATAAACAAGATGCTGTGTCTATCAGGACACCAGGATAATGACAGAAGATGAGGACTCCTTTCAGCAGATCTAACAGCTGTGGCTCTTTATTGTGGCACTCAGTGTTGTAACAGTTTCTGAAATTACAACAATAAACCATGTTATATCTAACTGTCTTCTAATATCACAAACAGAGAAAATATACACATTATCCTCTGTGCATAAAAACCACAATAATACATAACAAATCAACATCCATACATTTCACCATAAACATGAGTAATTCAACCGAATAACACCCTCTACTGGTTAAAATAAACGCTAAGTAAACACCCATGCATGGCTCACATGTCGGCTCCCTCGCCGAGTAATTAGCATAAAATATCTCCATATAAAAAACGGCACTTACTTTCTGCATCCACTTTAACACTTGGAGCACCATAACAAGTCCAATCCCAAACAAAACACACCTTGCAACAGGTAAAAAACACACAGGTAAGCCCTACAGGTGTGAGGTGAAAAAACGGAGACAGGAGAAAAGTCCGTTGACTCTGCCGCTGCTAATTAACTCTGCCGAGTGATAACGTCAATTCACTTAACAAGAAAGACGGAAAATATAAACACTTCCTCTGAAACCCTTCAAAATAAAAGCCTTTTATACAGCCGCCCCCAAATGTGCATAGCACATTTGAATCAAATAAAAGGCTCAAACAGTCTTAGAGAGTCTCGAACTTGGAGGAGGATCTTCCTCACCAGATGGAAGAGCTGGTAACATTACCAACCGGGCTACAGGCCGTGTGAAGATGTGTCCCTTAATGTTGACATCAGCTGATCTGATGCACCCATCATCACTGCGATGGACCTTGACCACACGCCCTACTGGCCACTGGGCCCGTGGTAGCTGTGGCTCCACCAACATGATGACTGCTTTGTCTTGCAGGTCGGGGGGAGAGGACTGCCATTTCTGTCTTGTCTGTAGACCAGGTAGGTATTCCCTTATGAACCTAGACCAGAACTGATCCGCTAGGATCTGTGAATGTCGCCAGCGCCTGCGGCTCAAGATCTCAGTCTCTGGGTACACTACTTGAGGGAGTGAACCATCGGGCCGCCCCATCAGCAAACTGTTTGGTGTCACAGGGTCAATGTCTGCGATGTCAGCCGATACAAAGCCCAATGGCTTCGAGTTGAGGATGGCCTCAACTTCAAGAAGCACAGTGAGGAGCACCTCTTCAGGGACTGGTTGAGATCCAACACATGTGTAGAGTGCTGACTTAACAGACCGGACTTCCCGTTCCCACACTCCACCAAAATGGGGAGCAGCAGGAGGGTTGAAGTGGAACTTGATCTTCTGACGGGCGAGCTGTTGCTGCAACACTGGGACCATACTCTCAAAGGCTTCTCTGAGTTCCCGTTCAGCTCCCTTGAAATTAGTTCCTTGGTCTGACCACAGTTCCGCAGGAGTCCCTCTTCTGGCGACAAACCGCCTCAAAGCCATCAAGTAGGCGTCGGAGTCCATATTCCGGAGAAGGTCCAAATGTACTGCTCTGGTAGTTAAGCACTTAAAGATGATACCCCAGCGTTTCTCCTGGCGTCTGCCTATCTTCACCATCATAGGCCCAAAACAATCCACGCCAGTGGAGTAAAAAGCTGGTTTGTGCAGTCTGAGGCGAGCAGCAGGAAGATCAGACATCTTGGGAATAGAAGGCTGACCCCTCCAACGTTGACATTCTGCACAAGCCCGTTGATGCTTTCGGACGGCCTCTCGCCCACGGATGATCCAGTACGACCTCCGCAACTCATCGAAAACTCGCTCAGGGCCAGGATGATGCATATCACTGTCGAACTTCTGGATGAGAAGATGGACAACTGGATGAGCTGCATCAAGGACAACAGGATGTAGAGATAAGTCTAGGTCTTCCAACCGTCTGAGTCGACCACCCACTCTTATCAAACCAGAGGTCTGGTCCAGGACAGGAGCTAAGGTGAGTAGGCGACTTGAGGGCGACACTGATTTCCCCGCTGCAAGCAACTTATAGTCCTCAGGAAAGGACTCTTTCTGAGCTCGCTGCAGGACTCTGGTTTCAGCTTGCTGATATTCATCAGCCGTTGGTGGGGTACTGGAGGAGGTTGCTCCCTGGAGCTCTTTGGCAGTGGCCTCCATGAGTTCTTGCCAGGAACTATACTTCATGTCACCTGGGCCATCGCCTGTAGCTGAAGTGACTGTAGCTCCACAAAAGGCAGTTTTACGGAGCTCGACTTGATCCTCTGGAGGTTCAGGCTTGGGCCTTTCTGGCCAGTTGTCTGGGCTTTGCAGAAGGAAGGGGGGTCCCTGGGACCACCTGTTGGGATCCTTAAGCTCTTCTAGAGTTTTACCTCTAGTTAGGTCATCTGCAGGATTTTGGTCCGAGTCCACGTAACGCCAGGTGCAGTTCTCGGTCAGTTCCTGGATCTCTGCCACCCTTGCCCCGACGAAGACCTTGTAGCGACAAGACTGGGAATGGAGCCAAGTGAGCACGGTGGTAGAGTCAGACCATAAGATGGTGTGGGCCACTTCCAAGGTGAGTTCCTTTATGAGGAGACTTGCCAGTTGTGCTGCTATAAGAGCTGCACACAGTTCCAGGCGTGGAACAGAGTGCACACGTTTAGGAGCCACTCTGGAACGAGCAAGGATGAAGGAAAGATGAACCTGGCCCTCTTTGGTCTCTGTCCTCAGGTAGGCCACGGCTCCATAAGCCTGTTCTGAAGCGTCAGCGAAGACGTGCACTTCACGAGTGACAGCCTCAGGGTCAAAGTCTGGGGGCACATATGCCCGAGGGAAGCTAAGGAGAGGTAAGAACTGGAGCTCATCCTCCCAGTTGGACCAGGCTTGAAGCAGCGCTGCAGGTAAGTTCGGGTCATCCCAGCCTCGCTGCTTATCCCACAGTTGTCGGATGATGAGCTTCGCCCTGGTGGAGAAAGGTAGGAGGTAACCTAAAGGGTCGTACTGGGAAGCCAGGACCCTGTAGATATTCCTAAGGGTAGGGGTGTCATAGGACACTGGCCTATGCTTGTAGCTCAGGGAGTCTCTCTCCCAGTTCCAACTGAGACCAAGGGTCGATTCCTGGGGGTTGACCCTGTCTAAGGCCAACCACAGGTCCAGGCTCTGAGATCTGGCATCCTGGGGCAAATGATCCAGAACCCTCGGCTCATTGCAGGCCCATTGTCGCATCTCAAAGCCTGCAGAGAACAGAAGGTCTCTAAGGCGATCCACCAGCTGCTTGGCTTCATCTGGTGTACGCACACTCTGGAGGCAGTTGTCGACGTAAAAGCACTGTTCAACTGAGAACCTCAGGATGTCATCAGGCTGGCAGTGATCAACAACATGGCGCTGCAGTGCATATGTCGCGCAGCAGGGGCTGCAGGTTGTGCCAAAGGGCAGGACCTGCCACTCAAATACTCTCGGGGGCTCATCCACCTTCAGGTCACGCCACAGGAACCTCAAAAGGGGACGATCTTCTGGAAGGAGGAGGACCTGATGAAACATCCCCTTGATGTCTCCACTTACAGCAATGCGATGCTCCCGGAATCTCAGTAACACACCCACCAAGGAAGCTCCAAGTGTGGGGCCAGGAAGTAGGTACTGGTTCAGAGTCTGCCTAAGGTACTGGTGAGAGCAGTTGAAAACGAGCCGATGTTTACCGTTATGGGCGACCAGGTGATGTGGAATGTACCAACACTCCTCTGGCGGTTTCTCCTGGTTGACCTCCTGCACAGCACCTGCTCCTATGAGTTTCTGCATTTCCGCTTGATAGATCTCTGCTCTCTCAGGATCTTTCAGGAGGCGCCGCTCAGTACTCCGTAATAGAGCCATGACTGACTCCTTAGGTGCACACAGGGGGGGCATGGCCGCGTGACGTAGTAGTGGTGTAGCATACCTTCTAACTCCGTCAACCTCCGTGCGCACTGTCTTGGCGTCCAGTAATGAGACTGCTTGTTGGTCCTGTTTGGACCGAGTCACTTCCTTTTCTGGTCTGTGATGTACAGTGTCTATCTGCCAGAGCCTCGCGACATGGCGGAATAGCTCATCCACCTGTGGTGGGGAGGAGGTGAAGAGACACTGCACAGGGTGAGCTGGCCGCCCCATGGATCTGACAGGACCTTGAAGGGTCCATCCCAACCTGGTGTGGACTGCTGCTGGGCCACCAGGCGGCCCGAGTCTGACCGGTTCCACAGGGGTTATGAGATGTGCCTGATCAGAGCCGAGAAGGAGCGATGGCTGGGCCTCCTTCAGAGTAGGTATGGGAAGGCCACGAAGGTGTTTGTACTTCTTCTGAAGTTGTTCTATGGGGTAAGTATGCTGAGCTAAACTGAGACGGCTAGCTGTAAAGGCACCTTCAATCTTATAACTGACCTTATGATTGGCAGCTGGAGAAACATGGAAGGATACCTTGTGTCCGTGGAGCACCTGGATATCTTGCCGGACTGTCCGCAGAGGAAGATCTTCTGGGATGCCTTTCATTCCCAGTGACTTGGCTGCAGTTGGCAGTAACATGGATCTCTCTGATCCATCATCCAGCAGAGCAAAGGTGCTAAGACTGCGTCCCTCGTGGTGTAGAAGCACTGGGACGACTTTCAACATGACCCGATTTCCAGCTCCAGGTCGGTCGAGGTAGAGGGAGTCAGAGGCGGAGTTAGTCAGGCAGCTCTCCTCTTTCCCTGCTACATCTTTGTCACGTCTCTCTGGCCTCAGGTTTACCTCATGAAGGGCTAGGAGGTGTTTCCCTTGACAGATACTGCAGGGCTTCTTTAAGGTGCACTGAGCTGCCTGATGATTCCGTGCACAGCGCCAGCACCGTTTGTTAGCCTGAATCCACTCCTTGAGCTGCTCTTTAGAGAGTTTGGCAACCGCACTGCACTGACTGAAATGATGTTCAGCACTCTGACAATAGGCACAGGGAGCTGGGCTCGTAGGTTTCTTCTTCCCAGAACTTGGCTTAGGCATGGCGACGTCCCCGGATGGCTCTCCAAGACCGTGTAGAACAGTCACCATCTGTTTCCCAGGATGAGTATCAGGCCGAGTAGGCTGCCTTTCCTTACTAGTTCTTGTACTGACTTGGCTGTCAAAGCTCAGGCACCAGGACTCATAGCTGAGCCATTCTGACAGATCATACAGCGTGTGTGAAGACCCAGGCTGCTTGAACCGATGGCGACGGAAGTCAGCTCTCTGTTCTGCTGGCAGCTTGCTCAGGAGACGAGCCACATGGGAACCACAGTTAAGTTCAATCTCACCCTCTGGGCCTAAGGTCTTCAGCAAACCCACTAGGGATTGGATCTGGAGAGAGAACCTCTGAAATGCTGCAGCGTCACCACGTTTGATTTCCGGGGCTTCTAAGACACTAGCTATCTTCCTTAAAGCTAGCTGATGAGGCTGACCAAATCTGTCATACAGAGCTCTCATTGTGTCAGTGTAGGGAGTAGGTGAATTTAGATAAGCATCAGCTATTAGCTTAGCTTCCTCCAACTTCAAGTGATCCACAAGAATCTGATACTTGAAGAGTTCTGTGGAGTCTGATGGGAGGAGGTTCTCTAAGGCGAGGCGGAGTCTAGCAAACTCACTGGGGTCTGGCTGAATGAACTTGGGTATTGTAGGTTTGGGGCCTCTATACACTAGTTCTGACACAGGAACCTGTACAGGCTGGTTAGGTGGGAGTGAGCAGGGTGCAGCGCCGGTGACTGCCGAGGGAGGTGATGCTCGTGGCGGTGCTGGGGGTCTTGGGCCTATGTAGGCAGGAGCAGGGTGAGAGAGTGACTGAGAAGGCTGCGCTGGCGGGTAAGGCAGAGTCCCACTATATGGGGCAGGGTGTGTGAGCTGATGAGGTAATGAGGCGAACATGGGAGGCTTAGAGGATGACTTAGCTGGAATCTGGGAACCATAAGAAGGTTGAGTGTTCTGTATGTCTTGTTTCCCCAGGTTAAGACCACTCATGCCCGTAGGCAGGTCATCCTCAGGTTCAGGCCATGGCGGAGGATCAGGCCAATCCTCCTCATCTTCTTCCTTTGGCTGGATAGGAATGGGATAACTCTGCGATGTTGCAGCAGTAACTCCAAGAGGTCTGTAGCTGCTGTGACTTGAGGCTGAGCCAGCAGACCGTTCCATGTCCTCCCTTAATGAGCGGGCTACGCCTATTAGCTCCTTCATCTCCTTCCGGGCCTCATGGAGTTCCTTTAGTGTAGACTGGAACACCTGCTGAGATTGTAGCAACTTAGCGTTCTCTTCCTGGATGGTTCTGATGTCTGGATAAAAAGGTGGGTCTCTGTGGGAACTCCACTGGAGTGAGGTAGAAGCTCCAGGTAGGATCTCTGAGGCTAGGTTTCCCCACTGAAGGCGACCCGGGGCTAGCTGAGGTGTCTCATGATGAGCAGCATCCCCATGGAAGCCACTAAAGGGAGACTGGGTTGAACGAAAATGGCTCATATCAACAGGACCATCCTGGGGAAAAAACACAGTCTGCTCTGAGGGAGGGGGTGGTGTTCCCCACTGTGATGGGTCTCGGGAACGATCTCCCACGTAGTCCACCTCAAAATCTTGAAGTCTAGTAGGTCGACGTGTTAGACGTTTGGGTCTCACATCAGGGTAAAACTCTTCTTCTGACTGCATCTTGAATGCTGCATCCGGCTCGAAGGACCAATGTAAATGAGGTAAGGGTTGGTAGCTAGTTCTTTTCAGGGTTATGCAATAAACAAGATGCTGTGTCTATCAGGACACCAGGATAATGACAGAAGATGAGGACTCCTTTCAGCAGATCTAACAGCTGTGGCTCTTTATTGTGGCACTCAGTGTTGTAACAGTTTCTGAAATTACAACAATAAACCATGTTATATCTAACTGTCTTCTAATATCACAAACAGAGAAAATATACACATTATCCTCTGTGCATAAAAACCACAATAATACATAACAAATCAACATCCATACATTTCACCATAAACATGAGTAATTCAACCGAATAACACCCTCTACTGGTTAAAATAAACGCTAAGTAAACACCCATGCATGGCTCACATGTCGGCTCCCTCGCCGAGTAATTAGCATAAAATATCTCCATATAAAAAACGGCACTTACTTTCTGCATCCACTTTAACACTTGGAGCACCATAACAAGTCCAATCCCAAACAAAACACACCTTGCAACAGGTAAAAAACACACAGGTAAGCCCTACAGGTGTGAGGTGAAAAAACGGAGACAGGAGAAAAGTCCGTTGACTCTGCCGCTGCTAATTAACTCTGCCGAGTGATAACGTCAATTCACTTAACAAGAAAGACGGAAAATATAAACACTTCCTCTGAAACCCTTCAAAATAAAAGCCTTTTATACACAAACAGAAATACACTAAAACTACTGGTTAAGTCTGATATTTGCAGTATTGATAAGT
This sequence comes from Myripristis murdjan, assembly GCF_902150065.1. Classification (NCBI taxonomy): domain Eukaryota; kingdom Metazoa; phylum Chordata; class Actinopteri; order Holocentriformes; family Holocentridae; genus Myripristis; species Myripristis murdjan. The sequence goes on from NC_043985.1 coordinate 23,623,264, forward strand.
AAGGAACAAGGTGGTAGGCTATATAGTTCAGCTGTGCCAATTTAGATTTTTGCTCTCCTGCTTTACTGTACTTGGTCACACTCACTTCTCATTCAATTGAGAGGCAAACCCAGAAAATTGCCTTTTTTTATTTCAGGAAATAATGTATCTGTACAAAACCCAAAACATTCACACTCTGACTGGTTTATTGTGACTGCTATAAAAAAACATCAAGCTTTGCTGAGATAGATTATTATTTAGCCATGACAGTTTCCTATTTAATATTAGTTTGCCTTCAAGGGGACCACATGAGTAATGTTTAAAATTCAAAACACAATTAAATTTGTGGGTTTGATTATATATGGCTCTGTATTTATTGTTAGAAAAATATTAACTGAATTATCAACTAATTTATAACTAGATTACCAATTTAAAATTTTCTGCTGAAAATTAGCTGGATTTTGCCCTGGGCGCTGATGCAACCAATGCTAACACATTTTCCGGCAGCACTAGACATTATGATAAGAGATGATCACATTCTCCTGCTATTCAATCATCATGTTTGATACCTTTCAGCACAACAGTGCATTAATAATATCTGTGATTGTAACCCCTTTACTTAGATGTACTTTTTTTTCTTTTTTTAATTCACCAGGAAACTCAGCGTTTGGTTGCAGAGCCTGTGCCAGGCATCAGAGCAGAGCCGGACGAGGCGAACGCTCGCTACTTCCATGTGGTCATTGCTGGACCTCAGGACTCACCTTTTGAGGGGGGCACATTTAAACTTGAACTCTTTCTCCCAGAAGAATACCCCATGGCAGCTCCTAAAGTACGCTTTATGACCAAAATATATCATCCCAATGTAGACAAGTTGGGAAGAATATGTCTAGACATTTTGAAAGGTAAGTGAACACTGTTTAGGTTACAGTTGATGCATGAATACAAATCACATTCTGTGTCTTAGTATAATGATTTTTTTTGTCATAGATGGGGATGCATTTTCTCTGGTCTCCAACTATTTGTGGTTCACAGTCTCTTTTGCCTTAAAGGAAATGTACAACTGTGCTAAGAACTTGATGTAACAGTTGACAGAAACTGTTTTTTTTCCCAGGCAGCCTCAACTCCCACTTTGCATCTGTTCTGTGTCTTTGGTGTGTGGTGGCAGGCTTGGTACTGTAGCAGTGAAGCCTGTGTATTGTTTCCCGTGATGTTTGCTCTGTGATTGAAGTGAAAGATTTACCAATTTACTTTCGCTCAAAAGATCAAGGGCTCTTACATGACACATGACCTCCGACTGGAGCTTTATGCCCCTCCTGCTACATGCCACCATTCGGTCTCTTCCCAGCCGCTGTTGTTGAAAGCGGATAACCATTTTGTTCCCTCTTCCCCTCTTGGTCTTTTCCAACCTTTCCTATGTCACATTACTCTTATGAGTCCATTTATGTTTTATTAATCAATTCTGCTTTTCAGATAAATGGTCTCCAGCCCTGCAGATTCGCACAGTGCTGCTATCAATCCAGGCATTACTAAGTGCGCCCAATCCTGATGATCCCCTAGCAAATGACGTTGCAGAGAAGTGGAAGACCAATGAAGCTGAAGCCATAGAGACAGGTGAGTTGTAGTCTCACCTCTTCCCTATTTGCTTGCTACTAACTTCTTTCCCACCTGCACTTCTGTTATTAAAGGAAAAACCCACCCTCAAACACTTTAACACTGTTTTTAAAAGAACTGCCATGAGCAGTGTACCTTGCATTGCAGACCTATTTCGCTGTTTGGTGGTATATGTTTTTTTTTTTAATCACAGCTGCAAAGGAGTTCATCAACATCAGGTTCTGGTGTCAGTCCCTCAGTATTAGAGAGCAAGGGCCTCTTTCTAGACTCCACATTTGGCTCCAGTGGTTCACAATCATACCAGGAGAAATCTATTTTAGCTGCTGCGATATTAATTTCTTCACTGAAAGGAGCCTCAGTGAAGCAGGATGCAGCGCAGACACAAGACATGTTGTTTTGAGTGCAGGATGCAACTTTTTCTTCAACTGAAAAATCTTGGCCTCTTGCCCTTATTGTTGTCACCAAGCTAAACTGAACAACCTTACATACAAGTAGACAAGGCAGGTGCAGCGTAAGTGAGTTTAATAAATACATCATAATTACAGATTGTTGATATAAGACTGTGTTAATCTGAAGGTGGCCTGGCCCTCCTCGCACTCACCTGATGGGTATGACCCCGTGTTTGCTGTTTATCAATTGTATCGCATTCCTGCTTCATGTTATTAATGATGTATTTAACCTGCACGCCATCTGCACTATAACATTTTATTTATGCAGCGCTGTGGTGCATCGACCTTCCTCAGGCATCATTTATTGTGCTGGCACTTTTAGCAGGCCCATTCAGTCACGGCACTCTGTGTTAGTCTTTGCTCTTATTGTCACTCCATAAATCATTTTATCAATAATTTTTTTTGGAGCCATGAATGAGCAGTAAAGTAAGTTGTCTCATTACCTGTATTTTATGTTTCATTTTTGTTTCATAGCGTGAACCCATTGAAACTGTAAGGGCAGTGCAAGTAAGCAAGACTTGACTCATGTACCTTTTATTTTGATGCTTTTTCTGTACCCCACAGCCAAGTCATGGACCAGGCTTTATGCTGGAAACAACATCGACGTGTAGAGCGGCGTAACAAGTGGAGAAACAAATGGAAGTCAAGTGTGAACACAACTCCTCATGTTCTGCCAAGACCTCTTCCTACTTCATTTGCATTTAAAGGACACAGTCTTAAAAATATATATATTATAAAACAAACATTAAGGAATATATTGTAAAGGAAAAAAAAACAACTGCTGACAATTGGTGATTTAAATGCACACTAGAAAAAAAAAATGACTTGTCTTTGTCCTAATTCACTACTGTTCAAATGCATGGGCAGAGGTTTTAGATCTACTCACCTGGCTTTCTTTGTCCATTGATTTCGGAAGGCTGTTGCCAACCTTGGCTTTAACAAGCGTGTTTAGAAAAAACTGGGTGTCATGTGTATGTCCCACTTTTTTTTTTTTTTGTGGTGGGTGGGGTGGGGGTGGGCAAAGGGGATTGGCAGGGAGGAAAGAGCGGCTCTTTCTCCTCAGTATGGTATACTTTTTACTTTTCTTTTAACTTTGTTTTCTTGTGTCGCTGTCTGTTCATTACAAGCAGCTAACTGCTAGCCCATTGTAGACACACCTGAAGGCAGTCGATGAATTCTTCCTGTGTAAAAACGCCCAGCAAGACGCATCAACAATCATAGCCCGACTTTTCCTTTTTGAATCACATCTGACTTGAACATAAATACAAAATAATATGACTGAAAATGAAACTGAGCCTGTCACATTAACATTTGCAACCACTGTCAGTGTAGACCCTAATATAGGCTTATGACTGATGTTGGGGTACGAGAAGGAGGGATGTGTGTATGTGTGTGTGTGCGCGCGCAAGCAACAGGACCTTTCCTCAGTTTTAAGGTATATATGTTTTGCTATCATATCCGGTCTCCTATATTTGGATCTTTCCTGCTATCTCCCTTCTAATTACTCTCTGCTTCTTCCTGTTCGTCATCACAATCTAATGCTACAAGATTCAGTGGTTTACTTCCTCCCCGTGACATTTATTTCAGGAAATAAGGGTAGCATTTGAGTTGTCAGTTCTGTGTTGATGTGAACAGCGGGTGGGGGGTGGGCGGGCGGGGGTGCGGGAACGGGACGGGGGCTGTTCGAGGAGATGCTGGGTTACTGCAGGATCAAACTCCAAAAGATCAATGAAGGCTTTGTTTCTCAACTGTCACGATTGGTCTTTGGTTGAAAAGTCTGTATTCAATTCACTGTTTGTAAATTCATTCTTTCTATTAATCTGGGGAGGAAATGTTTTCCTTCTCTCAGAATGCTATGGAAACAGTCCACCTGCATACTTTTGTTTTCTGTAAATAAAATCTGTTGATTAATAAGAAAGAGTTGCTTGATGTGATTGATTGATTCATTTTAATTTTTATTTTCATCCCATTCTGCCCGATTGCTGCTTTTGTTTGGGAAAACCTGCAGACTCTAGGCCGCCCGTGGGCCAAATAACCAGCCCAAAACTATGAGAAATAGCCTGATATTTTTATTGCTATCCCAGACAAAGTCATTATTCATTTTTTATTGCCTTGGTTAACTTTCCCCAAACAGTTTTTTGTCATACACTCAGATTAAAGCCACTGCCACAAAGGGCTCATAGCTGCTTTTTTTTGTTCTTGATCATCTGTAAGTAATTACATTTTTTCCTATGTAAGTAGAATCCTTATCATTTAATTTACTCTGTAATGTAATTTTCTGTCAAATCCCTCCCCAGAGGCATTGGAGCCTTTTCTCACAGAATATTCAGTGTAATCACCAGAGGGCAGCATCACAACTCTGATATTCACCACAATCTGAGGACAAACTGCTGAGTGTCAAGTTGAGAGAAATTACTCAACCCCACTCTTGTATCGTCTGAAATAATTTGTACTTGGACATGCCGCTGTGATAAAGGATCTCACCCAGAGATAAAACGACTTTGCCAGCACATGCTGTAATGGTCAAATACACTGGCATTGGAGACGACCTATTTTTATGCCATCATGGGTTTGTGGACGCTGGAAGGATGCCATTAAATGATCTTGCTTCCAAATAATTATATAAGGGATTCACTGGCAGAGGAAAAGAGCTCTGGCTGACCACTGTGAGGAGGTGACAGATACATTTTCTCCAGTTAAAGGTGCACCATGCAAAATTAAAGGTATTCAGGTGAGAGGTGAGAACTGCTGAGACACAGTTGGCAAAAAGCAGCCTAGGCACACAATTTATGATGATGAGACTTATGTTTATTTTTTAAATTTGTTTTTCCCGATGAAGGTCTAACCAACCAAAATTTTGTGGTAAAGGTTTTGTTTTTTTTCTGCTCCGGTGAGCAAGGGTCCTCACAGGTCCCATGGAGACTCGTTCATCCAATTTCACGTCTCTTCCACAGTTTTTGTCTGTTGAGTCTAAATGGACTTCACCTCCATGCAGTTTTACATATTGCACCTTTAATAAATTAGCCAATCAATCAGACACTCTTTGCTCAGTGATTGCCCTTGAGGGATGCTTTAGGAGAGACTGGCTCCTCCATTTAGAAACAGCTCCCCCTTCCTGTGTCTCAAGGACAGGTCAGTGGTGAAGTGCTATATCCCTGGGCTAATATGTGGCCCTATCAGCTAAATTAACTTGTTTAAGGGAAATCTTACTAACCTGCTTTATGATTTTAATATAAAGCCAGATTAAGATTACTCAGCCTCAGTTTAGTCTGCATTTTACCTACAACATTTAATAAAGCAATTTTAGTCCCCTATAGTGTGGGGTAATTTTCATTATTCCTAAATATTATTGTAATTTTACCCTTTTGAATGACCACCTTAGCTGGATTCATACATACCTTTGGCCAACAGTTATGACTGCAGGCCTTAACCTCAGCTCTTTTGTGAGCAGCCTACTCACCAGGCTGCTATTTGACCAACCCTCAACCAAGCAAAGGTTGCCATTTCTGAACATTTCACAACATTTTCGCCTCTGAAGGCGCCCCATGGCAGCTTTCAGACCATCTTTACCTGGTACCCACTAGAGGGAAGCCCTGTGCTTTCTAACCTTTGCATTACAAGCTTCACTGAGAGGGACCATATGCTTATTAGTTAGTTAGTTAGGTAGATAGTTAGTTATTTGAATAAGGTCCAGTCTACAAGCATGTGTTTTTGTTTGTTTGACTGAATGGGTGGAGACTTAAAATTAGAGCAGAAATCGCCCTAGAATTAATTATTGTTATGCTCCATTGGCTGTAGTTACCCTCCATTTAAAATTTAGAGGCCTTGTGTCCCGATTAGCTCTTGAGCAAACAGCTGGGAATGGGCTCCTGTTTACTTTAAGTGCTGTCGGAAATATTGCTCTAGCAAAACGTCCAACGTGTAAAATGCCACTGGGACAGTGGTAATTTTCTGCGAAACCTCAGTTGCAAAGATGTGAGAAGAATAGGTGGTGGAGACCAGAGGAGCCATGTTACTGTGTGCACCAGCTGCTGCCTGGCACATGAATGAAAACACAATTTACAATTTGCACATGCTCCTCTTGATTTCACCGCTGTATCTAAAAATAGCAGTGCGACACCAGATTTAAAAGGCAGAAACAACAAACGCCTAGAACTACTATTTGTTTAACAAGAGCGATACTGTGATTATTCCTAACCAAAGGCACTGGAGTCCTGTTTACAAGCTCCGAGTCACGAAAGTGGTGCTTACGAGCATCACCTGAAAGCAGCATTAGTCATTGGGAGAAAGTCACTGAAAGGCATCACGCACGCAACGTGTTAATGATTACTAAGCAACCGTATCGAATACGGCCATGTTGATTTGCCAGCTGTATAAAGGCACTTCATTCATGTTCGCTCGGAAACGTCCTTGTTAATAATGAACATCCACTCAGTGTTTAATGTAACGTAGGTGCTGATAGGCAGCTTTGGCATTGCACTGTTGCGCAGCTCTGAGGTCAGCTGGTCGCCGCTCACTAACCACAGATGTGAGTGAGTTGTAGGAACATGCATTTTGACAACGGCGCAAAACCACCATGGTAGACAGGATATCGACCAGAATGAGAATGAGAAAAGTGCACATCATTTAATAACAGGGATTATCTGAAGAAGCGCTTGGGAATACTGTGGGGGATCCGCTGCTGCTCTCACACTCCTGGACACGGCCGAAACCAGCTCGTCCTGCTGGATCCAGATTGTCGATTTTTTCTCCACATTTTCACGTTTCCTGGCGCTCGAAGATTGGGAATATATGATGAAGTTTAAGCCAAATCAGACGAGGACTTACGATGGCGAGGGGTTCAAGAGACGAGCGGCGTGTTTGTGTTTCAAGAACGAAAAAGAGGACGAGGTAAGGCATGTCCGTCCATCGAGGGCCGAAGTTAGTTGGTGTAGCCCAGGCTAAAGTGGTCATCATTAATATTTATCACATCGCAGACAACAATGCACATGCTTAGAAGTTACATTGTTGCATTAAACCGTTCATTTGGCTTATGAGCTCTTGGTGACTCAGCCTGCTTTTAGACGAGAAAGTGTTTGTTTTGAATCTTTGGTTCTGATTGTGTTGAACTGAATCCACTGAGGGCTTTAATCCTGTGGGGGGAATTTTAGTCTGTTTGTTGACAAACAAAGCCTCACTCTTTCTCTCTTTCTTTTTCTCTGTGTGAGAGAGAGAAAGAGAGAGAGAGAGAGGCTGATCAAGCTACTATTGTAACTCTCTAAGTGAGATTTTTGGGCAGAGTTGAACACCATCTTGGCTTAAGGGCCAAATATTTGACCTATTAAACACCACGAGGCCTTACAATTTGGCACTCACTGTGAATGCCACCCAGGAGACCACTACAATATGCTTTCCAGGTATTTTCCCCAGTTATTAAGCACCTAAGAATACTTGTCACTGTAAATGGTTTTTATATGCACTATTCATACAAACAGGACACCCTCGTCATATCTGGACAGTGCAGGTGATGTTCAAACTTTGGTCAGTGTCACGTGTAGTGAGAAGAGGGTGTTTATATTTCTGGCATTCTTCAAATGATACATTTATATGAGGATATACACTCAGCAGCCACTTTATCAGGTCCACCTGTGCAGTCTACTGCAGCTCAATGCAACAGCTCTGCCATAAATTCTACCTTTTAACAAAGTTTATAATGTTCAGTTTGTGTTTATATTGTGGATAATGTGTAAATTTAATTATATGTTTATTACTGAGGTTGTAGCTTGCTCGACTACATTATATTGAGCGGTGTTTCTAATTTTTTGTCCTCCCTGTATACATGAGGGGGACAGAATAGAAGAAATGCCTCTCAGTAAAATGCAGTCCAGTCCAACTGCACCATAAACTATTGAGCATAGAATTGAATGAATGCCTCTAGTATTGTGATAAAAAGAAAACCTGAGCATTATAGGCAATAGAAAAGTAAACTTAATGGCGCAACAGTTGTATTGACTTGTATAAGATTGTGCAGGTGGACCTAATAAAGTGGCCACTGAGTGTATCATTTTCACCACAGAGGCGATAGCATTTCATTGGGAAGTTATCTTTTATTAATCCATGTAGGGAAATTTGTCTCCTGCATTTAACTCCTCCTAACTAGAGTTCCAGTTCTAAGCTACTGCCTTGGTCAAGAGCACTGACAGGACTATTAACTTTAACAAACTTGTTTTTGATGGTGGAGGAAACCCATGCAAACACGAGGAGAACATGCAAACTCCCAACACAGGACCCTCTTGCTGTTAGGCGGCAGTGCTGACCACTGAGCCACCATGCTGTAATATTATGTGTGATTATAAACGTTACTGCCACCCATCATAACTAAGGTACCTCGGTCTTTAAATACTAGCTGTCATGAGGAAATCTTGCATCTGCATTCACTCACTGAGGTGGTGATGGCACTCCAGAGCTGTCCGAGGCCTCAGCTGTTGTGGTTATTGTGCGTGGCCATTTCCATCTAGGGGTCAGCACATGTGTTAATGTCATCACTGCCCTTATGCTGAGGCACTATAATAGAGCCGCAATCTCTTCTCTTTGTGCAGTTCTGACAACATCCCCTTTTACCACCTGGCTTTCTTGAAAATGGTTTGTTCTGTACCTGCAGATTATTGGATTGGAGCTGCATTTGGCTCACCAGACATACTAGCCCACATCTTTGACACCCAATTTAAAATGAAAAATAGTGAGTTTCATGGTTTTAGATGAAAGCCGGTGTATCATACCAGCTAACACAGAAATGTTGATAATGAGGAGCTTTGCGCGTCTCAGTTTTCAAAGGTCATATAAGGGGGAAGCCAGAAGAAAATAACAGGCTCGAATCTGTTGCCAAGTAGGCACATTCTGTCGCTTAAATGGACCATTAAAGTCAGCAGATAAAGGACATGTGCTTAGAATACTTAATGTAATATTTTTTGTCTTTCTAAGCCTCCGTACTTAAGAGGGAATGCTGTTTAGACAGTTTAAATAGTCAAGACTTATCATGATTTAATGTGGAAGTAGTGGTAAGGGGGTGGGGAGGGTGTCCTAGTTCAGAATGTGTCTGCCTAGTGACAGTTGCCCATCTCAGGACTATATGTGATAGGGGGAGTGAGGTGTGTGTGTGTGTGTGTGTGTGTGGTGGGGGTGGCCGGGTGTTGCACTATGTGCTAAACACCAAGTGACCTATCAGCTGCAATTTATAGAAACGAGGTGCAGGCACTCGCTGTCCCCTGACAGATTTATTTTCCCTCCTGCTGCCACCCTTTCCTCCTCAGCAACATCCACACATTCTCTCTGTTGCTCCTCATCGTGCTCTCCGTTTTCTGCTCATCTCGCAGCGCCTGCTGCTCTGTGCTCCCGTGGGTCAAAGTGACTGAGTGCTGACCTATGCTAAAGCCTGCGATGATTGTGATTGCAGTGAAGGACGTTGACGCTGAGTTACTCTGAATGTTTGAGGAGGCCAGGTGAACGGGAACAGCTCAGCAGACAAACACCAGACAGGAGGAGGAAGTCAGTGTTGTTTTTACTCCCCAAAATCAGTCTAATTCTGTCCCTTTTCTCCTCACAGTACAAGGGCGAAAAACATCTGTGAGATGGAAGGATAACATTTAGTGTAGCACAAGCCCTCGTACGCTAACAACAATACAATAACAGCACTGTGAGAAATATGAAAATAGGACGCTAGTTCTCATTGGTGTGTCCCTGTTTTTCCTGGGGAAGGAGCAGCTATATTTACACATGCATTGTTTTTTTTGTGATTGTTTATATTAACTTTGACAAATGCTACCCTTTATTTTGAGCGAGTTTGATATAAGCAACTGAATAATGCTAAATGTTTCAAGGCGGCAGTATTATTTTCTTTTTTTAAATAAATTATGCCGTAAATTAAATAGTCCAAGAATAGCCCCACTAGGGATGCACTGATACCACTTTCAGTTTTATTTTTAAAGTCCAGTACCAGTTCATAAAGAGCACCAATCCATTACTTTGGCTTAACAGTATAACCTTGTATTGGGGTCATAACACAAAACATGGTTGATATAGATTTTAATATTCCTCAGCCTAGCTTTGTATAAACACAATATCTGCCCACAGAGTTTGTAATGGTGCAGCCCCTAGTAGTCATATTATTATTCTGTGATAGATTTTAATTCTAAAGAGATCAAGTGTTGCACGTTGCAAAGGTCAAATGGACATGTTCAGTCTGAGCAGGCTTCACACAGAGAGGTGTGTTGCTGCCTATTGGGCTCATTAAGTCTGCCCCACTAAGCTGTTTTGGTTTTCATGCAGAAAGGCAACTGCTGATCCAGTGCTTTTTGTAAAGCCTTTTTGGCTGCGCTTCTGTGTGTGTGTGTGTGTGTGTGTGTGTGTGTGTGTGTGTGTGTGTGTGTGCGCACGAGCATGTGAATGCACGTACGCATGTTGCCTCATATGTGTTGATCATGCGTGTGTGAGATTGTGTACGTGTGCGTGTGCACGTGCGCAACAGTAAGGGTGCAGCCAGTGTTTCTACAACTGCAGGGCTGTGTACACACATTTTAGTGGTGGGAGATTCAAATGAACCCTAGCCCATGCTCCTGTCCTTGGTGGTGTTTAACCTCCTCTGTGCCACAGCACCATCATTCATCAGGCACCTCAGCTTTTTCACTGTATAACTGTTACACAGGACACACTTCCCTGCTGAATAAAACTCACTGACAAGCTGGGTTACCTGAAAAAAAAAAATCCACTAAATGTGTCACAATAGTGATTTGAGTACGGATGGTTAATAAGAAGCAACTATATAGCTTCATGGATTTCTATGCAATCCTGTTCCCATACTTTTCATGTTTTTTTATGTCTTTTCATAAAATTGTCCATCTTTAAAAACTGTTAAAGCTCATGTTTCAGATTAGTTTTTTTAATCAAGGGACAGTGCATATTAATAAAACTGTGAATTATACACTTAAGCTAAACTGCTGGACTGTTATCTTCTTGTTAACAAATTCTTACCATGATAGCCAATTCAGCATGACACATTTAAGAGTGGAGTAGTTAACCAGATGGGAAATGTACTCTGATTCTGCAGGCGTTAAGGAGTCAGCATACATGGTTATTGCAGCTACTGGCCACTGAATGTCATATCACATGATAGTAAAACCACTTGCACCTTCAATTCGGTCAGCCAGTCTTACATAAATATTGACATTGATACCAAAGTTTGAAATGGGCTGATGTTTATCAGTCCCTCCAGAGGATTTGTAATTGTGTGAGTACGAGCTGACCAGTGTTTCCATTTTCAAAGTTGTGTTGCACCCTCATACATTTAGGCATGCATTTCAGTGATCCAAAGCAGCACATAGGAGCTCTTTATGATTCCTTGAGTTGTAATGCTGTGATTTGCTGATTTTAGTCAAGATGTGTTTTAGTGACTCCTTAACCACAGCTCATTCTGAAATTGTCAGCGATTTGGACTTCACTGAAGTTTGTAAACCAATCTAAGGCTTCTGATTGGGCCTTGTGATTTTCTCCTGGGGTTTGTCTTCCTTTTGATCCGGTTACAGGATGACTAACAGCGAAGGCGCATGCAAGCATGGCGTTTGAAGAAAGCTTCACTCATCATAGTAATTTCTGTGCAATTGAGGACAGCTTTGAAGGTGCTGTAGGAGACATTATTAGGGTGCCTCTCAAATCTGTTATGCCTCTATGATCTGGTCTCTGGAAACCTACGCTGCGATGGCTGTGCTTTGTGTTACTCCCTCTGTCTGCTCTGTGCAACGTGATAAGAGCTGATTTTTTTAACCAACCTTTGATGACAAGAGATTCATTAGAGGTTTATTTTTTGCCGGAGAATGGGGCGGCTGCTCATGCTCATTTTGCTCACAGCAGAATTCAGAAGGTATTCGCACGTGGTTGCAATGTGGGTCAGTTTGACGCCAGACAGGGTTTAAGGTCGAGTGACTGCATCTCCAGAGGGGTGCATTGCCCTAAAAGACCAAACCAGCTGTGTTTGAGGTCAGTTAAACATAGTCGGTGGCTGCTGTTTTCATCCATCCGATTAGTTTGCTGATTTGTCTTTTTTTTTTTTAGGTTGGGTGGAGGGTTTAAAATCCTTAAAGTTTGAATGTACACAGCTGTATTCTCTTGAAATTATTTTATCGAAATGTTTTGTTGTCGATGATACTTGGAACTAATTATTAGTTCAACAATTAGCAAATGATGTCTGAACTGGGATGCTGTTTTTTCAGGGTTGCTGTTTAACTTTAGGCTGAAAGAAACCAATCAGCAGGCTGTGCAGTGGCTCAGATATATTTCTGCCCTCTGAAATGATCCAATAAGTTAGTCAGTAACCACAAATCTACAAGGCACTATCTGTAAAGAGCTGTTCTGGAGCATCAGTCAGTGCCTCTAATGTAGGAACACCTCGAGTCATTACTTGATGGATGAAGTGGCATAGTGCTCGCTTGAATTACTCTCACATGCACACATTAACAAATTTTGATGACAGAGAAAAGAATGTGATATGTGAGTTCATGATGCGCGGCCAGGCGATTTACCAAATAAATGAAGTGAACGAGCGGTGTGGTGCGCGAGATGTCCATTACGGCGCATGCTTAATGAATAGCTTCATGCTCGGCCACCACCTAGCACCTAGTGGTGAATTTCATGATTCTCAACTAGGGCATGCCATCGGCGTGTTTTCGGAACCCTAAACTCAGGGGCTCACATCCTCTGGCAGCACAGGCATGACAGAGTCATCTCCCCTTGGCAGGTGCTACTGGTGAGCAGCAGTCGTCATCCAGACCAGTGGATTGTGCCAGGAGGAGGAATGGAGCCTGAGGAGGAGCCATGCGGGGCCGCTGTCAGGGAAGTGTATGAGGAGGTGAGCTCAGCCACAGATATGTGAAGGAAATGAACACAAACTCACACACACACACACACGCACAATTTGTGCAACTGTGCTTCCTTCACATTTAATGGAATGTGGTAATTTTATGCAGACAGAATCTTTAACCTTGCACATTACAAGCAAAGGTTGTATTAATTGGACGATTTCCATGCTTACCTGTACATTCTGTGGCTGTTTATAGACTTGAGGTGCACACACACACACACACACACACACACACACACACACACACACACACAAATTATCATGATCTGAAACCAAAATTGCAGGCGAGCAGTTTACAGCGATTTGTCTCATCATGGAGCTATGAGATGCTGCCACTCTTCTGCAAGCAAGATCCAGATGAGGGATCCAGATTTGGGGGAATGATGCATTGCCAGTTAATTGTTTTGTGGCGTCGTAAAGGGGATGCTGGCGCTTGTCCAGAGTGTTTGGACTGGGTTATGAGGTTCTGCCTTGGATAGTAATGTGTTGACAGATTTGAGGTATGGCGGTGGTGACATTTGGAAAGGGTTTCCAGTTACCCACATCCTGTGCCTCCTGGAAGAGACATGACCCTGAATATGGATGAGCCGCAAACCGACGAGGACTTCTGGAAGCGAACAATTCAAATAGTCTTGTTTTAATACCCCGCTGTGAAGTGCAATACATCAGTGTCAAGGGTCCATGTGGTACTTTTAATTTGCGCAAATGTGAGATTGCTAAATGCCATCAGGCTAATTGTGTCTAACATCTTGTTGCTAATGCTTGGATGAAACTAAAATTTCCATGTGGCATTATTGTGCCTTTTTTAAAAGTATGATCCCTACAGCAACCACAAACAACACAGCTGTCTTGACTGAGGGCAATTATTTGAGTATTTAAGGGAAATTGCTACAAAGGCACTCACGAAACATCTCTTGTTGGTGATTATCCTATACTATATCTAATGTGTGTTTGTGCGTGTGCATTTGGGGCTCTGTTTGTCATATAATCCGGTGTTCCTCGTCATCCAAACCGGTCCCGGGGGATTCTTAAGGGAGTCGCCAAGGCTGAATTATGGCACACAGCAAGGTTCAGAAGATGTAAACCAAGCCATGGACTGAATGGTGCCATGTGTTAGCAGTTTCCCAGCCAGCAACAGGGAGATTTTTCCCCCACTAACTTTGTTATACATACCATCAGTAAACCTGAAAACTGGAGCATGCTGCATGACCTGCATAGCTATGTCGGCACACTATACATGTGAGCTGAGCACGGTTGACCAGCTAAATTCAGTGGCCACCCTCCTCTAAAGTGTGTAACATAATCATAAGCAGAAATGGATCTTGCTCACTGCGGTTCAGTGTTGTTCAGCTCTTCTGTCCGCTCTCCTCTGCTCCTTGGGCAGATCCGTCATCCTGTCACTCAGGTCCTGTTTACCTGGTCATACCTGCTGTGCCTTCTCAGTGGCACGTGGCAATCCTGACATGGTTTCAAGCCACAGGGGGAAAAAGGAAAATGCTCAAATGAGAATGTGCATGCACATGAGAGCCAAGACATGCTGTTTCAAAAACCAGGGCATGCATTCTTCTGCTGTTTTTGCTAATTGAAAATTGAAGAAACCTTAAGTTAAGGCACTGTTAAATACTTGGCTTTCACTTGCACATAAATCTTTAGCTTTCCAGCCAAACATCTGATTTGATTAAGCAACAGCAGCATGAAGAGTTACATCTTATATGCTGCATTGGCTACTGTATGTACAACACTGTCCAGGCATTCATATGTAAATGTTATGGTAGACTTTTGATCTGTTTTCTTCCTGTCTGCCTCTCTGCACAGGCTGGTGTGAAGGGAAAACTTGGCAGGCTCCTCGGGGTGTTTGAGGTAAGCTTGTCAAACTGCCATGGAAGATTTGTAATAAGTTGGCATGTAGTATGTAATAGTACACAGCATTGTTTTAAATCCTGTTTCAACATTACTGCAAGATTTATGCTTACGATGCCAGGTAAGTGCCAGTCGTCACAGTCATTTAGAGAGTTAAATGGTTTGCTCCTGTTGAAATAATACAGTTAATCACTGTTTACATCATGCCTTTATATGAGAGCTCTGCATGCAATGCATTGACCCAGTTTGTTGCAGCAATATAAAGCAGTCTATTCATCTAAATCTTTGTAGCACAACCAAGACAGAAAGCACAGGACGTACGTCTATATCCTCATTGTGACAGAGACATTGGAAGACTGGGAGGACTCTGTCAACATAGGTATGCTTCCACATTTTAGTCCCTAAGCCCCATCATGTTTTTGCCTGGTCACTTTTGCATGGAGTTACGTAGTTGGAAAAAATTACTTTACAAATAGCAAACAAGCCTTTTGCAGCAAATCCAAGTCATTTCAAACCAAAATACAGACTTATTTCTCTCAAACATTTATGGGCATATTACAAATGTAAGCAGACCTGTACAGATATTAAAATGCAGTGGTCAAGCTGTCACATATTGTCGTACTGTACTGAGAGCTTTCCTAAACCAACTGCAGTTGACCCAGCTCACCACACCACAGCCATTTTTTTGTTTTTTTGGTTTTATGGCAGGGTTACCTTTGGTATTTGGTATTATAAGATTCATGAAAGAGTGAACAATTTCCTCTTAAGTAGCAATCTTTCTCATCAAGCAGTTGCAACACAGGGAGGGGTTTTTGTCAGCAAATTAAAGCTTATCATCACACTGGTCGTACATTTCATTACCAAACTGTAGCACATATAAATCCTGTCTCTTGAATAAAGGCAACTGACCTTGCTTCTGTTGTACATCAGTAGAGCTTCGGTCATTTGAAGCTCACAGGTCAAAGTGACTCTGCGGTATGGTCTCACTCATAGGAGACCAGCAGGCCGCGAGGGTCTGAAATTCCTTGAACAAGCATAACATTGTGTTAACACTATCTGATGTATTTCGAGATCATGAACCCTTGAAGTTCAGTGACTTTATGAGCGTGTTCTTGGGTTACAAGCAAATTGCAGTAAAGGTCAAGAACGAGTTTTTCTCTGCTATTGGAACTTTTTTTTTGTATAGCACTGTTGTGGTCAGTTTTTCATCATCATCATCATCTTAGCACCGTGTGATACTGAGTTTCATTAATTGTAACAAAGTACCTTTGAACCAAATCTTTGACCAATTAAAAGTGTGTTTATTTTGAAGGCAGTGTGCTGATAAGTAACATAAATCGCAGACTAGAAAGACTAGCAGGGGCTTCAGTCGTCACTGTTGAAACTGGGCAACTTGGACACATGCATGTCTGATGTGACAGATCTCACGCTACCTGACTCTGAAATTCAGACAGAAAAATGTGGCAAAGTTGTTATCACACTTCAGACGCTGGTAAAACATCAGCACTTCACTGGTGGTCAAATGGACAAACGGTGGACGTGAGCTCGAAAACAGTTCTGTTTTGTACCTGCGCTGTTGAAAACACATTTCCTCAGTTGCATTTCATTTATCTGTGTAAACATGCAATACGTTATTCAAAACCAAATTTGAATGCAATATCCCATTTTCATTTTAAGATGAAGGACTTTAGCATTTTATTTTGAAGACTTGCTTTATGGTGCTTTATTATAAATTCAGATGTGAAGAGTGAACCAGCGCCGCTTCCTTTGCAATTCATTCACCTGGTTTCAAGGCTGAATTGGCAAACACACCTAGAGTATGGGACCACATTAACATTACAACAAAGCAATGTTCATACACTATCCAGAGGTAGTTTACATTATTTTAGATTTCCATTTTGCACTGCTGTTTGAATAATTTACATGAAAGAAGGCAAGTTTTGAAAACAAAGTTGAAATTGCCCTTCTTCATTTAAATGATTAACTGGTCAGGAAATGTTGACTTCAGCAAATGAAAATTGAATAGCAGTGGTAATTTTTTCTCATTGGCTATTGCGCAAAATGGATTATTAAAATGTAGTAGTGTTATTGAATTTGCACATTCCATTTTGCATTATCATTTGAATAAAGTTAACCAGAAAGCATACCATTTTCTCTTAAATGTAACATTATTTTTTTTCCATTGGCAATGCATTATTTCTAGAAAGTGTCAGTGCTAGTAAATAAAAAGGCAAATGCAAATTATTAAATTAAAATTTTCTGTTTATGCCAAGATTTGCATACATCAGTGGAAAGTCTGAATATACTGTAAATCTGCATGGTCATTTTCCAAATTCTGTTGAAATGTGAATAATTATTTCTCTGTGATAATCATCATTTGAAAATTTGATAGGTTTGCACTAAGGTAGTTGGTGCATAGGCATTTGTTGGACAAAAGCCAAGAATAATCGCCATAATTTGTTTTCAGAGTGTTTGGTATTTTAAATGTAATGTTTTTCTTGTGACTCATTTGATTCAAAACTCAAACTGTTTGTATCTGGTGCTGGAAACACCGGTGATCGTTCACTCCCTTTGCTCACAGAAATAGCGCTCAGCCTGTCCACGAGGCGGAGGCATGTTTGCTGTGCCCAGTTGTTTTCCAGTTACCGTCTCTCACCACAGCCCCCTCCGTGCTTGTCCTCTCCTGCCCTGTACAAGGGCCATGACTGTGCGGAAAGGGCTGGGCGCTGGGGGTGTTGTCTAATTTACTCTCTCCTTCTCCTGAAAGGCCAGCACTAGTGGACCTCAGGGTGTCAGTGTAATGGGGAGATTCTCCCCTTTCACACAGCCCTCTGAATGTCAAGAGGCCTCATTGCATTCCTTTTCCAAAAGGCTGCTTGGGAATTGAAGGAGGAGACTGTGGGTTTGAAGTGATGTATAAATAAGTTTGATGATTTACTGGACAAATGATTGTTATGGGAGATGCTGTATTTGGCGGGGTTGGTGACATGACAGCTTCATAAACACTGGCCAAAGTGGGTCAGGAATGCCTTTTACCACAAAGAGTTCAGTGCTGTAATATATGCCGTACATAATGTTTATTCCTGAACATGTTGTATAATCATTGTGGTTTTAGCGTTTTCAGGTTAATTTGCATCTTGAGCAATCCCACTTAAAGCTCAGACATAGCACTGCTTAGAAATGGAGTGAATTGCTTCACAGAATCTGATGATGGCACCGTGTGTGTGTGTGTGTGTGTGTGCGCGCACGTTACCTCTCAGTGAAAGCACGTAGTTATTGAGCAGTATTTCTTTTAATGAGTTAAAGTGCTCATTATGTCGGAGTCAACCTTGCAAACACACTGAGGAACCTTGCCAGTAAAGTATTTTTAGTTGTCCATTCAGTGCTGCAGAGGACACATTTCACTAAAACGCTTTTCTTTCTGCTCTCAATTCAAAGTAAAGTTATGTATTTTTAGAAGAAAAAAGTAGTATACAGGTTGTCCATAAAGTCTGTTTACAATTTACACAAATTTATTACAAAAGCAAATGAATAGACAAATCTGTGAAGTTTTTTTTTTGTTTTTTGTTTTTTTTTTGCCTCATTTAATACACCTCTATATGGGCACCATTAGTTGCACAAAGCACATCAAGACAGTACTCAATTTCTTGCCATGTTTGCTGTAGCATAGCCTCATCAGTGGTGGAAATGGCATTGTTGATGTCCCATATCTTTGTTCGATACACAATATCTACACAAAAAACTTTGATAACCACTGAGTACATAGAACAAATCTGATTAACATATCTCATCAGTTGCTTTTGTAATAGATTATTTAAATTGTAAAGAGACGTTTTGGACACCCTGTATATATGAGTCACATCTTAAATTTTAATTTCACAAATATAAACAAAGGACACTGTGAAAATATTTCATTTTGGTTAGTGTTGTCAGTCTCTTGTTTAAATTGTATTATGTAACTGTAACTTGCTGTAATAAAAGTTCATTGAGCTCAAACACAGATGCTGATTATCAGGCACTGCGTTGGAGAAATTCAGATAATGGCAGTGCAGATCCGCTCCTCATCCATCATATGCCACTCAGCAGGATGAATGAGTGGTTACTGAGACAGATTCATAAACAAAAGAAGAGCCAACATGTTCACAATAAGTTGAAATGTTCCCTATCTGCTTGTGCATTTAAAATTGCTTGGCTGATGTTGTTGGACAAGATGTTATACCTCCTTCTCGTCCCTCCTCTCACAGGAAGGAAACGGAAGTGGTTCAAGGTTGATGAAGCCATCAGGGTGCTGCAGAGCCACAAGCCTGTCCATGCAGAGTACCTGCGCAGACTCACAAACACCTGTAACCCCACCTGCAGTCCTGCCTGCAGCCCGACGAATGGAAACACCCCGGGCTCTCCGGTGACGGACAACAACGCCCCTCACTATGTTTGCTCCACACAGGGCTCAGATCTGGTCAACAGATAGGACCGTCAGGAAACAGTCTGCCTGAAAGAGGACTCTAGAGTGGACACATCTACTGAAAAACAAAAGGACATTTGCATGAGTTACATTACTAACGCAGTCTCTTAATATGTACAGTATGGACTTCCTACAGTTGAACCCATTTCAGGTGGGCTTGAAGAGTGCCAAAATGTTTTCCAAGTATATTTAGTATTTTTTATGTATATTTTTTAACAACCATCACCAGCTAATAGAGCAAACATGTCCCTTTAAGGCTTACTGCTTTGAAGGGATTCTCTCAGTGTGCTGCTTATGCAATGTAAAGGTCCTTTTCAGTCTTACATGCTGAATGATACTTGATTGGTAGTGCACACAGTATTTTGGGTGGTTTCCTTGAGACCAGCAGAGGGAAGTGTTGGAAAGGAAGTCATCCCCCCACGGTGACTCACTGCCAAATAATGTCCATCTACAGCACAGTTTGGAGAGAGGTAGCCACATGTGTACGAATATTGTGTTACAATTCTTTTTTTCTCTTTCTAGTGAATTGTATTGACACTTCTGGTGTCAGTCAAAACTACTGATTTTTTTTTTTTTTTTTTTTTAGGACTACAGATGTTAAACTGCTCTCATATCACCGAAGCTCCAATCCTTGTGACAAATTTTCCAAACAAAAACAAAAACAAAAAAAAAAAAAGAAGAGAGCTAGGTGATGTGAGAAATAGGAAGTGTTGCTTTCCTGTAGTTGCTACCTTTACCAGTACACATCCTCTCTAATCAGCACCATTTTCCCTTTTGAACAGCTTAATAAAGATTAAGAATATCAACAAACCAGCCACCACATTGAAACAGAGAGTTAATGCATCAAGTATCACTTTATTTGTCCATACATCTGTTGCCGAGCTGATTGTAGCTTAAATTGTGACCGACAGGTGAATCTCAGCCTTTGTAAAGGGGAAATCAGCCTTGGCTACTTCCTAAAAATGTGACAACAGCCAAAGAAAGACAGTATTAAAAACACGTGGACAGTATTATACAACAAGTAAAGATTTGTACTTTTTTGAGAAAACCATATCATTAAGGTCTGAGAAGGATAAGGAGGCCTAGGCCATATAGAAGATTTACAATGTGTTGAGTTTAAGCCGAATGATTCCTGTAAGTGCCTTCACAACCACAATGTTGTGTGAAGTGTTCAATTTACGAACACTTGACACATAACAGAGCTGCTGAAAGCAATACAGATTGCCTTACCTAGATCTGTTTAATCAGCCCCCCCTTAAATTTCTCAGCCTTGATTAGATTTGAACACTAGAATTTGTAAGGAAACTTAAGTTTGTTGTTGTGGTTGAATGTGCAGTATGAGAATGCATTTACTTATTTATGTTCCATAGGGAAATACTCCCCTCCCACATGAACAGGAAACTATGACAGGAAATCACAGTCAGAGCATTGGCCTACGCGTTATGACAACACACCAGTAAAAGAGGAGAGAGCAGATTATTCGGTGGTTTTAGTTTGATTATCAAAGTATTGGACGATCAGAAAAAAAATACCGTTTGTGCATGTGTGAACAAATGACTGGAATATTCTGCTCTGCACCGTCATCTTGTATATAAATTATTTCAATAAAAAATATATTGCTTATTGACCATATTCCCAGATTCATCTCAGTTTATTTCCCCCGCAAGTGCACTGCAACATAATGACGTGTTTTAAGTTTGTTCATATTCTTGAATGTGGCTAAGTTGTGAGGGTCCTGCTCAGCCATCCTCCCCATGACCCGCCCATTCACTGCTGCTGCTGCTGCTGCTGCTGCCTGAGTTGGTCAGGTGTTCGTTGTACAGCGACGTAAACTTTGCATTTGAAAACCTTTTGGATTTTGTGGCGACGCAGACACAGCCGAGGCCATGCTCAGACGGATACTTCAGATGGTAAGACTCTTGGATGGAAAAGGGCAACGGTGCCGCTTGTTTTTGTTAAACCAAGTCGATTTCCTTGGGAGACACAGGCCTATCCTTGTCTGTACTCGGAGCCGGGATGCGCGTTTTTGAACCCGGGGTGGTGCGGGTGGGCGGGCTGTTTCGTTTTAGCCAATGGATCGTCTAAAACACGATAACTCCGCCAGCGCGTCACATCTTAGTAAATATATCGAGCGCTCCTTCTGTGGGGGCGACGCAGCTAGCCATCTGATGCTAACTTGGTTCGATTGATTGATGCTATTCTTGACATAAGGATGTAATATCTATCTATATACACAGTGGCTAATGCAGGCTAACGTGTCCATCTCGCTAACATTAGCCTATGAGTACAACATTATGCACCTAACCTGGCTAGTTGTTGTAAAATACCATATTTTACCCATTTCTCAGTGTAACGTTATATTTCAATGTTGACATGCTAACGGTGACGTTAGCCACAGGTTGAACGTTGGGAAGCCTAGTCTCGGCTGGCTGACCACAACATGGAAATAACGTCCCTTGGCTACTGTAGCTTACCCTGCTGTTTATGGTCAGATGTGGTCGTGCTAGTTTGGATAAATCACCAGCCAGTCACCTCTTGGGCTTGTAAAAGAAGCAAGCTAGCTGTACCCTTTGCATAGAACTACATTTACCATAAGCCATTGCGAACAGTGTGACTGAAAACTTTGTCGCCTCGGACCAAGTTAAGGTCAGCTGGAAATGAGGAAATTCCTCCCGAAAACAGCATTCATGAGGCAGCTGTTGCCAAAAATGTGGTCTCAGGCCTTCACGGGTCCCAGTACAATGAGAAATAGCTGTTTTTAATCATTCAGCTTCTTAGAGGTTTGCATCTAATATAGTGAATCTGGAAGTATTACTGTTAAGCTGGTTTTGAACGATTGTTTCCCTCGCTGTTTCATCTTACCCTAGAGTTGGCATGCAAGTATGCACGTAGCATTTATAATCGAAAATCAGAGGGTGTTCCCTGGGAGACTTTCTTTTGCTTATCAAAGACACAGTTTGTGCTCTAATGGGGTAAAAACTGTGAGAACCCCTGTCCTAGTCTTTTTCCAGTTTTTGAAGATATTGATCAGTGATGTATTGGCACTACCGCCTTGTACATGGATGTTATTTCTTATTCTGGTACTGTGTCTATACAGCTCCCACACTTAACTGACTACAGCTGCATACCTTCCAAAATAATATGATATATTCCTAAAACAAGACTAATGATATTTGTTATATGTGAGAGCGTTTGTTTATTTGTTTTCTATCGATCCTCAAACTAAAGCTATCAATCAGTCAGTCAATATCACCTTGATACACAGAAATGACTTTGAATTAAATCAGTGTAGTATTATTTTTGTATGATGGCTGTTTGCTCACGTTGGGTCAGAGTGCATTCCATTAGGCAAACATTGAGTCCACCTTCAAGGCAAGAGGCGTTTCTCAATCTCAGCCTTCCCATATGCCCTGAGATGACACTGTTCAAAGTACTAAACACCCACCAGTGCACACACACACACACACACAAACGCACACACACAGACACGCTGGCCTCATTCATGCATGCATAGCAATGAATCATGCACCAAAACAAATCCTTTTGCTGAATGGACCACCAGTGGTTTGCTGCAGGTTAGTTGTAAATTGAAAATAAATATGCATGAGATGTCCACTTTATATGTTTGTGCACAGACCAGTGGACTGATCTGATTTCGAGTCCTGAGTGTTAAGTTGCATATCATAGTTGGAGGCTATATACATATCTGCCTCCTCAAAGCTGTACTCTGAGTTGATTTTTTTCTTATCAGTCTGCTTCCCTCTCCTTGTGACCTAAATAAGAGGGTTCTTTTTTTTTATACAACCTGGATAGTGGTTCTGTCACATGACCACATGCCACCAGGAGGTTTGAGGTAGTGCGCGTAAAATAAACACTGACATTACAAGCACAATAGTACTTGTGGATAAAAAAAACATGTATTTTGCTTTTCTTTTCCACAGTAGGCTGAATATCAGCAGATCACTGGAAGAACCAACACCCATTGTACATGTATTCACTGATAATACGACTGCCTATAAAGGAGAATACAATGTCACTCTAGAAATGCGCATTTTACAGATATATTTGTTACATTTTGGAGATGTGTGCAGAGGCGCCATTGCAGGCCTTGGCTTCTTGTCTGGACCGCCTCCTTGTTTTTTTTTTTTTTTTTATGCAAGACTAATGAATATTTGGCTCCCACACTTGACTGAAGATTGTCAGCAATACAAATAAAGAATGCAAAGGTCTGAGGGCCCAGACAATACGTGCAACATTTCTCTGTGTGTGTGTTGAACGTGTAACATCGATGTATTACAGAAAAACAAAATACAAGAGAGAGGTAATTTTTTTAATGCAGCAGTGTTTGTTGAACTTATACCACCCATGTGAGTTGCCTCTGTGATTGCAGCCAGTACAAAAGGATACAAAATCAGATCTGGATTTTTCTTTAATCGCCATCCTCCACAGTTACATGTATATTAGGACTAAATCAGTTCCTTCTCTCCTCTCCAGACTCCTGGGAAAGGAGGCTCCCAGAACACAGAGTCAGAGCAGCCCAGCGCAGACCTCAACAATGACCAGACCTCTGAGGTAACCTGGACACTCATTTCTCTGATTGACCACCTGTGGCTGTAGTCTACCCTGCAGTCATCTGTGTTTGTTTGTTTTTTGTGTAAACGCCACCACAATACTGTGTGGTGTAATGACAGTTGTCTTTTGAGTCTGTTTGATCATATAAATATAATTCAAAGTCAGCATCACATGGTTGGCCTGAACAATTGTGTTTCTGTATGCAGGGGTTCATCTGTCCCCAGTGCATGAAGTCTCACAACACTGCGGAGGAGCTGTTCAAGCACTATGAGCTGTTCCATGATACTGGAGACCTACCCTCTCATGTGGCCCCCACTCGGTGAGAGACATCTCCACACACACACACACACACACACACAGTGCATTCATGTCGTTATTCTTAAATAAATTATAACAAGGAGTCTATTTTTGGACCTCACCATGAATGTATGTCTTTAAGACTGAGTATTGTTGTGTCTGTTTTTGTAAATGCATCCCATCTTCTTTCTAGGGAGGATCTTACAATGCTAAGGCAAGAAGTTCAGGATCTGCATGCTTCTCTCAAGGTACGTTCATGTGTTTGTGGACGGTAACTGCAAAGGATCTTTAAAATCTAAATTGTCTGTTTGCTCAAAGACAGTAGACAGTCGATTTTGCATCCTTGTGTGCAATTTCTCTTTAATAGGAAGAAAGATGGTTCTCCGGAGAGCTCAAGAAGGAGTTGGACAAAGTTCAAGGACAACTGAAGCAAGTAATTTCTTTAAGATGTTTAATATGTACTGTAGTGGCAGTCACACTTTGCAGGAAAATTATATCAAACGAGAGTATGGGGGGTAGTTCGCTGGCATGACAGTGAACTAGATGCTAGATGTGTGCTCGTTCTTACTGTGGGGACTAGACATGTACGTGTTCTTCTCTTTTCCTTTGAATCCACAGAGCGATGGACAGATGGGCTCAGAGGATTCAGGTAGGGGAGATTACGAATACATTTGAAGAAATTATTCCATTTGATCATAAACTTCAATCACTAAATCACTGACGGTGCTCTTTTCTCAGTGCTGGAGAGAAAGCTGAGTGAAGCTGAGACAGAAAAATTCAACATCAAGCAGATGAAAGACCTGTTTGAGCAGAAGGCTGCCCAGCTGGCCACAGAGATAGTGGGTTAGTGTGGGCCTATGCAGGCTGGGAGACTGGGAGGGCTGTGTCAGTGGTTTGGCATTTCTATGAAAACTATAGTACTTATTTGCTAGATCACAGTGAAGCCTGAAACCATTGTATTTTATCCAGTGTTGCATTTGCTATTTCTCTTTTTATGCAGCTTTAAAGCCTAAAGGAATTATAGTTTTTGCATATTGTACTGTGATGCTGTTTTTTCGGTAATTACTTTGGGTGAATTTCACTTTGATACAAATCTGTAGTTCATCTACATTGTTTTGATTAGGATGTTTTTAAATTTACTAAACTGCTGAACCCAACAGACATAAAGTCCCGCTATGATGAGGAGAAGAGCCTGAGGGAGGCTGCCGACCAGAGGCTTGCCAAACTGACTCAAGAGCTGCAGAATGAGAAGCAGGAAAGCGAGAGACTCCAGACAGAGCTGGTACGACACACACACACACACACACACACACACACACACACACACACATATTATTTATTCCCTTCTTATTCCCTAAAAATACTTGGAAACAGGGTGGAATGGTTGTCGATATTCACATAATTACACACGCGTGTCCTTTAGTGTTATCCACTGTTTCTGGGTTAGATAGGTTTTATCCAAACGCAGATCTTGTGTTAGAAATTCAGGGAGTGTAAGTTAACACCTTCCTTCAATGTTTCCTGTATTTTGAAATGATAAATCAGCCTTGCATTTTTGGGCTGGGCCGTAAATTCAGCACCAGTGCCCTCTGTTTAACATAGTGCAAATTCCCTAATATTTTACACTCTGAAGTGCTTATGGATGAAAATGTGTTTTGTCCACATCAAAGAGGAAGAGGTATAATCCAGGTCAAAAAGACGATCAGCTGCTGCCCATAGTAAAACTCACATATGAGGCTAATGTTAGCTAGTCATACTGTGGTCATAACTGGGTTACTTTATGTAAATGCATTAACAGGCAACATTATATATATTATATACATCATGCATTTTTGGAAGGAACACCAGTTAAATCCCTTTCACATGGGACACACAGCAGTTTTGCGCCAAGTTATACTAACTTGACCTATGTCATCAAATTGCACCCAGAAGTCATTTAAAAATTATTTTTCAAAAAGATGTACATAATGGCAGTCTGAGTTATGCATGCTGCAGTTTTGCTGAGGTCAGATTTATTTCAAATTTGTTGCTCAAATAAATAATTACTTCTTTTGTAGAAGAAAAACATACATCCAACTCAGTTAAGTTTTGGCAGCAAGGCTCACTAATTTGTTTTCCAGACATGATGACAGAATGATGACAGGCACAGTGAGTACATGCCTAAAAAAAAAACAGGTTAAACTATTGACATTTGACTGGTGTTAGTCTTGTTTTATCTTGCACTTATAAGGCCCTGTCTTGACTCCACTCTTGGCCACACTTTGCCCCCTGCCCTGATGGAGTGTCTCTGCTCTGCCCCCTAGCTGCAGCGCCCGGGAGTGGAGGATGTGGAGGTGCTGCAGAAGGAGCTGGTGCAGGTGCAGACACTGATGGACTGCATGACACGTGAGAGGGAGCAGGAGTCAGAGAACCTCAAAAGGCACTATGAGGAACTGCAGGCTAATTACACTACCTCAGAGGTGAGGTCACCAAATAACCACATATCCTGTAAATCATCAGGTTGTTTTTGGTCGGACATGCCTGTACTGTTTCCAACTAAAACTTTCACTTATGTGTTGCGGCCTAACCTATGACCCCGCCACACCCAAGTGCTACTCGTCACTAACACATAGGCACACACATACACACACATTAAGCAATCATCTGTGAGATTATGGAGGGTTGAAGTGAGATAGTTTGTCTAATCAGTCATTTGTTCAGACCACCCATTCCACTTCACTGCAAAGAACAGTTTTCTAGTTTCTTATTTTAATCGGCTCCAATACTTCTGATTTGCTGTATTTTTGTTGAACCAGATGGCTTCAGGCCTAATTCCCAATCCCGCTTGGCTGCCTGCTGCATAATTCAGCCTTACTTCCTGCATTATTGATCCCAGCAGGCTTTGGGAGACGAGAGAAGCAAGTATTTATAGGGCCCTGTCAGACAGCTCCAGGCCTCATAACTCACTTTCTGCACATCCCTGCAACTAATCTCGAGGAAGGAGAACTTCATATTCTAACACTGGGACACTGCAGTCTGAATACATTTGAATACTAAATATCTTTTTGGCTCAGGCTGTTTGACTTTTAATTACGTAATCGCCCTCAAGTTTAATGAACAAGTGACTTTGCTGCAGTGACTTACGATCTGTGAGAGCCTGGAAAAGGCACTATATCTCCCGTGTGTTTGAGTCTCATTGAAATAATGGTCAATAGTTAGTCTTTGGGTCTGTTAGCCAAGCTCTTCAGCATTCCCTCTATGATATAAAACTACAAGGCTTTCTCAAATAATATACCAATACAAAGCTAGATTTGTGTAATGAACAAAAAGCCAGTTGTAGTTGCCCAGTGTATTATATTACTGTACTGCCCGGGTTCACTCATAGTCCACTGCTGTATCCCCTCCTTCGTATTACAATTCTCAGTTTAATGCTATCATTGCAAGATGATGTGATGCTGGTGTGCATTTTTGCTCTCCAGTGTAAATTGGTGATGATTTTTTTTTTAATTCAGTCAAGCAGCATCTTGCTCTGTCTAGCAGTATCTGACCTCTAGATTGTTGTATCATGACTTACCTGTGTCCTTTGTCTCTTTCCCTCTCCTCTTTCTTCTACCCCTCACACACTGTGTCCCTCTCCAACACTTGCTCTTTCTTGAAGATTCGTAAACTGGAGGTAAAGCATGCCGTTTCATGTCGGCCCCAAATTTGGTTTCATCCTTTGAGTTCTTCGTTTGACATGTTTCTCAGGAACAGGATTTTTGTCCACAGTCTTTTACTTTTATATATTTGAGTTGTTTTTTTTTTTTTTTTGTGGGACTGAAACTTGTGTTTTTCTTTTTTACTCCGGTCATGGTTTGTGTTCAGCTTCGTTTTCTGTTTGCCCTGAATGCCAAAGTGGTACTGTGTACTTGTTTTTTTGTCTGCCAGATGTCCTGCAAATGGACTCTGATGTGTCTGTCAATAATGTGTTGCAGATGACAATATCCCAGCTAAAAGCAGAGCTGGAAAAGGGTCCCCAAGAAGCCGCTGTCTACACACAACAGATCCACCAACTGCAGGGCAATCTGAACAACTTGCAGCAACAAAGCCAGGTAACATACACACAAAGGATGAAGGGGGAGGAACGAGGTAGAACTGCAGGTTGCTGCTCACAGTAGACTTCAAATACAGAACTAATGTTAGTTATTCATATTGTGAGCATAATTCTATAACTTAATATAAATTTGATAACAGGCCATGTTTGTGCATTCTTATCAGGAAAAGCAAATACTGAAAAGTATAAAGACTGATGGATTATTATTTATGTTTCACACCAGGCGTATACTAACTTCACTGTTCAAACACCATAGGCCTGTGTCAATACATTGCACCCTGAAAATGTTGAGTTTCTTTTTCTTTTTCTTTGTAATTTTTTTTTTTTTTACAAAAACCCACAGAATGACATTCTGAGTTAAACATACTGTGACACTGCTGAGATCAGACATACTTCCTCTGTGTTGCTAAAACAATTAAGCCTTTTATTGGTAGAGGAAGAAATACGTCCAACTTCCTTCACTTTCAGCACTGAGTTGTCCTTTTTTCCCCAGAGGTGGTGACGGAAGCTTCTAGTGAGCGCAGCGTCTCTGTCACACAACACATGCCCAACCAAACAAATACCTAACCACTGTTATTTTAGTTATGTGACAGTTATACGATTCTGTTTGGTAACCGCAAGCACAAACATTGTCTACCATGGCATCTGTCAAGCAAGCATACCACAAAACATTATTTAGAATTTGCTTTTACCACAGTAATTTTAACAAGCCTTGCCGCCTGCCCTTCACTGCAGGACATGCCAGCCTACTTTCTGTAAACTTGGCTCCGTTGCTCGGCAGCACCTATCACAATACCCTGCTGTCACCGAGCTATGTGAGCCCTCATTGGCGAACTGCACATGTTGACAAAAATCACACGCAGGTCTATAATTAAACCAGCAGGGGGGGATCTCTCTCATGCCAGTGCTGTCACTTATGGTAAAATACAATCGCAGGTGAGAACACTGACGCTCTGGGGCCTGAGGGAACAGAGGACCTTTGCTTAGGTTACCTGCGAGAGATGAAATCCTCCCATGTCGGGCATGCCTCTTGCATTCGTCTGCCAGCCAAGTAGATGAGAGCGATTAGATTGATCTCCAACGGGACGTCCCATCACTGCAATAGAACACTTTGAAATCTGATGCAGATTTTTATCACCAGAGACAAAACTGATGGAGCAAACACTGAGGGATAGAGGATCGGTATATAGAACAACCGATATGGGTTTCATTGGACCATAATGCGGGGATTAGCGATGAGTGGCTCTGCAGCAAACCGTGACAATGACACGTGAGAGGACAGTAACAAGGCCATGAGAAGGAGAGGAATGAACGAAAGAGGAGGGGAAAAAGAGGAGGATTGCACTGCGGGGCTGTGGGACAGTTATAAATGTGGGCCAGCTGCAGTATGTGAGCCTAAGAGCTAACAGATAAAAGAGTTTATTGTACCTCTGTGATGTCCAGAAGCCCTGTCACAGCCCCTAGTTAGCAGCACGCTTCAATATTAACAACATTTTGTTCTTTATCACCCTGCTGCCAAGTTTACTGCAAGGCTTTACCGCACATACTCTGGTATTTCAAGTTCCATGTCGTAAAACCCTCCCTTAGAAATGTCATGTCACACCTCTACCCTGAATATTTTTCTGACGTGAGGCAGCAGTGTTCTTTTCCACAGCTTATATCACATGTGACTTGGGTGCTTGTGTCTTGTTGGAGCTCCTGTCACATTTTCACTGTGTTTTCTTTAGGAAAGAAAAGGGAGATTCTTGTTTTTCCAAGATGGCTTAATTGATGACTTAGGCAGTTGCTCATTAATCTTTTTACGGTTTTCAACCCTCATACTAGACCCCTCCCTTTCAAGACCCCATACTAAGGCTGAATAGTCAGTCAAAATATTATTGACACTGTAATATGTCCAAGTGAAATATCTGAATCGCAGCCACTGTAATTTTATGGTAAGGGGAAAATGTGTGATTAAAATACCATTTTTTTTTTCAGTGAAAAAGAAAATTATGATCCAAACTAAAATTATGATCCAAACTAAAATCTGGAGTCATATAACAATTACAGTATCTTTAAAATACTTGCAATGTGATTTTTTTTTTTTTTTTTTTTACCACATCATTAATCATGAAACTTAAGAGAAAAAATGTTATACACTGTCATGATTTGTGTCTTGTATCCTCTCACTTTCTTGCTCTCATGTCTATTCATGCTAGAAAGAGGTGTCTTTCACCTCTGTGATTCTCAGCCTGTGCTCAGTCTGCTCCATGTTAACTTGTACTCTCCCTTTCTCACAGAGCCTGTCTGAAAAGCTGGCACGCAAAGAGAAGGAGTACCATGAGCTGGAGGAGCGGCTGGCGAGTGAGCAGGTTGCCAAGAGGGAAGTTCAGGACAGTCTACATCAAAGGGAGACGGAGGTTCAAGAGCTTCAGGCTAGGGCCACAGGGGCCGAGGCCTCCCTGCAGAAAGCCCAAGCAGAGCTTGGAGAGAGGAGTGAGGAGGTGGCCAAGTTGAAGAAGGAGATGGTTGAGCTGGAGGTGAAGCATGGGGAGCTGAAGGTCGAGAGGAAGCAGCTGCAGCAGCAGAGGGAGGAAAAGGAGAGTCAAGGTGCTCAGCAGCAGACTGAAATCAGTCAAGTGAGTAAGACTCACAGTGTACACACAGACTAGTGGATGCTCTAGTCAAATCACACAGTTAAACAGCCTTTCTTTACTCAGCCCTCTGGGCCATAGATGTTTCAGTGGAAGAACAAGATTCTTATGCTGCACTTATTGCACTGAAAAGCACAGTGTTGTAGTGGCTTAAGCACTCTTGGTGGTGCTGTTTGACACCAATTGAAGAATTTGATTCTGTCTGCAGCTTCTGTGCCTCTACGTGTTAAGTACAGCCCAAGGCACAGCGGTGAACAGCACCAGCAACATTTTTGAGGTTGATATTGGTCATTAATCATGTAATGTGATATAATTAATCATGTTAAGGCAGATTTTTTTGTCCTGGTGTATGGATTATGAAAATGAGGGAAACAATTGAATAAAAATGTTAACTGGTAATGTATACACACATCCAAGCCAAAAACCAAAAACAAGCAAACAATGAAACAAGAAAACAGCTTGCACACTACAGGGCTCTAATTTACTCCAGTTAATTGCACCAAAAACACTGTGACGTTTTCATCAGGCAAAGGTACAATGCCCAGTGGCATCTGCAAACAACTGAATAAAGCCAATAATAGCTCCACTATGAATTCCAAAACACCCAGTTTGAACTTTCCCTTTATTTCAGAAATCATGACAAAACTACAAATATGGTTTGTATATGACAACCAGCTATTTAAAGTTCCCTTTATTTGACCATGGAGCACAGAGTGATGTTGGCTGCATGGAACTCCGCACGGGACTCTGGTTCACAGAAAAAACTCACTGATTATTGGGAATTTGGATAAAACAGGTTTTAATTTTGGGAAAAAAGTGGTTTAAATTACAAAATCTGAAGGTATATCATTATAGGCCAAGGTCTTGGCTGTTCAGCAATGTACCGGTGCAACCTCCTCATTTTGCATTTTTTTCATAAAATAGGTTTTTCCAGTTATTAGGCTACTTTGTTTTTGTCAACACCGTCACCGTAATGTTTTTTTTTAAATTTGAAAAACAGATTTTTGTATTAAAGAGACTATTACTTTAATAACTCAACAGCACCAAAGAGACATATTGTAAGCATATTCATTTAAAACCAATATAACTGCCTCTGACGGTGGTGACACTAATCTGACGGTGGTGACAGTGGCCTCATTAAAACATACATTTCCAAAATTTATACCACTCAAGTCAATGGCTTCTTGCTTAACAACTTTATTTAACTATTTGGTACAAAAAATAACAATCCTGAGCACTGTTATAAGCATTTTTCAGACTTCAGTCATCACCGTCAGACAGAAAACCTGACGGTGGTGACGTCTGACGGTGGTGACAAAAACCGACTCTTTCACATGATAAGCATGAGTTGTTCACATTAGCCAGCTTGTTTTCACCCTGTTGCTACCTGCATCAGATCTCTTCTTAAAAAGTATACATTTATTCCATAATCTAATTTAATATTTTTTATACAGAAGTGACGGTGTTGACAATTTATGGTTGTGACAGTAGCAGTGTCCAAAAATATGAAGAGATTTAAGAGAAAATAGAAAACTTCCAGGAGCCTGAGTGGTCTTGAAGCATGCAATAGAGCTGAAGGTTTGAAAAGGGCTCCTCAGGAACGTAACTGACCTTGTAGTTTTTTTTATTATTATTTTTTAAATAAATATCTGACGGTGGTGACGAATATCTGGGACACATTTTGAGCAACCACAAAATAATAGTAAATATTGTTCAAAACCCATCGTTTGTAGTTTTTAATACATATTATGATGTACTCTTTAATGTGGTAAAGATATTATTCAATGAAATTATTACTTTTTGTTGTTTTAATCAAGTTGAAATGATTATCTCCTGTCTGAGGACAACTGCTTTTGTAGGCCATGGGCCAACATATAATCATTAAATTAATACAAATTAAAAATAAACCTATAAAAGAACCTTACAAATGTGCAAAGGACCCCCTGATTATGCCCTTGATTCTTTCTATTCATTAAAATGTGGTAAATTTCCAGAAGAAATAGCATTTTTCTTAGTGGGACATGATTTATCCAAATTCTCAAGAATCAGTGAACTATCTACATAGCGCTGAATGGCTGAGGCGCATGCAAAATTTCTCTTCCACCACCATATGAAAACACCATAACTTCACATGAATTTTTCAACAAAGTGGAAGATGGGCTCAGATTTAATGAGGAAAGGATTGGCAGAGGTTGGTTATAAATGATCCACAAATATTGGACAGTATTGGGTAGTAACGTGATCAACAGCAAAGTCCTAATTTAAGGCCCTCGACTGTATTTTTGAAGTCTCATCTGAGTGTTGCCTTCTTTTCTGTTTATAATCGTCATCTTTCTTTCTATGTCTGTCCCATAGCTGCATGCTAAGCTGCTAGAGGCGGAGAGGCAGCTGGGCGAGCTGCAGGGCCGCCTGAAAGAACAGAGGCAACTGTCCGGGGAGAAACTGAAGGATCGGGAGCAGCAAGCAGCCGACCTCCAGCTCAAACTCTCTCGTGCTGAGGAGCAGGTAGGCATTTAGCTGAAACTTTAATGAACCCTGTGGGAATACTGGGTTATTGGAATAGCAGAAAAAGAATGCAGATATAAACAGAGAAAATAGGAAGTATGGAAAACAACACAATGAATAATTCCATTCAGTTAAGTGTAGTTTATTTGTAGTGATACAATTGTGAAGCAGAATGATTTCAACATAGTCATAAAAAGTCATGATTTAAGAAAAGTCAATCTGTGTACACAAATCAGGGGGGACACACAAAAAAAGAACTCACCTCAAAAAACAAAATCAGTGTGAAAACGCTAAAACATAACTGTATGGGATTACACAGTCTGAAAAACAGCATATATATATATATAGTCATATAGTAAAAATGATGTATTTACTTACATACATAAACATTGAGATACAAACCATGGAATTCAGTTGTACGAATTACACAAATTCCGTCCATGTAATACAACTCAGTTGCATTGTGGCCGGAATTTCAAACCACGTTTTTCATCTTTTGTCCCTGCAGCTGAAGGAGAGCGGCAGTAAGAGCACAGACCTGCAGCACCAGCTGGAGAAGGCCAAGCAGCAGCACCAGGAGCTACAGGCACTGCAGCAGAACACCAACGGCAAACTGCGGGAGGCACAGGTACTGCAGCCAAGAAAAGCCTCACTGCTTCAGGGAAGAGCTGCACTGTCAGCAGTATTATGAAACAGTAAGCCACAACAGGCTGTACTGTACAATGCATTGAAAATGGAGTGGATGCATCCCTGTAACTAAAAGGAAATGACACAGATGTGTCAAAAACCATTTGTTTTAGCATTACAAAACACTTGTCACTTTTTTTCAAGCAACATGTACAGCTTGCTTATTTTGTATTTCCACTTACACTGCAATGTAGAGCAAGGGATCTATGAGCTTTCCAGCTTCCCAAGTCTGTCAGTTTTGAATGAATAAGTGCAAGCCACTCATTTTTATCTCTTTAGAATTATTTTGTCACTAGGACAATGAGATTGGTACTCAGTTTTGTCCATATAGGCATTGTTTTCATTGCTTTGGATTTATCCTTGCTAGCTAGTATGTTTGCTTTGAAATTCAGCAACAGAAGTGCAAAGACAACAGTGGAAATTGGCAGTGTGCAAAAAGTCAATATGGAAGCTCAGAGCAGAGATCCAACAGAAGAATACTGTTATTGTACAGTCCTCCATCACTGATCCATTGAAAATTAGGTTGGTTGGGAGTTTTGTTTCAACACATCACAGCATCACATCATTTTGTGCTATGTGGTGGTAGAAGACATACTTCCTGCACATTTGAATGTTATTTAATTGCAGCTAAACAGTAGTGCATGTACTGGAATAAATGGAGATGTTCAGTCATTGCAGTTTGAAAGTGAGCTGTGACTAGTGTGAGTTTATCAGCTATTACAGTGGCTTCCAACATGACAGAACTTATACCAGAGCTGGCAATTTTACATCAGTTCTAGTTTTCTGATTTATACCATATACAGAACATAAAATCCCAACTTAAAGCAACTGTCCTCAAAATCAAACATTTTGGCAAAATACCTTGCACAGTTTTTTGCTGCTATGCTGACTTGCCTCTACTCTTCAGAATGACCTGGAGCAGGTGTTGCGTCAGATCGGGGATAAGGACCAGAAGATCCAGAACCTGGAGGCTCTGCTGCAGAAGAGCAAGGACATTGTGAGCCAGTTGGAAGCAGAGAGAGAGGACCTGTGTGCCAAAATCCAGGCTGGGGAGGGAGAGACGGCGCTGCTCAACCAGCTGAAAGAGAAAAACCACACACTACAAGAACAGGTTGATGCACACACACACACACACACACACACACACACACACACACACTCACCACTCACATTTTACATAAATGCAGGCTCACTTTGATATTACATTGCAAAGGATTGGATACATATGTCCACATGTGCACATATACAAACACAACAGTTGAGAAAACTATGTTCACAACTCAAAACTGCAGTGGGGAGTGTGAAAAGTAGCAGCATAAACAAAGGCTGTTTGAACACCACTGTGAAACAATCAGTCATTATGTGTGCTTACAAGCTTTCCTGTATCTGGGGGATGTAAAGGTGGCCCACTTGACAGACAAGCTGAAGAACCAATCAGAGAGCCACAAACAGGCCCAGGATAACCTCCATGAACAGGTCCAGGAGCAGAAGGCCCTTCTGCGATCAGCTCAGGACCGAGCTCAGTCTCTGGAGACCTCAGTCACTGAAATCACCACACAGCTGACAGAAAGCAAGGAGAAGGTGGCCCAACTGGACACTCAGGTAAATTTCTGAATGGAACTGAATAATACACCGTGGAGTACTTGACAAAAATTTTTTCCATGCATTCTTAGATTATAAGATCAGTTTATATGGACTGATCCAAGTATATTATCTTGTCCTTACATTTGTTTTTTTAATGAAAATTCAATTTTTTGTTTGTCTGTTTCCCTGTAGCTGAAGGCCAAGACAGAGATGCTGCTATCTGCAGAAGCAGCCAAGTCTGCTCAGCGGGCCGACTTGGAGAACCACCTGGAGACTGCACAACATGCTCTGCAGGACAAGCAGCAGGTCAGCGTCTGTTCAGGGCTATTGATGTTGAAACTTGACCAAAGTGTAACATGGAGCCCCTTATTTCTGAAGACTGACCTCCACTGAAGACTGACAGAGCCTGCTCTGTAAAGATCTGTTCAACAAATGCTCCCTTTCCCACCATCTTGTGTAGGAGCTGGGCAAAACTCAGAAGAAGTTGGAGGAGCAGGCCAAGAGACTGCAGGAGAGGCAGGAGCAGTGCAGCCAGATGGAAACCAGTCTGAAGGAATGCAAAGACAAGCTGCTGACCTCAGAACAGCGCATAGAACAGTTGGAGGTGCTCAATAAGGTTGGTTATGAATTTTTGGTGTGAGTGCACACAGCCCTACTTTGTATGCACATTGTATCCAAGTTATTATGCAGACATGGGTGCATATCTCTAAGATAACTTTATAAAAGTCAAGATAAAAGGCTTGTGTCGTCTGCCTCGAGTGTGTGTCTTTTGTGTTTTCTTAAGGGAGTCTGGTCTCTTTTTCTGTGACAGAAACTGGAGTCACAGGTGGTGGAGGTGCAGGCCACACGTGATCAGGCACAGCAGGAAGTGCAGAAGCTCCAGAAGGAAGGGTCAGAGGTTAAGAAGAAAAGCAAAGAGCTGCAGCGGCTCCTTGAAACTGAGAAAGCAGGGTAAGATATTCTACACTGAAGGAACTAGTTTGTCAAATATATGACTTAAGTTGTGGTACCGTGAAGCTTGTTCCACTATATTGCTCCACTATATTATAATGAATTACCCCTAACAATCCATTCATGTCATTTCGTTGTTAAGGGCTGCATCACTGCAAGAGGAGCTGAAGAAAAAGGCAGTTGCTTTGAGTGAAAGCCAGAAGCGTCTTGTGTCATTTGAGCAGGAGAAAGCTGCTCTGCAGGCCAATCTTGACAAGATGACCCAGGAGGGGAAGGTCCGGCAAGCAGAGCTGGATAAGAAAACCCAGGGCTTGGCAGCAGATTTACTTAAGGTCCAACAGGAGAAAGAGAATCAAGGGAAGGAGCTTGCCTCGACAAAGGAAAGCCTAGCCAACGCCAACAAGGCACTGAAAGAGAGTCAAAGCCAACTGGACAAGGAGAAGAAGAGCAATAAGGCAGCCATGGAGGAGATGGTAGGTTCAGTTAGCTGCTGCCTGGCTCAAGTCAGGTTCAATGTAATTGTCCTATAATGGCAGAATTTGCAACAAGAAATAACAATGGCCACATAAATACAGCTCCTGTGCAGCTATCCTTTGGTCGTCTTACTGAACATAAAATATCTTACTACACTCTTTAGGCAAAGTCTAATGAGAAGGCCAAACAGGAGCTTCTTAAGAGCAAGGAGGCCATCACCAAGGAAATGAAAGAAACTAAAGAACAGATGGAGCAGATGAGAGAGGTGAGCTTTTAAACATGTAGAAGAAGCATTACTGCAACAAACTGGACAATTTCAAATCTGTTGTGTTTTCCACAAATTTCAGGCAGAGAAAAATTTGAAGATGCAGCTGGCTTCATTAGAGCAGCAGCAACTGAAGACTCAAGAGGCTCTGAAAGAGAAGGACAGTAGTGTGCAGAACCTGCAGGCACAGCTAAAGGCAGCCCACGGGTCCTTGGAACAGGAGAGGAAGAAGCTGGAGAGCCAAGTGAAAGAGTTACAGGATGTCAGCGTCAAGAAGGCAAGCAACATCTCATGCAGACTGTGGCTACTGTTATCATACCAGCCACATAAACGTCTGTTGACATGGTGGATATTAATGTTAGCTCCCATCTGTTTGCTGTGAGGTATTTTGCACTGTGCTTGGTTTATGTATGTGAGAGTGTGCTTTCTTCCTTGGTCACCAGGCTGAAGAGGAGAGCAAGCTGAGGGCCCAGGTGTCAGCACTGGGACAGAATCTGGCCTCTGAGAAGAACCAGGTAGCCGAGCTTCAAAAAGCCTTAGAGCAGAGCAAAGACGGCTTCACCAAGCTGCAGTCTGACTACTACGGCAAAGAGTCTGAGGTCTCAGCACTGCGTCAAGACCTCAAGGTAAGTTTCTACGGGGATGCGACGAAGGCATGGGGGCTGATACTGTTGTGTCTGAAGAATATTTCAAGTGATTGTTGGGTTCAGAGGAGAAAAGGGTTGTAATTTCTGCTGAATCACAATTATCAGTGTAAGCATACTATCTTAAGTTTTTGCGACTAATATTTTGGTAGCCAGACAAGGTGTGTGGAAAATGAGGTGTAGATAAAACTGTCTGGGTTGAGGATAAGGCAGGATATCAGAGGCTCTTGCGACAGCCTGGCAGACTGACATTAATAAATTAATATCGCCTGTGAAAATTAACCAAAGCCTGAGCAATCCAGCTATTGTTGGGGTAAAACACATTACACAGAAGAGCATCACAGTACTTAGAGTACATGTAAATTAACCCATTATCTTTTCAACAAGTAGTCATTTACAAGTAGTCATCTATTTAGTTACTTTTTAATATAAGCAAGCTGTTGCGTAACATGATCATTTATCCTTAATCTTTTGTTATGGCAAAATCAAATAAAAATAAAATCCCTGACTGTTAATTATGGGCTGAACAGCAGCTGCGCAATACATTTATTGCAGTGTTAAGACATTAATGATAGTAACACTGTAATGCAACTAGTTACTTTTAGAAGTGTCATTCCCCAACATGGGCTCTAGCATAATCACATTTTGGGGGGAAAAAAGCATGCAGCTTTAATGTTGCCTCTCCCTGCCTACCTAGCTGGTGAATTGTGTGACCTCTCTCTCCCAGACATCAGAGGAGAAGTTGAGCCAGGGCCAGGAGGAGCTGGCTGCTAACCGGACTCATCAGACGGGCTTGGAGGCTCAGATCCAGGAACTGAAGACAGCCCGGGCCTCTTTGCAGCAGGAGCTGGGCAAACGGGACCAGAAGCTCCAGCAGCAGGACCAAGCCCTGAAAGAAGTACAGAAACAACAGGTTAGACCAATAGACAAACTCACACACACACACACACACACACACACACACACAATGTGACATGACATGATGTATGATGTGACTGACTGAGTTCCTGTCTTGCTCACCCAGGGTCTGGCTAAAGAGGAGCTGGAGAAAGAGAAGGGCAAAGTAGAGGAGCTGAACAAAGCCAAAAGCGCCCTGGAAAAGAACAGCACCAGACTGACTTCTGAGCTCAAAGCACTAATGGAAAAGAGTGAGAAGGTCAGTAACTATTTTTGATATCCTTATATCGTGTTTATATCCTGTCCACAGTTGTTTTATGCTAACAATAAAAGGTCTGTATCCCCTTCTTGTCACTCTGACAAGAGACAGCCATGTAGTGAATATACATGTATATGTATATGGCAGCTGTGCTGATATTATGGCTGTGCAGCACAGCTCATCCCATGTATCAGTTGGCTTGAATAATAAATAAAGCAGTGTTTTCGTAGCAGTGATAAAAGCACAAAAAATAACACATTTTATGTCCCAGGAGAAGCATGAACAGTCAAAATAAATCCGGTCCACCAGGGTTGTCCACATATTAGTTGAGCAGATGATCAAACAATGCACTGAATATCATATAGGCTACCGGTATTTGATAGGTAAGATCCAGACGAGTCCTTCTTAAAGACGAATGCATACTCTTACATGCTGCTCTATTAATTTTGAACCAGCTAACTATTAC
Organism: Myripristis murdjan; assembly: GCF_902150065.1. Taxonomy (NCBI): domain Eukaryota; kingdom Metazoa; phylum Chordata; class Actinopteri; order Holocentriformes; family Holocentridae; genus Myripristis; species Myripristis murdjan. The sequence goes on from NC_043985.1 coordinate 23,662,819, forward strand.
ACACACACTTACACATCTGTTGTTTTCCAGGAGCTGGGTGAGTTGCAGGAAGCCAAACAGCTGTTGATTCAGCAGAAACTGGAGATGCAGGGCCAGGTGGAGGCAGCGCAGACTGCTCTGGAGCAGGAGAAGAAAGAACATCAGGCCACCAGGGACAGCGTGGCCAAGAGAGAGGAACAGCTTCTTGTCCAAACCAAGGAGGTCCAAGCTCAGCTGGTAGGCTCAACCACCAAATTTTTTCATATAATGATGATTCCACCCATGAATATCCTGCTATCATTTCTGTTTGCGCAGCTGAACTGATGTTAGTCGGTCTCCTCTTGAAGATTCATTATGTGAACTTATTCATGCCTTACTGCTAAAGGTGGCAGAGAAGCGGGCTAGGGAGGAGCAGGTGAAGCGCGGGGAGGAGGCGGAAGCTAAGCTGGGTGTGCAGGTGACCGCTCTGAACGAGAACGTGGCTACGCTGAAGAGGGAGTGGCAGGGCAGCCAGCGGCGGGTCAGTGAGCTGGAGAAACAGACAGACGAGCTGAGGGGAGAGATCGCCGTCCTGGAGGCCACCGTCCAGAACAACCAGGATGAGAGACGGGCTCTGCTGGAGAGGTGTGTGTGTGATCATGTTCACTAATGCATGCCCACGTACATGATGAGCTCACCACCAGAGTAATTTTTGGTTCAAATGTTTTTTTTTTTTTACTTTTGTTTTGTTTTTTTCTTTTATCTACATGTACTGCATAGTAAAAAAGAGTTGAGTGTCATAGAAAGTTGCTGAAGTACATTTAAGTAAATTAAATACTCAGTGGTTATAGTGCATTCAATGGCAGTACTCCAGTGTAATGTGCATTGGATGATATAGTTGAGGTGTGTGCAAAAAGGATTACATACACACAGACCAACCAACCAACAAACACGAAGAGGCCAGATCGCACTGGTAAAAGTCAACATTGTTTTGTGGTTTTGTTTTAGGTGTGTGAAAGGTGAAGGTGAAATAGAGAAGCTTCAAGGCAAGGTGGTGGAGATGAGGAGGAAGCTCGACGACACGACAGCAGCCATGCAAGAACTGGGCAGAGAGAACCAGTCACTGCAGGTCAGCTGTTGGAGTTGAAGCTGAAGAAAGATAACCTGTTTTAAAGGACAAATCCAGTTTTTTGTTCATGTTTTAGCCTCGGATTTTACACTGCATGCATGCTTCACCATCCATCGTCTGAAGACTGTTACATTACAATACAAAAATCAACTAGAAGAGACTTGAAATTTGCTTGAGATAGGTCATCGATCATTATGAATGTTGTGCTCTAACAGTAAATAGTTTTGCATAGTAAAAAATTATGTGAAGTTCAGACAGTCTGGCTACGATGTGCTCAGCTCATCTCAGATATGTAACAAACACATCATCGTAACAATTGTTGTTGGTCCTGGCTTTAGATCAAGCAGTCGCAGTCTCTAACCAGGAAGTGGGCTGAGGATCACGAGGTGCAGAACTGCATGGCCTGTGGGAAGGGCTTTTCTGTCACCGTCAGGAAGGTGAGATTTTGAACATCTTTGGTTTTTGATGTTTATATGAAATGACGGTACATCAGACACACATAAGTGGAATCGTTCATAGTATTTGCTGTGTAAACGTTGCACACCTAACCTTTCAATAAATTGTTTTCCCCCACCCCCTCTCCTGAATGTCCAGCACCACTGCAGACATTGTGGAAACATTTTCTGCGCTGAGTGTTCGTCTAAGAACGCCCTCACCCCCTCCTCCAAGAAGCCAGTGCGTGTGTGTGAAACGTGCTTTGAGGAGCTCCAAGGTTGATTTCCCCCCTCTCTTCCCTTTACCCCTCTCCACCCTCCACCTCCCCCCAACCCCAACCCACTCCTCCCCCTCCAACGGGCAGAAGAAGGCGTGTCTTGTCAATTTTAATGTGCACTATAACGGACAGACCCAGTGGAAGGACACTCATCTTCCTGTGACGACAGTGATTCAGCTCTGGCGCTGAGGCTTTTGGTCTTCGCGCAGCTGAAGAGGATGGGATATGCACCGGAGCCATGTGATGGGATAGGGCGGGATAGTCCGTATCTGTTTTGTGCCTTTGCTACTCCTGTGGACTGCCAGAGAGCGGAGACAGGGAATGCTACACAGCACCATTTCATCTCTTCAAACCCCATATTCGGACATCCATCTTGGTTTTGCATCATTAGCGTTAGCAAGGTGGTTGACCGGAAGTGTCTGGTGTACAAGGCTGGACATCAGCCGTCTGGATGCCTGAGACAGAGAACGACACTGAAAGTGTGTTCTGGAAGTAAATATTGTAAAAGTGGATGTAATTGTGATTTTGAAAGTCGCTGCTGCCGTACAAAGGTAAATGCAAGTAACTGTGTATTTTGATAAAAAAAAAAAAATCATAAAGGCCTCTGTGATGCATTTGTGTGTCATTCAACTTTATCTTATGCCTAAAACAGAAACTTAAAGGATCACTTTTATAGCAACTTATAAAAACAGAAGTAAAACCAAGTAGCCAGTGCATACTGCTTTTGTCATTTTTACTACAGCTGCATTTTCTGCCAGGTACTCAACAACTCTGAATTTCTGACCATCTGTGGAAACATTACTTGCAATATAATTTTTTAATTTATGTTGAAGATATATGTAATGTACAGTATAATTTAATTTGACCAATACATGAACACTAAGGTGTAGCCAGATGACAGATGTTTTTGAGGAAATACTTCAACACCTCCATGTAAGAGAAAATATTTGTGCTTCAACAGAGAGACATACTGTATACAGTTAAGTCAGTACATAGGATGTGATATCCAAAAGGGTATGATTTCAAAAAGTAGATAAATATGTGAGCAATCTGTGGTTAATTTACTGGCAATACTGGGTTGTATTGATACAAAGCCAAAGGAATACGCTCAACTTTTTAGGGATTTTAGGGATCAAAGCTCATGAATGGACTCACATTTCATCCACAGCCAAGATTTCACTACATTACAGAAAGCAGTTTATCAGATTTTGTTATAGAATTTTTATTTTATTTTATTTTACTAACAATATTCTATAGAGGGCAGGAGGCCAAGACCAGTGAAAGCAGTTTAATGCACATTTTCTTTGTATGGCAGAGTGGTCGTGTATGTCTTGAAAAAGTAAAGTATTCAGCCTATTTCATGACCAAAGAATGTCTGCTGGAGGATTATAAGCAAGATGATAGCCTTGACTTTCTTTCACATTAATTTCAGTAATTAAATTTTTTTTTTAGTGTGTGTGTTTGAAAGCGTTTGAGTTTTAAATCACATTTTTATCATGAACACAGGCATGCATGAGGATTTAATTTTTTTTTTTAATGTACATTTGATTTTGTCGTCGCTGTGCTACATTTCTTCAAAACAGAATTACTTTTTGGTGCATCTTAATTTCAACAAATTGTGGTGCTTTTTGCAGTCTGATAATGCAGCCATGAAAGGTGCTTGCATGTTCCTTATGTTTTTTTTGTTTTTTTTCTTTCTCCTGCTGCCTGTCTCCACTCAACAGCATCGACTACTGCTGGAGCTGTGTGCGCTCTGCTTTCAAGCAATAACTGTGGCTGTGTGTGATGTGGCTGTGACAGGGTGTATGTTTCGGTGTAGTAACTGGATGTGTGTGTACAGTTGGGCTGCTGTGTTGTCTGCCTGTACAGCTCCTAGATGTGTATGTTCGCTGCTCAAAAACCTCAGTATCTCTCGCACATTTTTTCGAGGGGGGGATGTCCGTGCTGAAGTGCAGTGGTTACTGTAGGTTCTCTGTACGACCTGTCTGTAACTGAGAACACTGTAAGAGTTGATTCCTTCTTTGTATAATTTATGTTTGCTGTCAAGTTATTAGATATCGGTAAGATCTTTTGTGCAATTGTCTAACGACTGGAGTAGGGTGTAAAACTAAGCCGAGCGACAATGCAAGCTGTTCTGGCGTTTTGCAAAGAGTGGCTTGTTTAGGGCTTAGGCTTACCAACTTAGCTCTTAATGCTTGTATGCTCTGTAGAAATGAATGTCCATCTCAGTTGCAAGCTTTCATAAGAACACACATTTCTCTCTGCGTTGCATTGATTTCGTTATGTCTACCTCAGATTGGCACAGAAAAAGGCACTATTTCTAAATCTTGGAGATGCTAAATATTTTCTCCTTGGCTGCATTTAATTAAGTATTTGTGATTGATTCTTTTTTTTTTTTCCAAGTTGTATAGTCCCTGAAGCCCAGAGAGACGATCTGCACCTTATTGTATTCTGGGCTCATCCATGCAGCTGACCAAACCCAGCCACAAACATAGGACCACCAACTTTATACAGGCTTCAGCATTTCTAACCCTAATGTACTTAATTGCTCATTAATACTGAGGCTATCATGATTATGTTTGTAAAGTGTTTGTTTGTAATGAACGAAAAAGAAATATATAACACTTGTGGATATAGAACCACAGCAACAGCGAAACATGTAGATTCATCACTGTCGTTCATTTTTACAAAATGGCACCACAGACCTACAGTGCACTGAATTGTGGCTTGTTTCGTGTTGATGTCAGTTATCATGCATGATGAATCAATCAGCTTGTGGCTCACACACTTTCTCCATGTTTTGTGTCTGGTTATCATATTTGGTGGTTGTGAGGGTGTGCCTTAGGCCAACTTCTTGTACAGTAAGTCTTGCTCCCTGTTACTCGTGGGCAGTGACGTGCACCATGTATTACCAGTCTCAGTGAGTGACCACATGACTAACCTGAAGGGAGGAACTCTCAAGAAAAGGAAAACAATGTAATTTATGTTCACATGTACCATTTGATTTTCTAATTCTCCATCATGACTTAAAGTAAATAAAACCTATGTTTCTATTTCTCATAGGTTATGTTTTTTTGTTCGCGCTAAATAAGACAGGGCTCCCTGTCTCAGACCTTCAAAGTTAGTGGCGTGGGGGAAAAAAATTTAAAAATAGGCTTTAAAAGTTTTCAAAAATGAATAAAATGAACATGGAAGTATTTTTTTTTTTTTTAGATGAAAACATCAGACTGAGATTCAGCAACAGTTCCAATCTCTGGACTTATTTCTTAAGGTCAGCACTTGTCTATTGTGACAAGCGTCATATGTCTGTTATGGATAATTATATTATGGATATTTTCTTTGCTATAGCAATTTGCCTATGTTTGACAAGTGTTATGCCATAACCTAAAATGTGTGTGAATTGCACCACAAAGACTTGAAATGTCAGTATAAACTCCTTCTGCAATTTCTGTAGCATTTTCTATCCAACACACCACCCAACACAACTCTTATTACATTATCAATAGTTTATTGAAGTCCGTTACAGCAACTGCCTTTCAAGGCAAACATTCATTTTACAAAATCATCCTACAGCTAGCACAGTATTTTATAAGACCTAATGGACTGTTGCAGTGCACACTGCCAGTAGGTCTTTCAGGGGGATGTGGAGTTGAGTCCTGGGAGTCATATCTGTGAAGACTCCAGCCACAGGGAGGAGCTCTTGACTCGCGGCTGCTGGGAGTCCAGCTTCAGCAGTGCTGTCACAGCGCCCTCTATCTTTGACATCCACACTCTCTGCAAAACACACAGCAAGGGGAATCAATGTGGGGAGTATTCTCAGGTGTGTTATCCAACAGTGTGTGACTTTGCTGTTTCGCAGCTACAACAGCTTCTCAGCTTGGATATGCTACAGTAAATGTAAGAAAATGGTAAATGTGCACAGATGTAATCAGAGGCTATTTTTTTTTTTTTTTTATCTCTATTTGTAAAGCTTGTGTGCATGAGCCAACAGCAATGTTGCACTAGAACAACACAAATGCACTTGGCTACTGAAATTTCTCCAGTTAAACTTTCAAAAGATGTGAGTTGCTGGTTAAGTAAACAATATCAGGAACTATCCAGCACCGTTTAATCCGAAACTAAGAAGACTAACAAAATTGACCTTAGACTGATGGAAGTTTACCGAATCCTAAAGTTGAACCTGGCATGAAAATACATCTAACTTGCATGAGAATAAAGGTAATAAAGCTCTGAGGCAACTGTGACATACTGATGGAAATTACGTGCATTAGTTTTAGACAGAATGAATATATCATCTGTAGAATTTGAAAGATTAACCCCAAGATCAAGTTGGAGATGAAATCCAAGTGCATTTTCATACACAAAGCCCCGGGCAGACTGCCAATAAGATTCTGTGTTATTAAATAGCTACCAACGTCCAGAGTGAATTTAAATGGACAGATGAGAGTTCACTATGAAGCTTTGTGTGGGTGACATTCACATGTGAGAAGCCTTTGGATGTATAACCTCATGTCAACTTCCTTCTTGTCGCATGTATTTATTTTACCAGTAACAATGTCATCAAGCGCGATCAGATAAGACCCACAGCTCTACAGGATACCTTTTCAAACTTCTCATGCCACCAAAAATTAAACAGTAGGTGATGTACCTTGACAGACTCTGACGGAGCTTGCACGATGAATGCACCTATGCACTGCTGGTAGCGGTTCTGGTGCATGATTATGAATGAATGAGGGAGCCCTGATGCTAGATTAGGGAGAAAAAAAAAACATTAATTCAAATAAACAAAGACTGAAAGAAATATCCACCATGACAACAGATTCTGTTTATCTCTGTTCACACGTATTACTTATCTACTCATGTGTAATGTGTAACCTTTATCATTACTGGATCTACCTTAACAGCAAATAAGCAGAGATTTAAGTAATTGATTACATTTGCTCATGTAACTGGAATTGAGTAGCTTTTTTGAGTATTTTTTACAGTCAGTAATTTTACTTTTTTGTTAAGTACATTTTTGCTTGAGTATTGTCCTTAACTACATTTTAAATCAATGGCCCTGATGAGCATTTATGATATCCCTACCAGTATTGGGTATGTTTCTCAAAAAAAAAAAAAAAATCAAGAAAAGTTACTCACTGCTTTCTACAATTTGTTATCACACTGCTATACCAATTACTCTTTCAATTTCTTTTTAGTTTAGTATTACTCTCTAAAACCCACATGAGCTGTTATCAGAAGGAAAACACAAGACTGTACACTACAGCATATGACCCAGGATCAGTTGGGGATATTAAACCTGCAGAAAGGGAGAAAACTGGTGGGGACAAAAGACTGCACCTCAGTTCACATCCGGGCTATTCTGCCCACAGAGAAACCGAATCTTTGAAAAACAACATGATCTGCACATCTGTTGCAACATTTTCCTCAACAGGGTCTTGATCCAACTTGCTGCGCTGGATGACATCACCTCCAGCAAGGAACGAGTGATTTGATTGGTTATTTGATGTGATTTCTAAGTGTTAAATTTGCTGGAGCTCAACTGAAGTCCTGTGCTCAAGCAACACAAGTACTAAAAATTTTAGTACAGAAGTAACCCTGATTACTGAAAATTTAAATGTACTGCCTCTCATTACCTCATTACTGGGATAAGTAGTCTAATTACATAAATCTGAGCAAATGTAATCTAATTACTCCTGACACTGACCCCAACAAAGCCCAAAACACGGCTATCATTACTTGAGGCATTGAGCTGATCGATGTTCCTCAGCTGGAGTCGGTCCAGAGACATGGGCTGGTCCAGAACCGTGAAGGTGCAGCCCTCCTTCAGCAGCTGGTCCAGCTCCAGGTTCTGCGGCAGCCTCAGAGGATTCTGCTCTGGACCGATGGACCGCTACAGGAGAGAGGGAGGAGTTTAAAAACAGGAGACGTCATCATCTATAACCACCATGTTCTGCAAGGTTAAGGCCTTAGAAGAGGAGAAAGTCATGTACCTTTTTGTTCCTCTTTATCTTTGTGATCAGGAGGAATTCGTCAAACAGGAACAGATACACATCAATCAACTTTGCGTTTTCTGGTAAATAAAAAACAAAAACAAAAACAAAAAGCTTGTATTAAGAGTCGAGTGTGAGACCATGTCATACTGGCATACTGAGACATCACCTGTACCAACCTGTGAGCACCATTTTCCCTTCATGCAGGAGACTTCTGTGAGAGATGAGGTTCTCCAGAGTCACAGCCTTCAAGAGATGTTTCAAGTTCTGAAAACAAAAGGCACAAGGAATCAGTGCCTTCAAGATGAGAGCTGTTTTCCCGCTGTTTGATGCAGGTAAATTGATATGGAACAGTTGCTGCCGTTGACGCCTCCCTAAAAGAACTAATTACACCTTGCATGGTAACATCTTAAAGCCCTGAAATAGTTTTCTTTCATTCCTTTTCATTCACGAGGGCTGAGATATCTAATTTCATATCCACATAAGTGATTCTATCATCTCATCTGCACGCAAAGGTATTGTGTGATGAACGGTTACTGCAAATCTGTATTTAATTTAATTCACTGCTTTGTTCTCTGCTCAGCAAATCGCTCTCTCTCTCTCACATACACACACACACACACACTTAGATATTTATACACAAATGCGCATGCACAGACCTCAGGAACGAAGGCCCGCTTGTCTCTCTCCCACACTGGCAGCCACACCAGGGCATCCCTCAACTTTTTCACCTTCTGGTAGTTATCCAGCCATTTGACCTTGCCCTCCAAATCACCTAGACACAGAGAAAGGAGATGACCGAGTGTCCAGGAGATCACTTTTAACACCAATTGATTGGACCACGCTCTAAAAACTCACATCCTGCAAAGTAAATTACTGCTGATTTTGTACAGGGCTCCAGTTTCTTTTACAGATTTCCCTGTGTCACGTTCTTAATGGCACATTAAGAGCTCTGTTTTCAAATGCAATATAAATTGAGATTCACACTGCAATAAAGTGTTTAAAAAACACTATTTTAAAGTTATGACTGCTTTAACTGTTTTGATTTAATGGTTAAACATGGGTGTGACGGTATCGTGAGAGACCGTGAGAGATTAGACTGTACTTAACTTTTGTAGAAAATATCCTCCACACCCATGGGACATTGGCCCGTTCATCTCTGCCATGCTTACAAAATTCCTTTGTTACACCATCTGCTCATGCAAGCTTACTCATTTTCGGTCACACCTTTTTATTGGTTATGGTAAAGCATGATATCATTTGAACGTCCATGCTGGCTGGTTTTGTAAAGACATTTGTTCAATACAAGAAAATGACAGTGAGACGCACTGCTGCTGCATGTTTCCCACAGCCTTTCTATTTACAGAGTAAACTGCCACAACAGGTCTACAGGCATAGGCATGCTGTGAAGAATAAACGGTCAGGACTGCTGGCTGCCGTCCATGGCATGCTGCCTGTTTGTTCAAGTAGACATCAATTGGTGTCCCTCTTGTTGAAAGAGATGGCCTGTCTTATATTTGCTCAAAATCCTCATTGCGGTGGTGTAACGTGCACGTTAAGTCTTCATGTGTTTAGAAGCTGCCTGCTGACAGACGCCACTACGGCTCTGTCAGAGAAACCCTCAGGTCATAATCACCTGTGTGACAGTGCTGGTGCTTCTGCCACTTGAAACACAGAGGAGTGTCCTGCTTGTCATCAGCAGCTGACTGCGTCTGTTTGTTTGTATTGCCTAAAGTCACAGAACTAGCTGAGCCACAATATGCTTATTCATGTATTAATGCGCAAACTCAGCGAATACAGAAATCATGATTTGGCCAAGTGACAAATGAAATGACACTTGACCATTTTTATGCATGGTAGAATATACTCTGTTAGCCATGTTTTTTGCATTCAAGTGGAAAAGACAGGTTGGATCAGATTAACAGGGTGACTATGAGGTTGAAAATGAAGCGCTAAGCAGTAAAGTGTCCAAGGTGTGGTGATGTGTGCTGCTCACATATGGATGTGTCCACTTGCTCTGCTATAACTTGCAGCTTTCTTGTCTCTTCCTCTGTCTGGCATCTCTTCGCAATGTTCCTCAACAGGAGCGGATAGCGGGTTAACCTCTGCAACGGCGCCACCAACAGGTCACGCAGCTGCAGCCTGCGACACTGCTCGTTCCTTTCACACCACTGTGAGAGCGAGGGAGACAAAGAGAGACTGGGTAAGAGAGAATGAGACAGAGAAAGAGAGAGATCAGGAAGAGGTTAAAGGATAAGAGGGTCAGAGAGAAAGAGAGAGAGGACAGGGTCAAAGGAAAGTTGTCAAGGAGAAAAAGAGGAAGGTCACAAAAGGGTTAAATAGATTGTTAGGGAGTTTGGTAGAGGTTAGGAATGGAGGGGGAGGGGATAGTGGAAGGGGTTGTATATAAAGAGAAATTATATCCATGATCCCCTCCAAAAAAGCAACAATAATATCACAATGCCGAATGTGGATGACAGAGAGGGTTATGTAAAAGAAAAACTGTCACATTCCAGTCTTTGGTGAATCCTAGTGACAGTGAACAGGTCATGGCTGTCTAGGCAGCTATGTCACTCTCATACTTGGCCCTGCCGCGTTGTCAAGGTACACGGCGTCCTTGCCGCCGCTCACATTTACGCACACAAATCAGCTGCTCAGTCCCTCTGTACCTTCACATAAGATCCAAAGTCCTCTCTGGGCTTCAGGCTGTCCAGATAAACAAGAGCCGTCGAGTAGTTGAGGCAGTACTTCTGCAGACAGTGGCATATGCTCTCACGGAAAGCCTGCCAAGAGATAGAAAGGGTATTTTATAAACACTGGAAGACAGACTGCTGGGTCACACTGGCTGCTGTGCTGCAGAGGTACGGATCATAAAAGCCAAGCAGAGGAGACACAGGAATAAATAATACTGAGTAAAGCAAAAATGACAAATAGCTTGTGTCTAGGAGTTATTCTGTATCTGAACTGAACCAGGAACAGGAAACAGGAAAAAAATTCCTGGTATAAAAATATCATCATGTCATCAAATCTCTTTGCAGCAAAATATTCATGGAATAATTGTGTATCTAAGTTATGTATTAGATCATTATCCATCTAAACAAGGTCTTAATAATGTGTTTTCTCAATAATAATGTCAGCCTCTTGTGATCCAGGTGAGGCCAATAATATAATTTTAAACATATCTTATCTTCATGATTTTAATCTGGGAACATCTCCTATAGGAGCCGTCCATGTTAAGAGAGTATGTAAGGGTGCTCAGTGGATTAAAACTTCTAATGTGTGATTAAAATCATTAAAACATATTTTGAAAAGTTTATCTTGACTTATCTTGTGTCAGTACTCTAATCCCTGTAAAGCTTTAAAAATCAACACAGAAACATATCTGTTCTTTATCACAGTCCTACACTCCACCACATGTGCACAGCAGATATAGAGTCACTGGCTGTTTGCGCTCCATGTATCCACATGTGAGTAAAACTTGCCCTGCACAGCAAGTCCAACAGCGTGGGCCCGCCACCCTGCACAGGAATCTCCAAAGTGTCCTTGATGACTCGTAGGAGGTTATTCAAGAAGCCAAAGCTCACCTGCAGCACAAAACATCAGGTGTCAAGTGACACCACCATTTATGTTACACTCACATTCCTCAGTAATGTTACTTTCAGTTTGTCAAAAACTGCAAAAACAGCTCAATTGCAAAAGTAGAGGCTTTCCTATGAAGTCACGCTACAAATTCTGCATAATGGCTGACAAGACATTTGTCATTGTCCTGTGTTGTTATGATAATATTACTATTGAATGATCTTGTGTTATAAATTGCAATACATCTGTTACTCTGTACCTGGGTACCTTTATATATAATCTGCACAATACGTAGTCTTATTCTAATGCTATGTAAGCTAATACTGTTCAAATGTATTCAGGATTAGCCGTGGTCCTTATCAGATGAGATAGCCTTCATGTGTGCCTTTATTTGCATTGGGCTTTATGTGTCTGTTTTGCATCAGGTCTCACCAGACAGAGCTCATTGAGGTTAGCAAACAGCCTCCAGGAGTCCACATCAGCCAGCCAGTTCCTCATCTGCAGGTTAGTGAGTGTGGCCAAAAACACCTGAATGCCACAAAGTCACAAACAGAAAGGACTTATCGGGCGGTGCTGGCATTAAATTTCTAATCCACTGCTATAAAGGATGGAAGACCCAAAGAGACTTTTACAGGTTCCTTTTATCTGACAATTCAATGACAGGATGAACAGCACAAAGCAGCAGGTGTTGGGTTGCAAATGTGTTGCTGTATGTACTTGTGGTCCTGTGCATGTGTGTGTATGTGTGCATTTGGAGGCTTTATATAGAGTTAGTCACCTCTTTGAGAACCATGAGCTGATCCAGGAAATAAACACACTCGCTGGTGAAGAGTTCCCAGATGGCCTCTTGTCTCTTGAAGCCCTGTGGGTCAGAGCTGTCCTTCAGCTGGGAGGACTGGTCTCGCAGGAACTCTGCCAGAGAGTAACCCTGGTCACAGCAAGACACACAGACAGTGAATTGGAGAGACAGACAGATAGATCACTTGATTGGCAAGATGGACAACTGAGAAGGACATAGAAAGACAAAACAAGCAAGATATCCTCTTTGCCTGTTTGAACTTTTTCAACAAATCCTTCAGAATGAGTGTTTGTTGGATGCAGATAATGAAATGTAATGTTATGAAAGTGTTTATGTATATATGTGTTTACGGTTGTTCCAAGCGTTTACTGCCTATAAAGTCTTCTTGCACAACTTGAGTCATGTTAAGTGTTCCCTGAACTTTCCTGTTCCTCTTGTTTCGTAATTTGTCAGCCATCCATGAAGCCTTCAGTTATATTGGGTTTGGAAATCTGGATATTTTTTGTTGTCCAAGCTTTGATTGTGTTTGGATTACTAATTGCAGTACAATCCAAATGCTGTAACTAATTGTAATCCCAAAGTACATAGCAAACAGTGTGGATGCTTAAGGGCTTTTACCATTTGTCAGCATTCATTTCTTACCTTATATTTCTGAAAGTCTGTGTTTCTCCAGTCATGAATCTGTGCTGTTGAGAGATATTTCTCAATATCTGATGCAGTGCATGTTTGTATCTTCCCTTTAGTCTAAACAAAGGGGAAAAGAAAAAAAACACTCTTTAGATAGCTTTTGGAAGAGGCCTTTCAGGTTTGGGTGTGTGTTAGTCTTGGGAAACTGAATAAATAGAAGTTAGGTATTTGTGATTTGGTTCAAATATTTGTCCATCTAACAGTCCAGCACGCTCAAAAACTCAATAAACAAGTTTGGCTAGAGTTTTGCCATCCAAGTGTTTACTAATTACAAAGCTTCCAAGGGCCGAAAGGGGAAAGAAGAACCACATTACTAATCTGCTTTGAGAAATGGGTCAGAGAACAATGTCCAAACCAACTCGCCTGCCCACTGCCAAAACCAAGTATTACAAAATCTCAAAAAACGCCGGTGGCACCCTGAACTACAGTTACAAACAAATGACACACATACCGTACTACGCCTCAAAAAAGGCCACTTTGACTTCTTTGTATCTGTTAAAATCAGAAAAATAACAATGATTATGAAGAAAGGTGCAAGTGAGACAGTCTGCTGTAGAAATGATTAGAAACAAACACAAACAAAACAGTGCATAAAACTGTGGAGCATCCAAGCTTGAGCACGCATCTTGCAGACAAAAAAGCACTACTGTTTGCCTTTTGGACGTTGGGCTGTGGAACATGTTTTTGGACAAGGAAACACTAGGAAGGTGCATCGTTTCAGGCATCAAGTCACATGTGAGTAAATAATCACAGAATGACTGCAGGCGGCTCAAATCAGTGTCTCAGGTCATAGAGGGAGAATGGATACCATGAAAGTGTACAATGTTACCAGAGAAGTTGGAGCCGTTCAGTATGTCAGCCGCTCCATTGGATACAAACAGGTCTCCTGGTGAAACATCCAATCCAGGCAAGCTGACCACCACAGAGCTCCGCCTCCTCTCCTGAAGCCTGCGGGCACAGAAGCAGAGCAGTGAAAGTGTTAACAGGCTTCCTCTTACATCGTTTTTGGCTGCCGAGTGTTGTGAGACTCAAACTAGCAGTACTGTTAAGACAGTGTGGAAACAGCCTAATCTCTGGAAAAATACCAGACATGTGCACTGCTAATACAGAATTAAAATTCCAAAACATGACTTGAAACATCTACTGTAAATATGGTGCAATGGGAAAAAAAAAGAATACTCTTACTTCATAACATCTCTTTTAAAACAGGAAATAACAGAATTCCTTTCAACATTTTTGCATGGTTGAAATACCATCTGCATTGTGCAAACAATGAGCGATTAACAGGAAAAGCAGCAATTCAAAACGGTAGTTGAAGTATTATGCAGCTGGCTGATGTGTAGATAGATACCGATTAATGGATCACCCTATTTGTCTGGTAGGAGGGAAGCTGTCAGTGTGTGCCAGTTATCCTCCTTTCAGAGTTTGTAACCAAAACCTCAAAAACACAGGTCTGCCTTTCAGCCTCGGGCAAAGCTCAAGTAGTCTGACGTATCTCCTTGCGTTATTGTTGGGGGATCACTGCTCAAAGTAAAAAGTGCATCAGAATCTGCTGGAATTAAAAATCAAGGACACTGGCAAATATGTTCCAGTTATGAAATGGAGTTATTGCTGATATAAAATGTGCAGACCAAATATTCCCAAAGGGTTTGGCCTTGATGTTGGTCCTTGCATGAAGAAAACATGACTTATCATACTTGAATGACTCTAACAATCACAGTCCAGTTGTACCGAAGCCAAAAAACAAAACAACACGACATTCAGCTAAAGCCATTCAGTCATTCAATTCAAGTCTTTAACACATTTAGAGTAAACAGAAATGAGGTGAACTGCAACCAGACTGGCTGGTTTTGCCCAAGGTGAGGTTCACAATGCACTGACACTGACTGACTATGTGGCTGTGACTCTGCTCAAAACTTTAACTTCTACATTTCTGACAGATTTGGAGTTTGGAGTTTTAGAGAGACGGAGCTAAGTGTGCTCTTGCCTAGAAAAGAGTCTCGCTAACAATGCAGGAGTAATGCTAACACAAAATCTGAAGAAACACCACTGTTGTGAAATTATGAAATCCAATTTGCACCAGTGACACATCATAAACATATCGTTAGTGTATCAGGTTAAAGCAACAAACTTTGTGCCTGTTTGTTATCGCTTATCGGAACACAATCAGGCCATAAGGAAGCATGGCTTAGAAACGAGGTGTAATGGCCCTGTTTATGATAACAATATAATAAACTGGAACAGAAGTAGATGCAAGCGGAAGAATCAAGTATCATTATGTTTATGTGTCCCATTATGTGTAAAAACCGTGTCAGGCTGAATGAAAAGACCTTCTTCCTCTTGCTATTCAACATCTCAGCAGTTAATCAGCAGATCAGAAAGAGCTACATCTCTAATGCTCTGCTTGCACAATCTGATCAATATATGTAGGGCTGGGCAATATTTTGACATTATATCTATATTATGATATGAGACTAGATACCATTTGGGATTTTGAATATCATCATATGGTAAATATACTGTGTTTTCCTGATATTAAAGGCTGTTTGGTCATGATATCCACATTACCAATGATTGTTTACCAACTAACTATTGGGTTGAAGATATCATGAGATTTGATTTTGTCCATGTCACTAAGTCCTATGTAAACCAAAAGTATATAGGCTGACATGAATCTACATGCAAGCTGGATGCATGGCTGGAGGACCAACATGTACACTTGAAGATTTAGCAAGTCTACAGGACAGCAGAAGAGCAAACGAGTATCTTTTTTTCCAGGACACTTTTGTTAAACTCTCAGTGCACCAATTGTTCCTCGCTCTGACTGCTAGGACATTGTTCCTGCTAGTAAACTGATCCAACCTGCTCAGATCAATGTATAGACAGACAGCCGCAAGCAGTGCTGAATCAACAGTAAAACAGATGATAGTCAGCAGCACCTGAGTGCTGCAGACATAGGCAGCTAATGGAACAGTAAGAAAAGCACAAGGAGGAGCTCCCCTAACCAGGTCAGTGCTTACATGCAGTTCATTCCCCTGCATCTTCACAATGACATCCTGTTACTCAGAGTGCTCTCTATGTGTCAGCCCCTCTGCCACAGAATGCCTGTAAAAAATGGGTGCTTTGTTCCCGCACAACAAGAGAAATAATGATGCCCCAAAACAAAACTGTCCCAACCAATGGCTTGCTAGGCCTGGTCACTGTAAGGGGCACTGTGCCAGGGTGTAATTACAGGGACAATAGCTGCCTAATTATCCAGTGAGGGGAAGAGCCCAGCAGCCCATTAGGAGTGGTGTGGGTGGCAGTAAGGGAAAACAGCCTTAATGAGAGTTTGTCTAGCCCATACATAACCATGGGACTCTCATAACTCAACCCACCAAGCTTATGCTCCATTAACAAAGACACGGTGAAATGAATGCACAAAGGGGCTTCCTAAACTCAAGCTCCAATCATCCTCACTCAAGTGTCCATCAAGTACAGGCAAGGCCCTCTTATGGTTAACTAAAGATGTTTCATTTCAAACCAGCTTTTGTCTTAATGAAACAACATGGCATGTTAAGAGATGCGGCGAAACAGCAAGAGGCAGCGGCTCATCGTGTAACAGAATTAGAACTCGCTCAGAGGGACAAGAAACTTGTGATGGCAACAGTGTAGCTTAGAGATTATCAGTTACATGCAAATGTTTAAGTGCCTGTCTGATATGTAAATATGGTCTCCATGACGTGATAACTGAGAACCAAGCCCTGGTATTTTTGGCTATGGTGAGCTGGCACAGAGGCAGTACGCAAAACACTCACTCACCTGTTATGACAATGATCCTTTTCCTACAAAATGAAAAAGAAAGTACTAAATCAGTCAATAGGAACACTTTAAGCATTTTATAAAAACATGTCACCGTTTATCAAAAGCAAATACCAAAGTAGATGCACTGAGATGACAAATTTCTTTTGTTGGAAATGAGAAAGAGGCTTCTGGTGCTGTTCATTTCAGTGTAAATTAAAATAAGTTGCCAGTGAGAGTATTTCACACACTGAAAACGCTTTCAATAATGCGCTTTCATTTAGAAATCCATAATCATATTTTTTTTTCAAAGGCTTACTGTACAGTAAGCACTAAATGAAGGGTGCACAACAGGCCTCCTACTGCTAACAACACCACTATATCACTTTCACAGACATTCAAATTTGAATCAGTGTTTTAAGTGGTCGCTTGGATTCAAAAGCCTTAGATATCTGAGGAGAATGTCGGGACTCTATTGTGAATGTGCTCAGTTGAATACCATGAGCTGATGAATAGATCTCCCCATTATCTTTTTCCATCGCTCACTGACCCCTCCATTATTGGGTGACTGCTGACTGCAGTGAATAGGGGCCCAAGGAGGGCACTTCCCAGGGCTCTCTAGGCTGTGGGTTTGGTCAGAGCTGTCAGTGCATGTAACTGCTGATTCATTTGCTGTCAAAAGCATGCATTGTGAATGATCACCACAGGAGGCAAGGTAGAGTGAGGGAGAGAAGGCTGCTGGAAGGAAGGAATGTGGAACTATTGACTATTTAATTTATAGGATTTTGATTAAAAACATGCCGCACCATAGCACATGGCAGATATGTGGTTGATGATGGCAAGAGGCTTGGCTAATGACTGGGGAATCAAGTCAAATTCTGCCCTACTGTTACTTCTGTTTTTCAAGTTACTCTGTCATGCCTCAATTGAAATAATACCATGAAAATATGGTGAAAGCAAAAGCTCACCTGAATTTCACAATCAGGAAATTCAAAATCATTCCTAACAGTGTGATGAGCACTCTGAGATTCTTGTCTCGTGCAAGTGATCCCGTTGTCAAAAGTCTTTGATCTATGTGATCTGGTTCTCTGCCGGCCGGAGGATGAACTGGGCTGAATATCACGACAGATCTCTCCATCAGAGAGGGGGCTTGCTGCAAGTGGAGACTGCCTGTATCCTGGGGATAAGGGGCTCATGGGGGATGGCGTGCCTTCCGTGGAAGGCTCCTCTTGTGTGCTTTCCATCTTGACGGGATCCCGGGAATCCATCTGAGGACGTCGGGTGCTCCTCATCCTCCTCAAGGTGGGAGATGTGGAGATGCGCGCAGGGGCCTGCCGGTCAAACTGAAACAAAGGTGCCACCAAGGTGTCAGCATCCACCAGGGACGCATGTCTCAGCTTGGAGTGTGTCCGGGCCAGATCTATGTGCATTATCACTGGGCTGCTAGTCTGTGTCTCCTTGTTCTCAAAGGGCCCAGAGTCCGTTTGTGTCTGTGCATTTGCCACACCTGTGGTGACAACTTCATTTTCCAGCCATTCAATGTAACTCCAGTTCAGGTTCTTTTCCACATCTTGGTCTTTATCCTGTAGAATAACTTGTTTCATTGTAGACATTGTGCCCCAAAAGGCATTGTAGTGTGGCCAAGATCAGAAAACGTGTGGTCTAATGATCTGGTGTCTTTGCCCCAGTTAAGGTCAGATGATAATCCTGTTGCATTCCAGCCGTTTTCACACCATTCACCTCTCAAGTTTCTGGGGGAAAGAAAAGAAGAACATCATAAATATCCACAGGCAACATTAAGCAAGTTGTGCACTCAAATCCCAATTTTCTGAAAGGGGGTTATATCATGGTTCAAACCACGTTATGAAACATGATGAACCTTATAAATAAAGTTAGGGGAGTAAATTGTGTATATCAAAATAACTGCGTGGGGAAGGTAGGTTGGTATGATAACAGTAAAAGGCAGGTGGACTACACTTTGACATCTGATAAAACAAAGGAACAATGGTGCCTCGGCACACAAAGCATGTTACAGTGTAACAGAATACTTTATCAATAGTAAGCCCGGATAGTGCAGTGTGGGAAACAAAGAACCGCAGCTCAGAACACAATGCACCTGATTCAAGTTCCTCAGTTTAACTCAACTACTCTCGGACCCTATGTCTGTATTCTTAACTTGGTAAACCGCAACCAAACTAAAGCTACAATATTAGCATTATTATCGCCGCGTCACACAATAAGAACAGCTAATTAGCCATTAATGTTTGTGGAAAGCCGCACGAGCGTCAGAGCTCCGCACGCCCACGAGGTAGCAAAGGTGAAAAAAAGTACCATCCTTAACTTTCATACCAAGTTAAACAGAAACATAAATATATCATATAACATAAGTGACGACAGAAAGCAGCCGCAGCTCGGGAGGAGC